>NW_022900915.1:18121642-18127060 GCF_012274545.1 Fukomys damarensis
GTAATCCGTAATCCCAGCACTCCGGAGGCTGAGGCAGGAGGATTGCTGTGAGTTCAAGGCCAGCCTGGGCTACATACTGAGTTCCAGGTCATTCTCAACTACATAGTGAGACCCTGCCTCAAAAACATCAGGAGTAGCTGGGTGTGGTGGTGCATGCCTGTAATCCCAGCACTCCGGAGGCTGAGGCAGGAGGATTGCTGTGAGTTCAAGGCCAGCCTGGGCTACATAGTGAGTTCCAGGTCATTCTCAACTACATAGTGAGACCCTGCCTCAAAAACAAAAAAAATCAGGAGTAGCTATGTTAACATCAAATATATAATAAAAGGGTCAACACACTAAAGTATACGGTCACCCTAAATGTATAAATACCAAACTTTTACTTGTATATCAATGTACCTGAAGCAAAATGTGGCAGAACTGAAAGGAAGAAACAGACAAATTCACAATTATAGTTGGGAACTTCTAATTTTATTAGAATTGCCAGAACTACTAAGAGCAAATCAGCAAAGATATGAAAGAACTGAATTGTACCATCAACCAGAATGATTTAGTTGACATTTGTAGAGCATTCCATTTAACAGCAGCAAAATATGCATTCTTTTCAAGTGTTCGTGGAAGTTTTATAAAATTAAATGTATCTTGAGTTATAAAACAAATCTCAACAAATTTAAAGGAGTCAAAACTATAGAATTTAGTCTCTGAAATAAAACTAGAAACTATTAATAGCAGGAAAGTTCCCAAACATTTTTGTCAGAGAATAAATCTCAAAGTTAAAAAAAAAAAGTATGCTAGCAAAAATAAAATACACTATCAAAATTGGTAAGATACAGCTAATGCTGAAAGGGAAGTTTCTAGTCTAAATGATTCTGTTACAGAAGAAGTAAGATCTCAGCTGTTTAGTAGAAGGTCCTACCTCAAGAAAGTAGGAGCCAGTGGAGGCTGAAGCAGGAGGAGTGCTGTGAGTTCAAGGCCAGCCTTACCTATACAGTGAATTCAAGGTGAGCCTGAACTATGTAGTGAGACCCTGTCTCAAAAAAAACAACACAGACAGTAGAAAAAGATGACCAAAATAAGCTCAAAGCAGAAGGGAAGAAATAATAAAGAGCAAAAATCAATGGCATTAAAAACATAAAAATAGTAGAGAAAATAAATAAACCCCAAAGGTGATAATCTGTAGCAAGACTTACCAAAAAAGCAAGATACAAATTACCAATAGCAGGATTGAATTTAGGAATATTACTACAGATCCTGTAGACATTAAAAGGAAAATATGAGAATGCTATGAATAATTGTATCCACATAGATTGGACATGAAATAGTTCAATTCTTTTGAAAGTACACACTACTCAAACTTTTAATTTAAATAGTCCTATAACCACTAAAGAAATTCAATTTGTAGCGGAAATTTTCCAAAAAAGAAGTCTTGAGGTTCATATAGTTTCACTGGGAATATCTAACAACCATTTAAAACTAATTAATATCAGTGCTACACAATCTTTTCCTGAAAATGGAAGCAGGAGAACCATTTCCAACTTAATTTTATGAGGCCAGTATTACACTGATAACTAAACCAAAAAAAAAAAAAAAAAAAAAAGCTGTAGACCATTATCCCTTGTGAGCATATTTGTAGATATCTCAACAAGATATTAATAAATAAAATCCAGCAATTCATAAAAAATTACACATTGAACCAAATGGGATTTATTATAGGAATGTAAAACTGGTTCAATGTGCGAAACAGAACCACTTGCTGTAACTTGCCATACCAGTGGGCAACAGAAGAAAAACCACCTTATCACACATAATTGATGTACCAAGAACATTTGACAAAATTTAGCAACCATTCATTATAAAATTTTAGAAACCTAGGATATAGGTTTCTTTTTTTTTTAATAGGTTTCTTGATAAAGAGAATCTTTTTTTTAAAAGAGAATTTTTTAAAAAAAGATCTACATCCAACATTGTACTTAATAGTGAAGCACTGCTTTGCCACTGAGTTTAAGAACAAAACAAGGACCTACTTCAGAACAGTCCTAGCCAATGCAGTAAAGCAAGGCAAGGAAATAAAAGGTATGTAGATTGGAAAGGAAGAATTTCTATACATAATACCAATTTTCTATACACATATGTCCCAAAGAACCTCCAAATACATAAAACTACCTTCTAGAATTACTGAGTTCAACTAGGGTACAGGATACAAAACCAAAACAAATCAGTTGTATTTTGATATACAAACAGTGAATATGTGAAAATTGAAGTTAAAAACACAAGCTGGGTATGTTTCTTGTGTGCCCTTGCCCTATAATCTCAGCACTCCAAGTTCAAGGCCAGCCTAAACGACCTAGCAAGATCCTGTCTCAAAAAAACAAAAAAAGTCAAGCCACCTACAAATAGCATTTATAGTTCTATTTGAAATAGAATATTGACTAAATTCAATAAGACATTTACAGGATCTATGTGCTGAAAATTATTAAGTGTTTTTTGTTTTGTTTTGTTTTTGTATCAGGGATTGAGCTCAGGACTGTGTGCTTTCGAGGAAGGTGGTGAAACCACTGAGCTAAATCCCCAGCCCTGAAAATTGTTAGTGTTGATGAAAGATGATGAAGTTAAAGATTAAAATGAATGTAGATATATTGTGTCCAGGTATGGAAAGATTCAAATAGTAAAAAGGTCAATTCTCCCAAAGTGATCTAGAGGTTTAACTGCAAATCTGGTCAAAGTCCCAGTAAGATTTTTTTTATACACATAGATCAGTTTCTTCAGAGCTTATGTAGAAAGATGAAGGTACGAGAATAGCTAAAACAGTTTTGAAAAAGAATAATAAAGTGGGAGAAATCACTCTCCCTGATTTTAAAACTTACTTTATAGCTACAGTAATCAACACAATGTGATATTGATGGAAAGAAAAAAATACAGATTAGTGAAACAAAACAGAGAAGCCAGAAATAGACCTACAGTAATATATCCCACTGATTTTTGACAGAAGTGCAAAAGCAATTCAACAGAAGACAAATAGTCTTTTCAACAGACAGTGAATGTCTAATAGCAAAGCAATGAACCATGACCTAACCTCACACCTTATTAAAAAATTAATTCAAAACTGTAGATTTAAATATAGAATGTAAAACTAGAAAAGAAAACAAAACCTTTTAGAATATAGAAAATCTTTGCAAATTAGAACCAGATAGAGTTCTTAAGGCATGACACAAAACTCACAGTCCTTATAAGAAAAAAATGAATAATTAGACTCTACCAAATTAAAACCTTTTTCTCTATGAAAGATCATGGTAAGTCATTGGAAAGGTAAGCCTCTGAGAGAAAATATTCAGAAATCATATACCAGCAGTGGTAACAACTTGCTTTGTTATCACATAGAACCGTAAAAATGACTGTGCGAGCTGAAACTCTGCAAAGCAATCTTTAATAGTAAAAAGAAAAATCATAATTGTTTTATGACCTTTAAAATGTTTTTACCAAACATTAAAATAATATATTGCTGTCAGTTATAAATATACAGAAATGAAAAAGGAATACTAATATTTATTTAGTACATTGGAATTTAAAACACTAGAAACATTGAAATTGACGTTTTATTTCTTTGGAAAGAATTTGTCAAAGAGTAGATTGAACAATGCTTAGCTTTTCATTGTATTGACATGGAGCGATCATCTTTTCTGGGTCTTGGTGAATTGTCATGCTCCTTTCTAAGGGTGGATCAGCTTCTAACCTTTTATCTATTGTGTTTCAATGTTGTGAAATTGCTCAGAGTTCCTGTAATCCCAAGTTTTTGCCAGTGTCACTTCATCCTTTTCCTCACTTTTTAAATTTGTTTGGAGGTTTGCCTTTGCTAAGTTATTTTGGCTGAACATCTAGAGTTTATCAAACTGCATCTGTGCCAGCATCCCCATGATCCACTCTTTCTTCTAAAACTCCATGCATGTTCAGGTTGAATTTTAGAGTTACCACTTCTCATTTCTTTGTTGTACTTTTATCTTTGATGGCCAATGTTCTTTCTTTCTTTTTTCTCCTTTTCTCTTTCTTTCTCTCTCTGTTTCTGTCTTTCTTTCTTTGCCCCCACCGCCCCCGTGTCTCTGTCTCTCCCTCATCTTGCTGTGTAGTTCAGGCTGGTCTTAAAGCCTCAAACTCATGATGATCCTCCTGCCTCAGCCTCCCAAATGCTAGGATTGCAGGTATGTGCCATCCAGTTTTGTGAAACATTATGGGGTTCATCACTAGGAGATAAGTAAGGATGCTGTGTAACTATACTTTTAGCATCTGTGTATGAAATGAATGACAGATATCCAGTGACTAATCTCTGGTGGACTTTGAAAGAAGTCATATGATTGATCAGTTGCTGCTGCTGGGGGACATTTAAATTATATAGTGATTTTGGAACTGAGGAGCTAACATCAATGTTGGTATTTCATATGGTTAAAGTTAATGTATTATGGTAACTAAAATCTGACTCATGGGAAATTGGTGTTATTTAAACTGTGGTATTTGAAATTGGTGCATGTCGGCTCTGTGCAAAGAAAGCACTATCTGTATCTGACAAAGACCCTCTATCTAGAATATAAAAAGAACTCTTACAGTTCAATATAGATTATTTAAAAAACTGGCAAAGGACACAAACATATATTTCATTAGAAAGAATATATGGATGGCAGATAAGTCCATGAAAAACTTTAACATTATTAGCTATTAGACAAATGCAAATTAAATCCACAGTGAGATAGCAGCATATATCTATTATAGTGCATAAAATAAAAATGGTGACAATGCTAAATACTGGCAAGGATGTGGATAAACTGAATCTCACATTGTCAGTAGAAATGGTACAGCCACTCTGGAAAATAATGTGACAGTTTCTTATAAAACAAAACATATGTTTATTATATAACCTTATAGCAGTGACATTTTTGGCCATTTATCCTACAGAAATAACAACTTATACTTAATCAACCTGTGTACAGATTTTTATGTCAGTTTTATTTATGTTAGCCAAAACCTAGAAATAATGTAAATGTTCTTCAACACTTGGTTAAATGAACTGTGTGTCTATATAATCGAATACTGTTCAGCAATAAAAGGAATTGAACTGTTGACATATACATTAATTTGGGTAGATCTCAAGGGCAGTTATGCTCAATGAAAAAAGCCAATGTTAAAAGGCTACAGACTATGTTTCCATTTATATAACATTCTCTAAATGTCAGAATTACGAAGATGGAAAACAAATTGGTGGTTACCAGGGCATAGGAATAAGAGGGAGTAGAGTGTGAGGATAAGTTGCAACTATGAATAAGGAGTTTGCCCAGTGGAGTTTCTTGGTGGTGATAGTTAAGTTTCTAGTTTAACTGTTCTGAGTTTGGAGATGGATTAAAAATATAGAATGACCAAAAAAAAAAAAAAAAAAAA
>NW_022900915.1:18127157-18130120 GCF_012274545.1 Fukomys damarensis
AAAAAAAAAAAAAAAAGCCGGGCGTGGTGGCGCACGCCTGTAATCCCAGCACTCGGGAGGCTGAGGCAGGAGGATTGCTGTGAGTTTGAGACCAGCCTGGGCTACATGGTGTGTTCCAGGTCAGTCTCAACTACATAGTGAGACCCTGTCTCAAAACAAACAAACAAAAACCCCAAACAAAATAAACAAACAAAAAAACAGCAACAAAAAAACCCACCAAAAAACAAAAACATGATACTCGTGTACACGCATACGCAAATGAGTATATGTAAAAGGTGGTAAAATCTAAATTCTAAACCTGTGTCCTTTTTGTGGTTTTGACCATGTACTATTGTTATTAAAAAATGTACCATTGGGGGAGGTTGATAAAGGGTACCTGATATTCTCTGTACTGGTTTTGTAATTTCCTATGAGTTTATAATAAATTCAAGCTAAAAATTTTTCCCTTCTCCCTCTCCGCCTCCTCCCTCCTCTCAAAAAGGACTACTTAGGGCCAGGCACCATCATTTCTGTGAAGAGGTCACTAGTTCCTTATCCTGCTTTCTTGCCCATCTTTTCATAGCTCTAGAAAGTGACTCAGCTTTCCCAGGCCACTTTGCCTGGTTTTAGCAGCCATCTAGCATCCTCTAGCTGGGTGCCTAGAGAGCATTTCATATGGTTTCACACAAAGAATCAGGATGTGGCACCCTAAGATGTGATGCTCTGTTAGGAGCTCAGTCTTTTTGAAGTGAATCTGATTCATTTCTTTTGTTGATGTTTTTATGGAGTGCTTTAACTGGAAAAGAGATCCATAGGTAATACTTGAGCAATTTGGAGCTGACATCTGCTCATCATCTTGCTTCTTATAAACATTTGTGCCTTTTAATTTTTCTTGGAAGATAGATATGTAAACCACTGTGACCTTTTAGACACTCCTTATAAGCACTGTCCTCCAAAGTTTGGAGGGAAACAGAGAGCCACATCTATAAAATATCCAATTAAAGTCTTTTATTCACCTTCAACATAACTTCATTTAACATCTACATCGGGTGGGGAGGAATTGAGAGAAAATTATTTGAGATTTGAGTATAGTACATACAGTAATTTAGCCATTTCAAACAGTTGAACAAATTGTACACCTGTGCTTAGATTGATGGTAATGACAGTGATTTAATTTTCATCAGCAGATTGGTGCCGCTCTGACAGCTCTTACCCACAGTTTCCTACATCTGGGTTTCCCTAAAATGTTGCTGGATTGAGTAGGACAAGACCAAATAGTCTTTCATTGTGGAAGGTAAAGAACTAAGGTGTAGATTATTTTAGCAGAGACCTCAGCCATCCCCACGTGAGGTAAGGTGTTGAAGGGAAGCTTGCAGAACTTTTGTTGACCTCAGTGATTACAACAAGATGACTGCATTCTTTCTGAACACTGGCATTCAGACTCAAAGTAAACCTGAGAAAATCTTGAGTGTGATTTTGGATCAGAGGCCAATATGGGTAAATTCTGAAGGCTCTTTTTCTCTGGAAATCTTAGAAAATATCAGGATTAGTTCTTTAGGAAGGGCATCCATAGTAGATCATACAAGTCTTGGGCTTATGTCTCCAATCAGTCATCTCTTTGGTGCTCTCCTTAGGCAAGGCAGGCTGAGGTAAAGCAGCTCTTCCGCCCAATTGAGGAGCTGAAGAAGGAGTTTGATGAGCTGAATGTTTTCATTGAGACTGACATGCAGATTATGGTGCGGCTGATCAACAAGTTCAACAGTTCCAGCTCCAGCCTAGAAGAGAAGATTGCTGCGCTCTTTGATCTTGAGTATTATGTCCATCAGGTATTCTATTTCTTTGTCCATAATTCTGACTTTTAATTAACAGCTCCAAAAATAACGTCTTTTGCTTGAAGCTCTGAGAAAATAGTATCGGCATCTTTCCTTTTCTTCCAAGGCAGAGGCTGTTTTCAATCTAGGCCAGTGTCTCTTGTAACAGATACATTCTTAGAAGCCAGAACAAGCCCCCTTTTCACTTGCTGTGTTACTTTTTTTCTTTCTTTTTCTTTTGTTTTTGTTTTTGAACGTTGATCATATAACAGAGGTAAAATAGCCATAGTCTCTAACCTATGTAGCTTATAGTTTGGAAGAGGATCAAATAATGAATAATTGAACAAATGAACAAATAATGAAGTACTTAAAGAGTATGATAAGGGCCCCGAGGGGAAACATCAGACCTAGTCAGAGGCAATAAAAGGAGGTTTGCAGAGGATATGCCTTTTAGCTGAGCATTTAAAGCTGATTAGGAGTTTGCCAGGTAAAGAGGGGGAAATAGAACAGAGGATGGCAAACTGGTACTCTTGGGCAAATCTGATTGGATAACTGTGCTTATAAATAAAGTTTTATTGTGACACAATTACCCCTCCTTGTTATTTGTGGCTATTTTCATGCTATAGTAGCAGAGGTGAGTAGTCGGGACAGGAACCTCATGGCTTACAAAGTCAAAACTAGTTCCTATTGGGTCCATTAGGAAAAGTTTGCCAGTCCTTGCATTAGAGCATACTAAGCAGAGTAAGCAGCATGAACAAAAATTCTGAGGGCAGAGAAGAGCTTGGTGAGATTGAAGGCCTGGGAAAGATTGGAGTGACTAGAGCACGGTTACCAGGGAAGAGGGTAACAGACAAAATAGGAAGCTGGGAGTGGGGATCAAAGAGGTAAGATTGTCAGGGGCTGGGGCTGTAGCTCAGTGATGCCACAATTGCCTTGCAAGTGCAAGGTCCTGAGTTCAATCCCTGGTACCAAAATAGATAGAAAGAAAGGAAAGAAAGATGATTGAAGGGTAAGATTTGGGGATATTGTGCTCTTTATGATTTTAGCCTTAGTTCTATGAATCATTGGGGAACTTAAAGTAGAAAAATAACTGATCAGCTTTCTAATAGCCAATATTTATTGAGCATTATTGTATACCAGACACTGCTTCAAATGTCATATATATATATATAT
>NW_022900915.1:18130141-18150877 GCF_012274545.1 Fukomys damarensis
AGAGAGAGAGAGAGAGAGAGATAGTGAACTTTGTTTTGAGACAAGGTCTTTCTGTGTAGTCAGCCTGACCTGGAACTCACTGTGTGTCCCAGGCTGGCCTTGAATGAATAGCATTCCTCCTACCTCAGCCTCTCAAGTCCTGGGATTAAAGGGTGCACCACCATGCCTGGCTGCTTTGTATATATTAATTTGTTGACTTCTACAGCTGACTTAATGAGTAGGCACTACTGTTAATTGCATTTTTGTTCTTTGTTTTTTTTTTACAGGATATAAATAATGGCTTTATTTTTCTTATACATGTCTTCTTTTTAAAATTTTTTATTAGTCCACGATTGCAGTACATAATAATTTCATTTATCTTAAGGAGAAGGTATACGTACTTAACATATCTTAATTTTTTTATTCCCCTTTTCCTCCCTTCCTCCTCTCTTCTGTAGATTCCCTTTCCATTTGCAAGAGATCCATCTCCTTGTTTCTTATAGTTTATAATTTATTTTAAAAATAATTTATACTTTGAGTTTTCATATAGATAAGCTATGTAATATTTAAGCTTATCAGTCTTATTTCACTTAACATTGTGGTCTCAAGTCATTATTTTTCTGCAAATAACTCAAGCTAATCATTCTTTATGGCATAGTAATACTCCACTGTTTATAAAGAACATGTTTTCTTTTTTTTTTCCTCTCATTGAGTTTATTGGTACATTTTACATCTACAATACAGTTACATTCATGGTTGGGATCTTGTACCTTTACAGGACAGGTCTTGCTTCTCATTTTTTTTCTTTGTTTTGAGATAGGGTCTCAAATGAATTTTTTGAGTGCCTGCTAAGCCCAGGCAGTGTTTGGAGCACTAGAGATCCATCTGTGAGCAAGACTGGAGTTGTCTTTTTAGTAGAGGGAGGGAGACAGACATACCAAATAAGTAAATTATAAACAGTATGTGATAAGTATTACAGAGAAGTAAAAAGGAAAGCAGGATAGGAATTAATAGTGTTGAAAAGGAGAATCTCAAGCAGGCAGCACAGCAAGAACAAAAGTCCTGAGTGGGGAGCACACATTGCTGTTTGAGAAACCACAAGGAGGTGTGGAGCTGAGATAAAGGAAAGGAGAAGCAGATGGAGCTCAGAGCTAATGGAAGAATGTGGAGGCCTCATAGACAATGGAAAGGAGTGAGATTGAAGGATACTGAGCAGCACAATGACAGCGTCTGACTCGCTTTTTTAAAGGACCTCTCCACCTGCTATGCTGAAAATGAGGCTGGAGGTGGGGGGCACAGGTAGAAGCAGAGCCAGGTAGGAGGTTCTTGTGGTAATACAGCGTAGGGATGATGGTGGCCCAGAAATCTGTGTCTTCACAATCAAAGGCTTGTTTGAGATTCTCATTCAGGCACAGATCCTCAGTGTCCTCCCACACATGATAGTGTCCTTGTTCTCTATAAACTGACTAAAAGACATTTTTTCTTTATTTAGGATTTGTTAGCTTCTGTGGTGAAAGAAGTTGAGTGTGCACTGTATCTGCAGGAATCATGGAGCAGCCTCTTCATCTTCTTTCTTTGCTTATAACTTTTTCTCAGGTCTCATATAGCATGACTGTGATCTTCTTAGAGAAAAAAACAAATCTGGGTTCTCTTTCCGCAACAGAAACTCCCAGCAGTTTTTCTGTTAGAGATATTAAAAGTATTAAGGATCCTAGGGGTTATTGGCCCACTCAGTCTTGCTCTGATGCTGAAAGCTTTTATTTACTTATTTTTTCATCTTAACAAACTTTGATGGACCTTTAGTTGTCAGGTTTCTATAGGCTCTTGCATTAGTTGCACATGAAAGGCCAAAGTGACTAGAGAGAGAGCTTAGCTTACATAGAAGAGAAAGAGTACATAGAAAGCTTGGACTAGCATTTTCTCTCCACCCCCTACAGGTCCTTTGGTCACCTGGCAGTGTCATCCCTCAGGTGACATTCCATTATACTTTCACAGGTCACTTGGAAAGGTAAATCATTTCTGGATATTACCAGACTCAACCAAAGGTTATCATAGGAACCATTCCACTGGTCCAGGCCAAGCTTGCTCTTTTGGCGAAGGGTCATGAATATCCAGGTCACTGCAATTTTGATTAGAAGTCTAAGGGCCTGGCTTAGGCTAACCTGTTAGGCTGCCATGTAACAATGTTAAATGACTATTTCACCAGGAGATTGTAGAAGACACAGCTTAGCCCTGATTTCTAGTTCTGATGGGAAGTTAGAGTGATGAGTGTCAACTTTAAGGAAGTTAGAATTTTTCTAGCCAGGAACTTCTCAGTCCATTCCCATTCCCAGTTTCACTGAATGGAAATTTAAGGAACTGTGGGCTTCAAGGACATGAACTAGGTCTGCCCAAGGATTCCTTATGGCCATATTTGAATTATTAAAATTGGATATTTGAAAAGCAAAACCTTGTGTGTGGAAAACACTTCATGAGTTATTTATGAGAAACAGCTTCTGTCTGCCTCATCTACCCTGGGGCAGTATATATGCCTTCCCTTGTGTGATCCCTTAATTATTTACCCTTATTGCTCCCTTTCTCTATTTCCTGTTCATTCCTTGTCTTGTCAGTGTTCTGATTCTTTCTTTTCCTCCTGAAGGAAGGAAATATCTGGCATAGTTCCCTTTCTTCCTTTCCTAATGTACTATCCATTCTACTTTTCATCTGTGCCACTCCAGCACTGAGAAAAGTCTGTCGGCAGACCCAAATGAAGAGCTGTGCACCTGGGTCCTGGTCATGCGTTTTCTGTCTGATGCTGAGGAGGGCCCAGCTTTTGGTGTGTGTAGGCAGAATGGCTTCTTTTCTTCACTATCAGTGAAATGAAAAATGAGAGAACACCTGAAATGGCTAACATTATATAAATAAACGTCAGCGTTTCTATGATACTGACTTATTGTAGGAACATAGATGAACTGAGTCTAGAATGGAACTTCTGTGACTCTGAGCTGTGTTGCTTTGGGCTAACAGAGTGGCAGCTGCTCTACCTGGAACTCATACCAGCTTTGATATGGGCATCCTGAGATAACAGGATTCTGAGCCATGGTTTTGTATTTAGAAATCCTAGAACAGAGAAGATCAAAGGATAGACATCAGTAGATTCATTTATTTTAAAATCAGAGCATGTAAGGAAGGCTGGTGTTTATGTTGGCAAAACAATCCACTTGTGCATCTTCCTAGTTAGCTAGGCTGTACCTCAGTGTTCCTTGTTCTTTGTAAGGATGGATTGGGGCAGGAAACTCCTAGCTCTGGCAGGTCAGCCTTCTTGCTCATTACAGCTTGAATTGGCCTTTTTTAAACAATTATTTCCAGTTTGGAGGTAGCAAGGGCCACTCACTTTGTTGGCACAAATAAACATCAGATTGCTTTTTTATGTTCACAGTAGAGTTTTATTTCAGTAACTTTTTTCCTGATCATATTCATATTCTTTGATTCAGTAATCATTTATTGAGCACCTAACTATATGCTCCACACTATTCTACTCATAGTTGTTCTAGTCATAGAAGCTACAACAGTGGATGAACAGACTAAAATTTCTGTTGTGGAGATTCTATCAAAATGTATAAAAATGAGGGGTAAGGGGGAAAAATGAGAACCAAGACCTGTCATGTAAAGGTACAAGGTCCCAATGATGAATGTAACTGTACTGTATAACTAAAATGTACCAATAAATTCAAAAAAATGTATAAAATCGAGCCAGGTGTAGTGGTACATGTCTGTAGTTTCAGCACTCACAAGGCTGAAGAAAAGAGGATCACAGTGCATTCAAGACTACCCTGAACTACGTAGCAAGACAGTATCTCCAAAAAAAGTATAAAAATTATCTGAGTGGTAAAAGCCCACCCAAAAACATGGGCAGATTCAGATACTGTGCTTCACACTTGATTTCTCTGTCAGAACCCACTTTAAGTTTGGAGGTAGAGGTAAGGACACAGATAAGAAATAGCTTTGTAGAATCTGAAAGAAAAAGAGGTAGCCATCACCTTCTTGGGCCCTTACTTCCTCAATTTTCCTGATGATTTGTAGATTGGGATCAGCTTGTGGGCAAGAGATAGCCTTTGAGGGGTAGAAGAGGGGGGAGAGGCAGATTTTGACTTTTTCACATATAAATATAGGCTTTAGTAAGTTAATTATTAAAATGGTAATTTAATACTAGTTTTAAAATAATCTAAATGCCACAAAAATCACCATGTCCATTACAGGTCAAACTAGAGATGTATGATAAGTCAGTATAGTAATTTAGTACTGATTTCATTTTAATAAAATCTTTTTACAATCTCGGGTTCATTGTTTAAGTATATTAAAGTCATTCAGCTTATTACAGTTACATAGTGATAGAAATACTATGTACTGTCCAATGTATAGTCACTAGCTAGTAGCCCAGGCCTAGACTAAAGCCTTTGTGAGAATGACTTGTACAGATTTTATCATGAATGTCCTTAGATTCAGTCAACCTTAGAAAAGAAGGGTACTATTGTTATTTCTCTCCTAGCACTCTTGTATCACTCCCTCCCCCACCTCTGCCTCCTCATTAACAGGGCTTCTTTTATAGTCCCTGGCTTCTAATTAAAAATCAGCTTTTGTAAAAAAAAATGTTTGTTGCCTCCACCGCCCCCATTGGGATTGGACATCAACAGGAAGCATGGCACCATTTAATGGTGCTCATGACGCCAGATTCTTTGTGTTAACAGCTTGTATGTTTGGAGTAAGCTTTGTGACTCATTATGGTATTAGAATTTTCCAAGACATATTTGGCATGAGCAATAGCTAGGTGCCATTTCCGCTAGTTCCCACGCAGGTACTTTTAAGTGTGTTACATGAATTAGAGTTCTCACATTTAAGATTATTTAAAATTTAGTTTGTTTTTTACATACCCTTTCCTAGTTAGTCAGAAAGGCCATTGTTGCTTTCTCCTTGGCTCTAAACTTGTTTTTTGGTAGTCATCAAAAGAAAGTCAGAAGAGCTTTTCCTTCCTTGATGGGTGACCTGTGCTAAGCAATACCTTTGTTGCAGATGGATAATGCACAGGACCTGCTGTCTTTCGGTGGCCTTCAAGTGGTAATCAATGGACTGAACAGCACAGAGCCCCTTGTGAAGGAGTATGCTGCATTTGTGCTGGGGGCTGCCTTTTCCAGGTGAGCTGCATAGATGTGTGTCCCACTGGCCAGATAGGATGGCCAAATTGGTTTGAAGAAGGTACATTTGCACTTGTGCACATATCAAATTTCAATGTAAGACTAGTGAAACTAGAATTTAATTCCGTGTTTATTCCAGGTAGTTAGGAATTTTCACCCATGTTATCACCATCCATGCTTTCTGTGCTCTTCTTATATGTATGCACATATATATTTATATATGTACACATATGTATATATGCGTATGTGTATGTATGTATACGTGTGTATGCATGTGCATGTATGTATTTAATAACAGATCTTAGGTCATATTTCCTGTTTTAGTAAAAAGCAATACAAAGTTAGACCAGCCACAGATTGTAGTAAGTGAGGAGAATAAACTCCAAGTGTTGACCCTTTTGGCATAAATCTACATCTAGTAATGAATAAATGACGAACCTGACCAGGAATCTCTGGAGGGGAATGTGTCTTCTCCTAGTTGTCTGGAACCAATCAACATGCAGTCAGGTCATTGTACTCTTTGGGTTGGGAGGTCTTTAGAATTTCATTTGACTTGGATTATACTAGAAAACTGAGCAGGCAAAAGGAATTGGGAGCCAGCAACTTGAAAGAGTGATGCAGAAAGATGTGTTGGCATCACATCATTATGCTCATCTTTCTTTCCTCAAATACATTTTTTTTTTTGTGGTACCGGGGATTGAACTCAGGTCCTTGTGCTTGTGAGGCAGGCCACCGAACCAGCTGAGCTAAATCCCCTGCCCTTCATTATGCTCATCTTTAAAAGGTCAGGACATCTGCCTGCTGCCATTAGTCCATTGGAATGCTGTCATTCCTCACATGTTTCAAAATCTGCCCTAATATCATTTTTACCTTTAAAACTGAAAAAAAAATTCTGATTCTTGCTGCAAGAGAATTGGGGTGACTATAAGGGTTGCCTTACCAAGATGTGGAGGTTGCTGTGCTGCAGGAGAAAGCCTATTTTGAACATGTTTACCATGGTAGGCTTTGTTTGGAAAAGATTCTCTTTGCCTTTTATCCATGCTTATCTTTAGTCAGAATCTCAGTCTGATGCCTCCTCAGGCTGAAAGAGTTCAGCATCTTTTCATAATAAAATAAATGGCAGAGCTAGGAAGGCCAAAAGATTTGTTCTGTGAGGAGAGGCTGAGAGCAGTGTAGGCATTTGTTTTTCCTTATCCCTGGCTGCCTTGATCTTTAGGCCCTAGTTGTCTTGAGGTTGTATTATGGATGTCGAGCACTGGCCTCCAGGGAGACTCCCGTCTTCTTTGGTCTCACATCCTGGCACTTCCCAGGAAGTCCAGGGAAATGAATGCAGTGACTGGAAAGGTGGAGAATCTGCAAGTTTGTCATTGGTAGGTGCAGTTGCGGCTGTAGGGAAGTCCAGAATCTTATTCCCATAAACTTCAGATATTGGAGAACTTACTAAGGCCTGCTTTTTGCTTCTTAAGCCAGAAATGAATCAAACATAACCTTTCTCTGTCCAGATCCTTTTTGGAAATCTTTGACTTATTAAATATTTTCTACCTTAAGTATGAACAGGCTATCATACCTGTCCCTTGCCATGGATGAACTGTGTACTGTCTTCATATCACATCCAAGTTAAGGGGGAATAACTAAGTGACCTGAGAAGTGTGCGTTGGGGCCTGCTTAGCAGATCATAAGTCACCCAGAGGCTGTGCCAGTATGTGGTGTTCTTAAGACTTCTTTCTGATTATATTAGCATAAGACCATGTTAACATTTATGCAGCTCACTAAAATTTAAATAGAGATAAATATAAAATAATGCAATTTAGCGTTCTAGTGGCAAGCAATCCACTGTATTCAAAATGTTCTAGCTGGGTTTTTGATGGCTCACTGGAGAGCTGTTACAGTGACAGGATGGAATGGCACCAGAGCTTTTGGAAGCCAACAGCAGGCTCCCAAACCCCATGAAAATGTCACTGTTTTGTTCAGAGAAACTTGATACAAGGTAAGAAAGTATCTGTGCATAAAGGCAGGTTTAGGTGCTATAGTCTGATATTATTTACTCTTGTTGTCCTGAGTGTTGGCTCTGCACCTCCCTAACTGCTCCCAGCATTCAGATGTGTACATATGTATCACACATATATGTGTACACAGTGACTAGATAAGCCTTTTCTTTGTAGAGAGGGCATTCAAGGAATCATGAGCATGGTAGAATTATGGACTCCTCTATGTGCCCTTGGACAACGTTTCTAAGAAAGCCTCACCTTTTTAATTTGTTAACTGGAAACAATAATATATATCTTCTGTGTTTCATAAAGCTGAATATCAAATAACATGTTATACAGTCTGTCTTGTGAAAATGCTTATCATGTACCTGACTACAATAAGATGGTATCAAAATCATTGTCACCTTCATCATGATGTGTCCTTTTTTACTATAAGGAAATTCTTGTTTTATTTCTTTCTATAGTACAAACCTTTATTCAACTCTTTCTTTTGAGACAGGGTTTTGCTATGTAGCCCAGGCTGGCCTTGAATTTGTGGCAGTCTCCATCCCAGCCTCCTGAGTGCTGAGACTATGGGCATGCACCACCAGGCCTGACCACTCATTTTCTCTTTTGTTAAGATGTTCATGTTCTGTCCCATCTCTTGGTGCTAATCTTCTTACTTCAGCAGGGTGTTTATTTACCTACCTGGGTTAATTGCTTAATAAGGGTTCTACACACATATCTGTGAATGAAGAGATCTCTTCCTCAATGTTAAACATGAAGCACTTATTCTGAGATCAGGAAGCAAGAGGTGACAGAAATATAGATGACATGGATACTGAAATATAGTTTGCTGCTTTATATAAATATTATTCATGCCAATTATGGGTCACATACTCATTTTCTTCCACTTATTGCCTGTGTGTAAGACAGGTGAAGAAGGATGTACAAAGCTGCTTTTAGCAGATTTATCTTTTTGTAGCTTGTTTCTTTTTAAAAACCTGTTCTTCCTTCTTTGGTAAGTTATTTTCATTGGCCTTTCTGTGACCTGATTTTATCTCACAGTGGCAACTGTGTGTGTTTGCAGTCTGACCTACTGGGAGTCTGTAGACTCCCACATAAGTCCTTTTGTCTGTGTAAGGGAAGACTCAGAAGGGCCTTGTGAATTTCAGAGACCATGTAATCTGTAGTGTGGTGTAGGTTTTACTTAGCCAGCTGACTGACTACTTTTGCTTTCCTCTTACCTCCCTATACAACATCTTTACCATTTAGCTGTTAGAACTTAAACTATCAAGAAACTGGTAAGCCTGTGGCAGGTAGCTTTGAATTTACCATTCTTATGTTCCTGCCTGGTTTGTTTGTTTGTTTGTTTTTTGTCTTACATCCATCTTTGATAACTCATATGCACATGTATGAATTATCGTGCAATCACATGGGCTTGTAAATGCTTATGAATATAATACTTTTATTTGAACTGCCCACATTGTGCAGGATGTCATGGAACTAAATTCAGTACAAAAGAGATGTACATGTGTTACCAGTCATGGACAGATTATGTTCCATAATGATGGATCAATAGGATAGTAATCACTTCTATCTCTTTCTCTTTGATTTCTTCCTTGAAACCTCCTTGGCAGATTTGGGATAAACACATCCCTTTATAGAATTAATGTGTCTCTTTTGCAGCCTTGCACCCCATTATTCTATGCTTTTTTGGCACTTGTGCTCTTCTCACTGTTTTACCAATTACAGTGGTACCTAGATCCATAAACACTTTTGTTTGCAAACAATTTGGTTCACAAACAGAAGTGTTTGGCAAAATTTTGTTTTTGTTTGCAAATTCTGCATCAGGTAACAAACATGCCATGGCCATCTTTCCCACACAAACTCAAATGTGGCCATCTTTTCCAAAATTGTAAAACAAATTAAGTTCATGAACCGAGGCACCACTGTAATTTTTAACCATTTGGCCAGTGTCATATAACCATGACCACTCTACATCAGTTGGCCTTCAATTTCCAGTTTTCTTTTCTACAGCCTTTGATGAATTTCTTTGCTCATCACCCCTCTTTCCTGATGACTTTTTTGGGGGTACAACATTCTTAATTCCATTGACATTTTTTCCGTACTGGGAATCGAACCTTCAGTACTGGGAATCAGGACCTTGTGCTTGCTAGGCAGGTGTGTTGCCACTGAGCTACATCCCTGGCCCATGATTTAATTGATATTTACTTTTCCATTATTATTTCTGTTATATATTAGATACATTGAAATTTATTACCCACTTTCTCCAATATCCATATTCTCCACTCACCTCCATTCTCTTTTCATCTTCATGTGCCCCATTGAATGTGCTTGTTGTCCTTATTGTTACCTGTAGCATCTTTTTGTTTGTTTGCTTTTTTGTGGTACCAGGGATTGAACTCTGGCCACTTGCAAGCAGGCGGCAGAACCACCATGCCAAATCCCTGGCCCTACCTGTAGCATCTTAATCTCTTCCTATTTTCTCAGTTACCATCAGTATTCCTGACTCTTTTGCATGTTTCTGTGATCCTTCCTCTTAGCCCAGTGTTGTACTCAAGATACTTATCCACTGACCCTTTCCTACCTCTGACTTGGCCATCTCTTCCAACCTGCCAACCCATGTTTTCCTTTCCATCACTTCCAAACTTTTGAAAGAGTAGACAAAAAGGAATACAAATGAGTGCACATGTATATTATGTTAAAGTACTTAAATCCATGGTTCTGGCAATGTGGTTTCTGTCTCACCATCTCTGAAAAATTTCAAGAGTTCTTTTTGATCACTGACATTAATTTAGCAGTCAGCATTGTTGAAAACTACTTCTTGGCTTCCATGTCATTATAAGCTCTTGTTTTTGGGATGTCTGTAATGAATCACTTTCTCTCCTCTTTTTTTTTTTTTAAAGACAACATTATCCTCTTATTAATTTCTTTCTTCCTTTTTTTTTTTTTTTGGTACCAGGGATCAAACTCGGGACATTGTACTTGTGAGGCAGGTAGCAGCACCACTGTGCTAAATCCCCGACCCTTATTCTTTTCTAGTTGTACCTAGTCACTAAGATTCTTTCAGCCTTGTCCTTCTTTCTATTTTCTCTCCAGTCGTCTTTATCTATTGCTGTAGTTTCTAATTGTAGACACTAATGTCTACATTTAAGTCCAGCCTTTCTTCTAAGGTCTTATCCTATGTTTGTACCAGACTGACTAATTCCACATCAAACTCAAGGAGGAGAAAATTGAATTCATTGTCTCTCTCACAAATTAGATGTTCCCTCCCACATTCTCTTTTTGTATGTTCTTGGCACTGTGATTATTGTAGTTTTCAAGCTTGAAACTTTTGAATGATATTTGAGTCTTTATTCTCTTTCACTGAATTGATGCACAGGTCCCATGGATTTTTATTTCCATTATTGTTACATACTAAACCATGCCTCTTTTTCTTCTACTTTAAAGACTTGTTGTGAGCACAGCAAGCTGTTAAGGGAGAGGTTTCCTTCTTCCAATGGTAGGACATGAGTACTGAATAGTCTAAGCATGGTAATCCCATTCTCTGTGGGTGTGGATTGATTTTTTTTTTTTTCTAGTACCTGGAATTGAACTCAGGTAAGGCAGACGAGGTGCCTCTGAGCTAAATCCCTGATCCTTGTGGATTGATTTTGAGATGGGCATGTGACTCAATGACCTACAAAAGTTTTGGCCAATGACCTATAAAAGAGTATTTGCTAGGCAGTTTCTGGGAAGGATTTTCTCCTTTGAGAAGATAGTAAGCAGACTGTGGCCACTTCCTCCTACCTTGATTGTTGTTATCCTGGAACAGCAACTATATTGAACCAGCGAGGTGAGAATCATAAAGACAGAAAACCAACCTCCTTAATAGAGGGGAGCAATAGAAGGAAGCTAGGGCCTTTATGATGTAGTTTAGTCCCTATAGTGTCTTTGGAACCACCTACTTGCAGATTTTTTTGTAAGAGGTAATTAAATGTCTTTGTTTTTTAAAAACTCCTGTTAATCATTATTCTGTTATTTGCAACTGAACGTATACTCATATTACTAAAATTTCTAGAATCCCTCTCAGATCTTAAGTTTTTAAAATTTTCCCTCGCTTCTTCACAGCATTCATCTAAATTTGTAATTATGTATTTATTTGATTACCTGTTTATTGATATCCCTTAATAGAGAGTACTGGCAGAGATTGAATCCCTTTTCTGTCATAATTTTGCTGTCTCACTAGTGTATAGCACAAGACCTAGCATTGAGTGAATGCTTACAAATTATTGAATGAATAAATGAAGACACAAAAAATAAACTGATACCTAGGAAATGAACTGTTCATCAGCTACGAAATGCAGGCTGAGTGGATAGTACTATTTTTATTACTAATGATGTAATAGTAGATGATTCAGATAGCACACCTTGACCCTTTAAAATCGAAGGCCATGGAAATGAGTGTTACCCCAACTGGCTGAAGGCCCAGAAAACAGAAGGTTAGAGATTGGGATGAGGTCAGACGTTGGAAATGCCAGCATTTAAATAAAACTTTAAATGTGACCCCTAGGACCAGTCTGACCTCTTGTCTCTAGTTGTTAATTTTCCCATATTCCTCCAGTGACAGGGGAGGTGCTCAGATCATTTGTATCTGATAAATTGATTAGCATAATAACCAAATTGGCCCAGGCAATTGGATAGCCATAGCTCTTAAACTGCATTCAAAGTCTGATTACTTTTTTCAAATGGCAGTTAATGACAAATGGAAAATGAGCTTTAAGTCTGACCAGCTGCCCTGAGTACTGCAGAAATCCAGACTTCATTCTGGGGAGGGAGGTACCACTTTGCTTAATTAACTTGTCTCTTCAGCATTTCTTTTGAATCCATCTCTGTGATGTGCCCCTGCCTCCCCCACATCCTCTTTTGGCTGCCTTCAGACATTTTCATTATTGAGTACCTCCTTTTAATTTTTTTTTTCCCTGCATAGCCCCAGCCCACAAAGTTCTTTTCTTTATCCTCAACCTTACTAGCATTTGTTGTCTGGACTTCTAAACTGATATTTTTTAAAATTTTTTGGGGGGCGGGGTTTTGAGACAGGGCCTCACTATGTAATTGAGACTGGCCTGGAACTCACTGTGTAGCCCAGGCTGGTCTCGAACTCACAGAGATCCTCCTGCCTCAGCTGCCCGAGTGCTGGGATTACAGGCGTGTGCTACCACGCCCGGATATTTTGATACATCAGTTTTTCTGTTGCGTTCCAGTTTTTTCTTGTATTTCCCCAACAAAGCTGAAAATTTTGTGAAAATGGGTATTGGTACCCAAGTGAATGATAATCATCTTACAGGGGGTAAGTTTCATGTGGCTGCTTAGAGCATAGTCTGACACAAAAACTGATAAGAAAAAGGAAGCCACCAAGAGCAAGGAGACTTTAATTTTTATACTCCATTTTAGAATTTTTTCTTCAGTGAGTATATATTGTTCTTGTAATTAAAATTTAAACAGTAAGTAGCAAAATAAAGCAGAAGAGGGAGACTTCTATATCTAAAATAGCAGTGTACATTTCTCAAGAAACACACTTTATTCAAAATACCTGAAAATATTGGATTAAATATTTAAACATTTCCTTAAATGTTCAATTAAGTAAACAGGGGGAAATTAATAACTTAATATTCTTTTTTTGTGGTAGCCCTGAAAGAGAGTGAAATAAAATCCAAATCCTAAGAGAAGCTGGGAATGGTGGTGCATAATTGTAATCCCAGCACTCTGGGAGGATGGGAGGATCGTATGTTCGAGTCCACCCTGGGCATTTTAGTGATTTAGTAAGATCCTGTCAAAAAATAAAGAAAGGGGCTGGGGACATAGCTCAGTGCAAAGATGCTGGGTTCAATCCCCCAGTACTGCCAAACCAAACCAAACATTGAATTTTCATTCAGGAGTCCACTGAATCCCTAATTGAAGAAATTCCTTGCTGGTAGCATAGCAAGAACACAAAACAATAGGGTTATACAAACAGATAGAGAAAAGACAGATTAGCTACAAATTACCTGAAGTGGCAAAAAGAGGGAAAGCAGCATTTTTCTGTGCTAGTCTAGTTACTTGGCCTGAGAACTAGGCTCTCATGTCATTTCAGCATTTAGACATTAGTTCCCACTGTAGTTACCTATAACATTTCTTTCTTGGTTTCATCTGTATTTCATTAGAGGAGGAATCCACTGTGCTTCCCCAAAGTTAGAGGTCTGCTACATTTTTCATTAAGTTCTTAGGCTGAGGTTACTGAAAAGACGTGAATTCATCTCTGAGGAAAGCACAGACTTTAGAGATTGGTAGGAAATAGCCAGCATGGACTTAACCAATTTGAAGGTTCTTACTTTCTTATCTCCTAGCAGACCTCAAATCTCCCGATTTCACTTTTAGAGTTCTTACTGCTTTTGTGGAGAGCACACTGCTTGTCATAAAGTCACAGAAGTGATATATGGAAGAGCTCAATTTGTGGCATGACAATATAAAGAACTTTGCCTAACCACTCCACAATTAAAGGCTTTGGAAATGGTCCTGGGGGTAAACAGTAAATAAAATGTCTTCTTAAGGAAACCTATTAAATTTTGTAGGAAAGAGTAAAGTTGTGGTATTTGATGCAAGACTGCTCCCTTTCTCCTTATTTCCAGCTTGGTGTGATAGAGACTGCACTCCAAACTGCTGTAATCAATAAAGCAGAGTTTTGTTATCCTCTAGCTCACACTTGGGGGGCTTTCATCCTATAAAGGATAGCATTTCTCGTCCTGTCATTGAGGCTTAGTTCCAGGTGAAGGCATTTGAGCATTTGGGGAATGAGTTCTTTCTTCAGCCCTTCTTCCATTTGTGGAATGGAAGTTCTATCTTGGCCCAGGTGCTGTGAGAGTACTGGGTGCACCAGTGGTGGGAGTTCCCATGCCAAGAGGGAAATTAAGGTCTTCAGGCTGCTCTCCTCCAATCCACAGATTAAACTCCTAGTTTCACTGACAAAAAAGCTTGTCATTGTTCCACCCTCAGCTCTGGAGTCCTAACTCTGAGATTTTTGCCTGGGGAAGAAGCAGGCCATAAAACAGCTCTTAATCTCTTCCCAAAGGAACTGATTTAATTTGCAATAGAGCATGCCATAGTTCAAACCTCAGGATACTCTCAAGGATGCTGGAAGTTGTGGTGATGGACAACTGGGGGGAAATCAAGAACTTATCTTTGGCAGACTGTAGGCAGGCTGTTTGCAGGAGGGAACAGAAAGTAAATCATTTGGAGGAGTCCTCCTTGGATGAGAACAGTTGTCAAACAAGGACCTCAGAAACTCTTCCTTCAGAGGACACGAAATTGATTAGATTAGTTTGTGGAGCAATTCGTGCCACAAAGCATTGTTGAAAGCAAGAGAACTTGTTATGTCTTACAGGTTAAGCTTTTGTTTGCCATTGTTTTTTTCCCAGGTCTCATGAAGTATAAATTTATTTATGATACTTCCTGTGTGGAAGTTAAAATTTATATATTCGTGGTTTCTATTTTTATGACATTTAGTAAAGTCTTCAACAAGTGAACATAAATATTTTTCTTCATATTATTTCAAAAACATGAAGCATTTCAAACATGAAAAGGAATTTAAAAAGTCTTATACTTTTACCTAGATTTAATAAACTAAAATTTCCTATATTTTTTCAGATTTTTTTTTAAAGAAATAGAAGATATAGTTGAAGGCCCTTTCCTATCCTAATTCTGTTTCCCTTTCTTCCCCTAGTGGTAACCACCATTCTGAGGTTGGCGTATATCATGTGTATTTTTTATAGTTTATAATATATATAATTGTCCTCATCTGTATGTTTATTATATGTAGAAATTATTTTAGATATCTCCCATGTCCCACTTGTACATCTTCTTGTAGCATCCCATTGTTTGAATAGGCTTACTTTATTCATTCCCTTATTAATGAACATTTAGGTTGCTGCCAGTTTTTGGCTACTATGCTCAATATTAGAGTATCTCTGCACATGACTCTTTAGACACATGTGCAAACATTTCCCTATGGTATGTGCCTAAAAGGATTGCTAGGTCAAACACTATGCACGTTGTCAACACAGTGTAATATCAAGTTGTTTTCCAAAGTGGTTGCTGGTAGAAATAAGTTTTTACTATACTTTCTTTACATCATTGTGAAATTTTGATAACAGAGTTTGTAGTTTCTGCAAGTCTGATGGATATGATAAGATACCTTGTTCTTTTTAATTTACCCTTCCCTGGCTGCTATAGAGGTTAATATTATTTCCCCTATAATTGAAATCATACTATATATACATCTATGAGATTTGTTGTGTGCCTTCTTTTCCCTACCTCCCTCTATTCTCTCTTCCCTGCAACTCCCAAGCCAATCAAGTTGATAATTACTCTTAATTGTCACAATAGTATATTTTTACTTACATGCTTTAAAATCTTTTAAATAAAACGTTTAATTTTTTTCCATATAGGTATTGGATCTCTTTTGATACATTAAATGTCATAGTATTTGTTATTGCAAATAAAATAATTTTCAAGTTTTCATTTCCTACTCAGTTGTTGGTGTTGGGAATTTGCCCAAAATTCAGTTTGTTGGTACAGATAATGAAGCATGCAAACACTAAGAAATCTCAACAAAGCAAGTTTACTTCTGCAGAAGGATGCACAATACCTCTAAAGCTAGGTAGTAAGCACACAGGGAAGGTTGCAGCAGGCTGGTTTTTATCCCTAATGCTGAGAAGCACTGGATCCTTTTCCTTATTGGTTGTGTTGAAAGTTTACAGTCTATCCTAATTGGCTCGTCTAAGTGGCATGAGGGGAGGAACTGAAGGATTGCTAAGTAGGGTTGCTAGAAAGGGGCTCTGAGGGTATGGGGAGGTGAAAGTTCTTGGCTAGGATCTCTGGGTCCAAGCCAAGCCGATGTTTCTTGTAACAACTATAATCTTGGTGTAAGGTGACAGGGATGACAGCCTAGGATAGAATAAAGATGAAGACACTCTTGTTCATATTTTTAATAGAAAAGACCTTGTTTCTTATTTTATTTATTTGTTTGTTTATTTATTTATTTTTTGAGATAGGATCTCACTATGTAATTGATACTGACCTGGAACTCACTATGTAGGCCAGGCTGGTCTCGAACTCACAGTGATCCTCGTGCCTCAGCCTCCCAAGTGCTGGGATTACAGGCATGCACCACCATGCCCAGCAAGACCTTGTTTCTTAGATTGGTATATGATTTTTATAGCAAATGAAGTTGCTGGTCCTGTTCTAATAGTTTATTTTTTCTTGGGTGTTCTTTGTAGATAATACCATCTAAAAATAAAAACTTTTGTCTCTTTCCAATATTCATTTTCCTTCCTTATTGAACAATCTAGTATTTAATATAATGTTTATTGAAATACTGATAGTATTTGCCCTTTTATTGTCTTTAAAGGGAGTGATTCTGATATTTTACTATTAAATGTGATGTCTATTAAAGGCTTTTAATACATTCTTTTGCCAGTATCAGATTTATTTTTGTCTTTATCAAATTAATTATCATGAACACAGCTTAACGGCCAGACTAATAGACCAAAAGAAATGTAAAACCATTATATTAAGTTAAGGTGCACTTTTAGATACATTGTAGGCTATTAATAGATTAATGGCAGTTTATTCTTATTTTGCTAAGAATTTTTAAATTTATCAATAATTTTTGTGCCTATTGAGGTGATTATATGATTTTGCTATTAACTTGATAATGTGATAAATTACATTAGGAGATGCTCTAATGGTTTACTTTAATATTGTTAGATTTAGCTTGCTACTTTTTCTAGAGAGTAGGATAAAATTTCTGTTGTGCGAATTAGACAAAATATCAATTTAACATATATGTAATACGATTTTACCTAGTAAAATAATGAGAAGCATAATATTCAGGCTGCAGTTTCTTCTACAAAGAGGGAAAGAATCTAATTGCAAATGTATACCATTTTCAGAACTAATGGTAAAACTTTGTTTTATACACTGATTAGTGAATTGTTAATTTTTGAATTATTTGTACTTTACACAAGTTTCATGACACTCAAAACAAACTTCAAACAATTAAACAAATTTTCCAAAGAATTAAAAGATAAAGTACATAGCAGCCAATTTGAGAGTAGATTTACCCACTGAGCAAGCAGATCATTCTTGTCTAATAAGGCAAAGAACCATAATTTTCCATACTCTTTTCTTTCTCTGTTTTTTTTTTTTTGGTACCAGAAACCAAACTCAGGCCCTTGTGCTTGTGAGGGAGGTGGTGGAACCACTGAGCCAAATCCGCAGCCCCTATACTCTTTTCTCTTAGGCAGAACATGACCATCATTAGCCACCATTATGGTGGTTTTGTGCCAATTAAGAATTTACACCCATGGGGAGACATAGCTTAGTACTGCATGTAAATCTTGACTCATTTCAGCCTTCATATTTTGCTAGTTTTTACTTTCAATTTTTACATCTCTGATTAAAGTTATATTGGCCTTGTGGGTTTTCTTCCTTGTGCTATTTGTATATCAAGGTTACAGTAATATCTTAAGAAGATTTATAATGTGTCCTTTCTAGTGTATGAAACATTTTGTATAAAATAAGATTATCAATTCCTGCATAAAACTCAGCTGTGAAACTATCTGGGCTTGTGCTTTTTTTATGGACATTTAAAATTACTTATTTAATTTTTTTAATATTATGTCTCCTTAGTTTTTTTTCTTGTTGAATTAATTTTAGTCAGTTTTATTCTATAAAATTGTTGGTCTAATTTAAAAATTTACTGGCAAAAATAGTTTATAGTATTTCTGTAGAATTTTTTTTGTCCATACTGCCCTGCTTCTGTCATTATAGTCCCACTTGTTACTTATAATAATTTTTAATCTGAGTTTCTTTCATGTTTTACTTGGCCCATGTTGCTAGATTTTTCTCTTATTAGAGTAGTCTTTTGGTTTTATTTTACTTTTTTCCTCTTTGTTTTCTATCTTTATTTCTGCATTTAACTTTATTATTTTCTTCTATATACTGCCTTTGAGTGCTGTTTTTATTTCTTTTCTTTTCTTTTCCACTGTGGCATTTTTCCTTTCCCAACTTTTCAAATTGAATGTGTAGCATAATTAAATGGTCTATAATTTAAATTGTAAGGTTTTTTGTGCTTTGTTTTGTTTTTTGGTTTTTTTTTTTTTTGGTACCGG
The DNA here is from genome assembly GCF_012274545.1 of Fukomys damarensis. NCBI lineage: Eukaryota > Metazoa > Chordata > Mammalia > Rodentia > Bathyergidae > Fukomys > Fukomys damarensis. The sequence continues at coordinate 18,148,472 of NW_022900915.1, forward strand.
GGATCGAACTCGGGTCCTTGTCCTTATGAGGCAGGTGGCAGCACCACTGAGCTAAATCTCTGGCCTAAATCGTAAGTTTTTAAAAAAAAAAAAATCCATGAATTATTTAGTAATGTGGTTTTAGTTTCCCAAATGCACTCTTCCTGTATTTGTTAAGTATTGTGTACCAAGATTATGGTATGTATGACGATAATTCTTTGGTATTGAGACTTTTTTTCCATTGTTATTAGGGATTGCACCCAGGGTCTTTGTACTGAGCTAGATCCCAGCTCTTTTTTCTTTCTCTCTTTTTAAACATTTTTTGATTATAACTTTTAATTTGAAGCAAGGTTTCACTGTTTTCCAGGCTGGGCTTAGCCTTGAAGTCCTCCTGCCTTGTTATAGGCATGCACCACCACACCTAGCCGAGAGTACCTTTGTTCCACCTGTCACATGTGGTTAGTTTTTATGCATGTCCTATGAGTGCTATACCCTCAGCCCCAGAATGAGTGCTTTTTATTTATTGGATAATTAACATATATAATTTTTCTTTCGCTTTATATATCTATGTGTATTAATTCACTTCTATGTAAAGTGTTCGTGTCTCTTATTTTCTTAGTAATTGGTGACCTGCCTCATTTTTTTCTATTCATAATTAAAGTCCTTATTCTGGTTATGTATTTCTTTCTCTTCCTGTAATTACTGTGTATTATATATATATTTATTTGTGCTGGGGATCAAACTCGGGACCTTGTGCTTGCAAGGTAAAAGGTTGGAACCACTGAGTTAAATCCCTGGCTTTAATTACTCAGTTTTTGCTGTGAGGTAGTATTATTAATCATATACAGATTTGTGATTGTAATAACTTCATGGTTATACTTTTTTATACCTTATTTCATTAAGTTATAGCCATCTTTTCTTGTAATTGGTCATTTTAGACTTAGAATCTACTTTATTTGATACTAATTTACCTACCAATTTTCTGATGATATTTTCTTTCTTTCTTTTTTTTTATATTTTCTTGGTATATCTTTTTCCATCTCTTTTCTTTCATTCTTTTTTACCCTTATATCTTTTTTTTTCTTTTTATTGAGGTTATTGGTACAATCTAGGTATACAATACAATTACATTCATCATTGGGATTCTGTACCTTTACATAATAGGTCTTGATTCTCATTTTTCCCCTTGTCCCTGCCCTCCCTTCACCCCCTCCTCCCCTCCCCATTTACAAACACTTTATTTCCATTTTTTCAGTTTCTCATATTTTTTTCCTCTCCCTTATTACCTTTCCCTCACCCTTCCCACTTTCCTTACACCTTTAGCCCTTTACTTCCTATTTCACATTATTAATTATCTCATTAGGATCCTGTGTACTATTGTAGTTTTTTACACCAAAGAAAGTATTCGGTATTTCAGTTAAAGAAATCTCTGTATGAACATTCAAAATAGGGAATCCTAAAATAAAACTAAAAAGGAAAGTAAAAGAGAAAAGGCAATGATGTAACATCAAAATAATCCTTAATTCTGGAGATGAAAATGGTCCCTGAACATATTTAAATTGCTTCTCGCTCTTATAGTCTTATCTTATTCTTTTTTTCATTATTTAGAGAATACTTTATTAGTTTCTGTAATCAAACCCATGTAGATATGACCTTACATATTTAGTACGATGTGTTACCCCTGTACACATGGAAAAAAATAAAAATAAAAATAAATTAACATTTCTAGACCAATATGGTTGTCCATTTCTGTACAATGCCAAGTCAACACAGTAAATTGGGATGACTTTTTCCAAAGTTGGCAGCACCGTTAAAGTTTCCCAAAATTCAATTTATATATGTGTGTGTGTGTGTGTGTGTGTGTGTGTGTGTGTATATATATATATATATATATACTAATAATAGTATGTTATGCATCGATAGCAGCAACAGCTTTTCCAGGTTCTGCAGTCATCTGAACAAAATTATAGACATTCAGCACATTCCATTAAAAAAAAAAAAAAAGAAAAGAATAATATCCAGACAACAGCAAAGTTCTGTTGCTGTTGTGGTACCTGGCACCATTTTTTCTATTAGCCTCTTAATCATCATCTGGAAAGAGAACATTCTAGAGTAATATCATTAAATGTAGCTCTGATAAAGCACGGTCCCTACTATGTATCATAAAGCAGGTACTAGATATTTTACATTCATAGAGGTATGATACAGTACTGTCCTACATCAATAATACTAGATTCAGTTTTGGTTTGAAATTTACTTTGTCTGCAAATAAGATTGCTACCCCTGTTTTTTTCTGGGCTCCTGTCACATGGAGAATTGTTTTCTATCTTTTCACTTTCAGGCTATGGGCTTCTTTTTGCACTAGGTGTGTTTCTTGAATACAACATACTATTGGATTTTGCTTCTTATTCCATTTTGCCAGTCTAT
>NW_022900915.1:18151430-18179422 GCF_012274545.1 Fukomys damarensis
CAGATAACTGAGGCATATAGGACCCCAACTAGCTACAATCAAAAAAAATCTACACCTAGACATATAATAATCAAGATCACAGAAACCCAACAGAAGAACAAAATACTACAAGCGGTAAGAGAAAAGAAACAAATGACATACAAAGGAAAGCCCATCAGAATCACAGCAGACTTTTCAACACAAACCCTTGGAGCAAGGAGAGCCTGGAATGAGATATTTCAAGTACTAAAAGAGAACAACCTCCAACCTAGACTGATTTATCCAGCAAAACTCTCTTTCAAAATGGAGGGGGAAATAAGACACTTCCACTACAAAGAACACCTGAGAAACTACATGAATACCAAACCAGCTTTACCCTTATATCTTGGGTGCATCTTTGCTTATACAACACTCATGTAGATTTAATCCAATCATTTAAATTTTTTGTTGGGTAGAATTCATTTCCTTTTATTGTGATATATTGACATATTTGGATTATTTTCTGCCATCTATTTCAACAATGATTTTTTAATGTGCTTCATTGAGCTGCAGAAGTTTAAAGTATAGCTTTCTACCTCCTTTCAAACATTATAGAAACTCTAAGAATATGTTAACTCCACTTTCTCCATTCTTCATTTTCCATGATATTGTTGGTTTGTACCTTGTCTTTAACCAGCTTCATAAATTAGTGATTATCATTTTTAAAGTGAACATCTGATGGTTCATACTTTTTCATGTTTGCAGTTTGTGCTTTTTTTTGTGGTCTTGTCTGTTTTCCTTTCGAGCTTCAATTTCCTAGTTATTCTTTGAGCAAATGCCTGGGAGTGGTAAGCCTTTTTAGTTTTTCCTAGTACCTTTTGTCATCTTGTCCTCCCTCCTAAGTGATTGTATATCTGTTTATGTTTGTACATTATTATTGATGAAAAATCTATTGCCATTTTAATAGTTTTGCCTTCTATAGGCAATCAGCTTTTTGATGATTATTTAAAACTTTTTTATTCGTATTTATTATCATCAAATTTTGCCACTTCAATGTCCATGTGTCTCTCAGTGTACTTTTATAAACTACAAGCTTTAGTTATGGAAATTTCTGGTTTATTACTAGCACTATGTGGTTCATTGGCTCTGCCCTGCATTCCCTATTTGAGGATTATATTGTACCATCTGTTTCTTACATCTCTTAACTGTTCTTTTTTCTTTTTTTTTTTTTCTTCACATCGGATAGGTCATATGCTGACATTGTAAAAAGGTTTGAGGTAGGCACAGCTCACACAGTGGCATGAAAATCTAATAATCACACTTAAGAACCACAAAAGCTTCTCTCTTTTTTTTATATTTCGTCTCTTCTTCTGGATGATTTCTTTTACTTTATTTTCCAGTTAACTGCATCTTTCTTCAGTATGGCTAATGTACTTATCACATTAATAAAATTTTTAATATTAAATGACTTTTTCATTTGTAGAAATTTCCTTCTATTATTGCTTTAACAGCATCCCCAGTTTTGATATGTAGTACTTGATTACTGTTCAGTTGAAAGTATTTCAGGTTCAATTATGATTTCTCTGATTCATATTTAATTGTATTTCTTAATTTCTAAATATAATGGAAAGCTTCTGATTATGTTTTTGTTTCTGACATTTAGATTGTGGTCAGAGAAAAGCCTTTAATTATTTTGTTTTTTCAAACAGGGTCTTGCTGTGTAGTTCTCCTGACCTTGAACTCACTGTTGTCCAGGCTGGCAATCCTCCTGCCTCGGTCTCCCAAGTTCTGCGATTCCAGGCATGTGCTGCCACACCTGGCTTATTATTTAGTCTTTTGAAATCAGTTAGAGTTTCTAGTTGGTTAATATCTGCCATGGTATGGCTTAACATCCCTGAAAGGTGTATGTGTTGAAGGTGTGGTCTGTGGGTAGCTCTGTTGGGAGGATGTGGAACTTTTAAGAGGTGAGGCCTACTGGGAGAACCTTAGGTCATCCGGCCATACTCTGGATGTCTGGGATTGTGGCCCAGTTTCTCAGGTTCTCTGGACTTCCTGGCTACTGAGTAAGTGGTTTGCTCCAACACACACTCCCTTCCATTACCATCTGGTGCCCTCACCAGAGACCCAGAGCAATGGGGCCAGCTGATATGGACCATGAGCCAAAATAAACTTCTTAGGGCCAAGGAATTAGCTCAATGGTTCCAGTGCCTGCTTTAAAATAAACCTCTTATCTCTCTTTCTGGTACTGGGGATCAAACTCGGGACTTGCAAGTCAGGCACGGTGCCACTGAGCTAAATCCCCAGCCCTAACCTCTTTATGTTAAGTGCCTCAGGTATTTTATTATAGTAATGAGAAGCTAATATGGTATGTACTCAGTTTTTGTAAATTGTCCTACATGTGCCTGAGGAGAATTATGTTCTGTACTTTTAGAGTGAAATATCTCCATCCCAACTTAGGCTTCTCTGCATATGTACAGATGATCATATAGTTATGATGGTTTGACTTAGGATTTTTTAATTTTATGATGGCATAAAAGCATTATACATTGAGTAGAAAACATTTTATAGTTTTATTTATTGACTTTTTTGGTGCTGCTAGGGATTGAACCCATGTCTTCAGAGTAAGTTATATTCCAGCCCCGCCCCGCTTTTTTTCCAGACAGGCTGTCACTAAGTTACCCAGGCCAGATTGAAACTTGTGATTCTCCTGTCCCAGTCTCCCAGAGTGCTGGGATTATAAGCGTGTGCCACTATACCCAGACATGTGAAATATTTTTTCCTCACTAGAAAAATGTGATGTAGTACTCTCTCATGATGCTTGGCAGCAGCAGCAAGCCACAACCTCAGTCAGCCACACAATCATGAGGGTAAACAGCAGCAAGTACTCTACAGTCTACTGTGTTGCTAACCTATAATGTTCAGTAGATTAGATGTCTTAAATTCATTTTTTACGTGAAACATTTTCAACTTATAATGTAACTTCATGATAAATCAGGAAACCTATACATGTGTATATCTTATACATATATGTATATATATATATACACACTTGTTTGTAATATACACATTTATTTGTGATGTCAAACTCAGTTATTACCTAAAAATGTCTTAGTTTTATTCTGAAAAAGATATTTTCTCTAGATGTAGAATTCTATGGTAATATTTGCTTTCTTTCAGCAAATTAAATATACATTCTGTTCTGCTATTGTTGCTTTTGAAAAGTTAACTTTCACCAACTTTGGAAGTAATAACTGGTTATTCCTTTGAAAGTAATCTTTTCTTATCTGCTTTTAATATTTTCTCTGTGATTTGTTTTTTATGAGATATGTATGATATAAATAATTTTTGTTTATTGTTTATTGAATTTATTCAATCTGGATTTGTGTCTTTATTCTAGAATATTTTACCTTATCTCTTCAACTATTATCTGTTTCTTTCTCATTCCTCTTTTTCTGAGGCTCCAATTTAACACTTTGGGTAGCTCTTGTCTTTGGCTTATGTTCCTTTTTCCTTACCAGCTGCCAAAGCTGAAAACCACATTTGACTGAATCTGTGAATACTCTAGACCTGAGTCATTTCAGTACTTTAGTTACTTCTTCAGGTTCCCTCTCTTCCTTAGCTTTTGGCCTAGTAGTTCCTAATTATTTTGTTGCTTTTCGTTGCTCTTAAGGAAATTTTAAAAATATTTTAGCTTATTTGTTAGTTTTCAAAAGATGAGTCTGAATAATCTAATTCACCTTTGTTGGAAATGAAAGTATTTCTGTTTTTTGTTTTGTTTTTTAGCAGGGAATGAACTCAGTACCTTGTGCTTGCAAGGCAAGCAGCAGCACCACTGAGCTAAATCCTGAGCCCAAGAGTTTGTTTTTTAAAATATTACTAGCTACCCTACTGAACCATCTTATTGCTTATAGTATTTCAGTTTACTTTTTTATTTGCATCGTCATTATGCCTGTAAACAATGAGAAACTTTGTTATTCTCTAAAATAAATAGATGTTAACAGGAACTTTTATTTGTATGGGGGAGAGTTCAGCAGGGTCTTGCTTTGTAGCACAGACTGGCCTTGAACTTGCAGTGATCTTCCTGCCTTACTCAGTCTCCCAAGTGGTGGGATTACAGGCATGCGCCACCACACCCAGTTTATTTGTATCTGTTTTGTTTTTGTTTTTGTTACCAGGGATCAAACTCAGGACCTTGTGCTTGCAAGGCAAGTGGTGGACCACTGAGCTAAATCCTTGGCCCTATTTGTTACCTGTTTTTGAGAGGAATGGTTTTGTTTTTTCATGATCATGCATGATACTGACATTTAATTGTATGTGTGCTTAGTCTATCTCTAATTGTATAGGTATTTATAAAATAGGTGTGTTAAAGTTAAGTATGCATATACAATTTCATTTTCATCAGAGTGAATTTTATATTTTTCTATTAAGATGACCATATTGTATGCTTTCCTTGTGCCTTCTCTTTGTGATTTTGATTTATATATTATTGTACTCATTACTTTCCCATCAGTAAGACACAAAACCTAACATAAACACCTTGAAGAACATAAACACCTTGAAGGAGAGATTTATTTTGGTTCATAGTTTCAGTTGTTCAATTCATGATCAGCCAGGTCCAAGACAGAAAAAGCATGGTAGAAAGCCTCACTGTAGTAAAACTGCTTGTCACATAGCAGCCATATATATATTAATGTATTTTATTTATCACTGAACCCAGGGCCTCTCACATGTTAAATAAGCACATGTTCTACTATTGAGCTACACTTCTAGCTTTTTTATAAATGTTTTTTAATTGATGCATACAAATTGTACATATTTATTTATTTGTTTGGTACCAGGGATTGAACTTGGGTCCTTGTGCTTTCAAGGCAGGCGGCGGAACCACTGAGCTAAATCCCCGACCCTGTACATATTTATTGCATACCATATATTTTTTATTGTGTTGTTTTTTTTTTGTTTGTTTGTTTGTTTTCCTTCTCTGTCCTAGGGATGGAACCCAGGGCCTTGAAGGTGCTACTCTATACCTCAGTACTCTGTGTAATATTCTGACATCACTTATGTATCTGTGGAGTGTCAGGGCTGCAGAGCACACCAGAGAGGACTAACCTGAAGCATATGTGCTATGATAAAGGAGCCTGCAAGGGCTTGGGGCTTTCATATAACATCTAATTTAACACACTTCTGCCAGCTTGAACCACCAGTGGTAATATGCATGACTGTCCCATTGGGCAGCTTGTATCACTAGTGATACAAATGGACCTAATCACTTTTATCAGGCTTTTCACTAATAAAGTTAATAAGCCACCTGATAGGACAGTTATGCATGTGCTAGTGGTGGTTGAAGTCATCCAGCAGCAAGAGAGGTGAATTATGAGTCCATCATGAACATGTTAAACCTTACTACAACTCAAGGTGAGTAATAGAATTCTGACTTCTCAGAGGCGAGTGTTTGCCCAAAAGCACACAGTTTGTGGGAGTGTTACGCTTTAAGCCCATGTCAAAGCCATGTTCTTTCTATAGTTTGAAGAGCTAGCAGACTTTCACAGAAAGGACATCCCTCTGAGGGTTTTGAATGAGGCCCCTGGTGTCTTCCTTCTTCAGTTACACCTGACTTTAGTTTTGGAGGATATAGGGAATGATGTGGGAACAAAGGATTGGGGTTTCTGGCAAGTCTCTATTCAGGCTGTTTCTCATAGATAGACTTGTGGTCAGGATGAGGCTTGATAATTCAACTCTGTACCATTATTCCTTCTATTCTTTTTTGTTTTGTTTTGTTTTTGATTTTTTGAGACAGGGTCTCACTATGTGGTTGAGACTGACCTGGAACTCGCTCTGTAGCTCAGCTGCCTCAGCCTCGCCTTGGCAGTGCTGGGATAATAGGCGTGCGCCACGACGCCCCGCTCATTCCTTCTGTGCTTTATGTAAGCATTAGGAGGTAGACTGACCCTCCTCAGTAATCTCATAATCACTTGCCTCTGACCATGGGCAGCACAAAAGTCTTCAACCACACTTTCCAGAAAGTGTTTTGATTGGAATGAGCATGTTTTTAAACTCGTGCTGTTTTTTGTTTTTGCTTTCTGAACAATCAAGCCCCTTCTGAGTGGTTTTTTTATGATGTCTAAAATCACAAACCACAGATGAGGAATCTTTTCAGTGGTACTGCTTATGTTCTCTCCTTTCTGGCAAGTACTTTGGAATGTTTTGTTTATTGAATTCTGATCAGTTAGCAGTTTTCCCTCCCAGCCTTTCTTTTGTTAAAAGCAGTCTGTTAGCTAAAGAAGAGAATCCGTAAAGGCTAGAGAGAGGACCATAATTGAAAAATGGCAGGAAATATTGACCCATATGCCCCACTGATGACTTCCATACCTTGCAGTCCTGTGTTGCTTGGATAGAATCCCTGGTAGCAGTCTTGGGGCTTTTTCAGGAAGTTGGCTGCATCCCATTACCTTTGAATGTGTTTAAAGTGTTTAATGAACTGCACTGAGTAAAAAAGGCTGACATGTGGCTGCAGAATAGAAAGATTTCCTCATATTGGACAATCTATAATCTCTTTGTTTCAGGGAAATCTCTAAGCCTGACTTCCCAGGCTGATTCCCTGCCCCCACTGCATTTCACTTGCTTACAGAAACTTGAGGTTTAAAACTAATTTATTTCTATCCCATTTTCTCTATGCTTTTATTTCTGCATTTAATCAGTTACTGTGGTCCCACTGCCACTTCAGCCCGACTGCCGGGAAAGGTTTGTAGCTGGAGCATGGTGCCCCAACCTCCATATAGACAGAGCATCTGACCACTATGAAACAGTCTCAGGCTTTTCTGCTCTCTCTGACTGGAAAGTGCAGAATGAGGTGGACTCTTCTGTCCTGGAGCCTTCCCTTTGTGCAATACCCCCAGAATGGGAAGTATAAAGAGGCTTTAAAAAATCACTTAGAGTGCCAGGCATTTAGGTCAGTGGGGCTGCACCTACCTTGCTAGCACAAGGTCCTGAGTTTGATCCCTGGTACTGAATAAAACAAGCAACAAACAGTCACCTGGAAAGCATATGGTTCAATAGTTACCTTTTCTTTTGACCTGGTTATTTTGATTCTCATGGCAAGAAATTGAAACTAAAAGCTGTCCCAGAAAAGTTTCTGTTTGGCATTAGACTGGGGGTTCTGGGGGCATTCTAGAGAGACTTTCCCTTTTAATGGTCACATTGGTACCTTTACTCTGTTGTTTGTTTGGAGACAGTGTCTCACTGGGTAGTTCAGGCTGGCCTCACACTCACCGTAATCATCATAAATCAGTGTCCCAAATGCTGGGATTACAGGTGTGTGCTACCACACCCAACTCTAGTGCCTTTACTCTGCGCAGTGTTTTCGTACCTTTCATTGTCTTGTTTTGTTTTGGTTTGGTTTTTTGAGACAGGGTCTCACTATGTAGTTGAGACTGACCTGGAATTCACTGTGTAGCTCAGGCTGGTCTCAAACTTGCAGTGATCCTCCTGCCTTCGCCTCCCAAGTGCTGGGATTACAGGTGTGCGCCACCATGCCCAGCCTACCTTTCATTGTCTTGGTGGAAACCTTTTGGGTAAGTGGGGTGGTATTGAAATTAAAAGAAAGAAAAAAACCAAGTAGAAGATGGGCCCAGGAATAAACTGACAATGCATTTCTCAGCCAGGAAGAAAGGACAGAAATAGTTAAGCCCTGATTAATTAATAAGTAATTAATAAGACACTTAATTAAGAGCTGTGGACAGTGATCAATGGCTGGATGGAGGAGCCTCACATATCCCACTCAGTGCCCCTCTAAAGTGATTTGTTCAAGACCCTAGAGCCAGCTGGAATTCCAAATGAAAAGGTGAGTCAGAAACTCTGAGTTTTTGGGCTAAAATGTGGCATTCAGGTGGTATTTTTTGCCAAGTCTGACAACTCCTGGATCTGAAAGTGATGTATTCCTGAAAGGTTCACATCAAGCCTCTCTCTCTTTGGCTGTATAACTCATTATGAATTTTGACTTAAATGAGCTGCAGTTTCCTCTTTTGCAAAGGTAAGAAACAGTTGGATACATACCAAGGTTGTGGGGACAGTGGATGTCTTAAACAGAGTCCACCCCGTTTTCCTTCCTTAAAGCAGCTGGTGTTGCCAGTTACTGCTTGAAATGTCTATGCATATTCAAGTAAATACAATTATATATGTTCTTCCCCTGTTTATACATAAGAAGTAGATACACGAGTCTATAATTTGCTTTTTCCATTTAACAGTGTATCTTGAACATCATTGCTTATGAGTCCATAAAGAGCTTCTTAGAAACTAATTTCTTGTTTTTTAATAATTGTAAAGTGACTCAGGTGGAAGCTTTTGGGAAAATGCTTGCATTGACCCATGTTTAAAAATGACAGTGCTCCAATTAATTAGACTTATTACTAGGCAAAATTTGTTAAATGAAGGAAGGATTTGATTGTTGCGTCTAAGAAGGGATTATGATGGCTTTTTAGAGCCGGTATGACTCACAAAACATCTTTGGTATTGTTTGGAATGACTGTGTTGTTAGTTCCGCTTATGAATTTGTGTACTTCTAAATTTTATTTTAAAAGATGTTAAGGCAATAAAGAAGCCACATGCTGGATCTCCTCGGCTGCATTCTCTTCCTCCTCTACTGTGCTGGGACCATTTTGTCAGAACCAAGGAATAAGGGTCTGTGCTAGGTGAACCATGGCCACTAGGAATTTTGAACTCTGGAGAGACACAAATGCTTTGACTTTGCAACTGTGAAAAGTAAAAATAGAAAGCTCAGCTATTTGCATTTTCCCTTATGAAATTCTGCTGATGAGTCAGGAATGCTTCCAAGTGCAGGTGGCCAACTGGCTCAGTTGGGGCCCTTTTTGTGGTTATGTTCCTGGTAAGGAGACTGTCCTCAGGTTGATGGGAAATTATCTGGAGGTAGGTTAGAGGGCCCTATACTGAGTGTTTGCTAGGGCAGCTGCTCTAATGCTTCTGGGAGAGCCAGGCTATTTATAGAAGACAAAAGCATATTTCTTGTTCTTTAAAGGAGTGAAAAGGTTTAGACTCCTCAAGGATTGCCAGAGATTTCCAGAGGTCATGAATGCTCAAAGCAGTATGGTACCCATTTTCCCCTCCTAAATAGGCAGTTAAAAATAAAAAATAACTATAATTTTAAATTAAATGTCATGATGACTTAAAATAATATATCAAATTGATTCAGTTATTTTCTCACATATTTTGTGTACCCATACTTTCTCTAGAATAAACTGAGTCTTTCTGTTGATCGACCTTTGGGAGTCTCTGGTTTTCCAAGGAGCATCCCCCTTTCTAGTTTTTGGTGACAGGAATTTATTTATAATGTGAAGAATTCTAAAGCTTTTTAAAAAGTTCTTTTGTTTATTTAAAAATAGCTTTATCCAATCAGAGCATTAAAATAGCTCTGAAATTTTCTTGTAAGAAATGCATTTTCTTTTTGCGTGCTCCATGATAAAATCAGTCTTAATTTCACTTCAACTAGTGTGTAAAAACACACAGTGAGTGATTATTAGTCCCCAAAGGAGGCAAGACAGATGGAACCCAGAATGGAATTGGCTGTATGATTAATTGAATCCTTGAAGATTTGAATAGTGTTAGAACTGATTCGACCCAATCAGCGCCTTGAGATAGTTGGTGCCATCCCAAGCCTGAGAGAAGAAAGGATCACAATAACCCAGATTTATCCTCTATTAAAATGGATTGTATGTATGCACCAGACGGTTCCCATTTTTAAACCATTGATGCAGGATAATTGGAATGGAAATAAACAAGATTAGAACTAGATTACAGGTATTTGTGCAAGTTGCCTCCTAAATCAATCAGAGTCCATGATTTGTTCTGCGGGTGCATTATCATTAGAGGGAATCACTGAAACTCAGACATATCTGGAGCTGTCCAGCCTGGAAGAGAAGAGGAAAGAGGAAGGAGGTGGAGCTGAAAGCTGCCTGGAGTTTGGAACTAGGTGTAACTCCAGAGTGCTTTTCTTTCTTTTTTGGCAGATATCTTCCAGAGAGAATTTTAATTTAATTTTGCTCTTTTTTCCTCTCCAACAGGGTTGCATAATATATAAATTTGAAATGACTGCCTTTTCTCCTGAGTGAATAGATGGATGTGTTCTTTTTTAATGTTTGGATCAGTCACCCAGGGCAGCTGCCGCGTGTGGTGACCCTGCAGAGGGGAGAGAGAGGACTGATGGTATAGGGGACTGCACCCACGCTTAATTACCAAGTCCATTAGGAAGATGGGTGCCCTAATGCCTTGCCAGGGGGCCTGTTTGTTAGTGCAGAACATTTTCCAGGGAATGAGAAAACCTGGGTCTTATTTTCACTAATGGGCTACACTTTACATTCCAGGAGCTAAAGGAGAAAGCTCAAATTCTCTCCCAGGTTCTCACCACCACTGATATCTAACCAGGATTATGGGATGGAATGTGAGGCAGGGTCCCTGCCCTCAAGAGACTGTGATCTTGCCTGTGATTTTGCCCTAAGCTCAGGAGTGTGGACATGTGAGACACAGTCTCAGGTCTACAAACAGCTCATTGATTTTGTCATTTTACTTCTCTGGGGTTTAATTTTCTGCTAAGAAAAAAAAATCTAGGTATCTGAGGTTCTTGCTGGCTTGAGAAGTTTGCCACTGAGTTATCTATCAAGGGCTATGGTCATGCCATGGCTTTGATGGCATGGTGCATGTAGGCTCATAGAAAGTTTATCTCATAGGCAAATTTCACCCTATGAAATTTGAACTGTGCTTTTTCTTCTTCTTTTTCTTCTTCAATTTTTCCATTTTGAGCTCTTGTGAGTCAGGCTGCAGGCAGCTCATTTGCATGGGAGTCAGCCAGAAAAAAAGCAGCTTGAAGTCTACTTTCATTCTGCCATGGGAGGTGCTTTACTGCTGAATTGCTAACCAGGCAGGTCAGTGGGAATCAAAGGCTCTCACTTATCCTTAAATGGAAACCAGTACAGCAAAGCATCTCAGAAGGAAGTTAAAAGAAAAAGGAAAAGAAATGAAAAGGAGGGGGCCCTCAAAACCTTGCTTGTTGACCTTTCTCGACTATGGCACTCTCCAGATTTAACATACAAGGGGAAAAGGTGAGGGTTTTTTTAGTCCCACACCAGACAGGGCAAAACCTAGGCCCATAGCACACTCTCATATTACTGGAGACATAAGAACTGAGCCAGCTCTCTTCTCCCCATTTTCACATTGCCCTGTCCTGCCATTATAGTGAGCTCAATGGCTGCTTTGGCTGCAGTTTCCTCTGCTGCCATTGTGACAGGCACAAAGGAGTTTAATTTGCCTCTTTTTTGCTGGTGTCCCCTTTGTAAAGAACAGTGCCTGAGAAGTATATAATCTCCTTGCACCTGATACAGGCCTCATTCTTGTAAGTAGCATGTCCTTCTTTTTCAGCTCAGCCTCAGTGGTCCCTTTGCTACACCTTCACCTGAGCCTCCAAGAGCAAGTGGTGCTCAGGTTTTCCTTCTGGCTCTTGTCTGGGTATGAGTGATGTCAGGAAGCATGGCAGTTCTGATCATGAGCTGTGCCTGGTTCCCTGGAATTTAAGAGCCTCCAGAGTACAGGAGAAAGGGAGGGTTGTTTGTACAATATCAGTCTTGCTTGGGACTATGTAATCCGTGGCATCCAGGGTATAACGAGCTTTATTTTTTACTTGAGCCTCAGTCCTGGAAATGTTGTTGCTCTGTTCATTAACCAGAGGACAGGCTAGATACTTTACCTTGTAGGTTATATAAAGCAGGGGAGGCATTATTCAGTATCTTCTTTAGCTTTTGATTTCCCAGACTCATTGGAACCTGTCCTCTGGGCTAGTGGAGCATTCTAGCCACTTTTGTTAATCCTTCAACATAGCTCAATATGACAGATAGCTTTTTATTTTATCCTCCAGGATGACACACACTACTCATAGCAATCCTATCTCACCTGTCTAATACCCAGAGCTATGGGCAGGGTGTAAGTATCAGGGTGATAGTTGCAGAGGATATTCTTCCCTGGGGTGATTAATCTTTGGTCTCTAGGATTACAGAGGCTAACTAGGCTTGCATCTCACATAAGAGACTGTCTCTGTCTGCCTGGACATCATTGTCATTTTTATTCACAGTTTCTGCCAGGCCTCCCTATTCTTTTCCTCTTGGGAGTAGGGTTCCCTCATGTGCTTGGGTAGATAGGTGTCTCCTCCATGGAGAGAGCTGGAGCATGAGAGACCCACTAGGATAGAATGGGAGGTTGCAGGACAGTCTCCTTTCTGTGTCTGTTTGATTGATTGATTGATTGATTGATTTTTTGAGTCAAGGTCTCACTGTGTAGTTCAGCCTGGCCTGATCTCACTGTGTAACCCAGGCTGGTCTTAAATTCATGGTGATTCTCTTGCCTCTGTCTCCTAGGTGCTGGGATTAGAGGTAAGCTCCATACACCTGGCCCATTTTTATTTTTTAATATTTTTTTTGACAGGATCTTACTGTGTAGTTCAAGCTAGCTTTGAACTTACTATGTAGCCTAGGCTGGCTTTGAGTTTGCAGTGATCCTCCTGCCTCAGCCTCCTGAGTAGCTTGGATTATAGGAGAGTACCACAACACTTGCCTTCTGTATATCTTCTGGAGCGAGAATGTACTTGTCCTTGTCCTCCTTCTCTCTGTGTGGTACTCTGTCCTCTACTGTACTAGACAAATGTGATTCTTGGTGATAAGCAGGAATGGGAGGGCAAAGCCAAGTAGCAGTTATGGCTGAGGGCATCCCCTTGAGAATGATTGTTTTTTGGAATAGTAGCTGATGCCATTCACTTCCATGGTTGTTTTGTGAAAAGCTAACTGTCTGCAAAACATCCCAAAACAACCATGCTGGGGAAGCCCTTGGGCATCAGATATGCCATCCCTGAAGCAGAGAAACCCAAGGACCAGGGCCACACTGACTTGTACAGTGACCTCAGCTAAACTCCTTGGCCTCTCCTGCCCTTACTTGGAAGTGGAAAATACTCTCCTGTATCTCCTGGAGCCACAGAGAGATAGATAGGATATCCCTGTAAGATGCTGTGATTATTTTGAAAGAAACATGCTCTATCTCTGCCAGTTGTTGTTATTAATAGTGACACTTGAAAATCGATAGGCCACCACTCTGGGGAGCTGCACATCCTGCCCACATCTATTAGTTCTCCAGTTGATTCTCACCTTTTTCTCCGGGAGGGAGGGCCTTCCCTGTATTCTTCCCTGGAGGTTAGGAGGATACTTTGGAGGAAATGAGCTCAGCAGGGGCCTTTGAACTGGACAAACGCATTTGGGAGCTGTGCTTGTTGCCCACAGCATATAGTCTTGGAGAAGCCGGCTCATTTGACAAATGTTTATTGAATTTCAACTCTGCTATGCCCTCAGCGGATATAAAAATGTATTTGGCACAGTTACTACCCTCAAAATGTTTAGAGTCTACACCAAGATATGAAGAATATTTAGAAATAAGAATACCTATAATATGTTCGGCACTGAGCTAAGAGATTTATTACATTTTCTCATTGGCTTTGACCAAGTAAATACAATTTTGAAGTAAGTAAGATTACTATTTCCATTTTATGCATGAAGAAACTGAGGCTTAGGGAAGTTAAGTTCTTGCCAAGAGTTACACAGCTAGATTGTGTTAGAGCCAAGATGTGAAACAGGCAGAGTAATTTGAAAACTAACTCATACCACTGTGCCATGCCAGGTGAGGATAAATGTTGAGAGAGAGTGTGTACAACAACGGATGGGGATGGGGTGAGAAACAGACTGACAGACTTGATTTCATTAGCTCCCAAGTTCCATGAAATGACCCATGACAAACACTCCCTTCATGAGATGGACTGGTTGTTGCTAGGGAGAATAGGGATTCTCTCCCTCCTTTTTGATACAGAACATTTTGATTTGGTTTGCTGTTTAAGACCAGGGTTTGCTATATAGTTCAGGCTGGCCTTGAACTCTCTCTGGAGCCCAGGCTGGTGTCAAACTTGTGGCAGACCACCTGCCTTAGCCTCCCAAGTGCTGGGATTCCAGGGGTGTGCCACCATGTCCCCAGCTGATAAAATAAAATTTGGGACGTCTGTAGTTTAATTCTGTAGTGGAGTCATCCACTCACTTTGCCCACTTGTCACCAAGGCAAAAGGGACCATTGAGAATATGAGTGTCCTCAGGCATGAGTGCTCATCTCAGCTTATGGTCTTGGTAATGCTTTTCATAAGAAATCTTATTGCTATACACAGGGATCCAGGGTGAACCTCTGAAGCAAATGTGAGGCTGCTATGGCAGCATTGGACCTGCTGCACTGGGAAGAGAGCTTGCCTCTTGTTACCGAGCACAGGAGAGGGACACTGCCATCGAGGGTCACACAGTATTTTCAGCAAGCAATCCTTTATCATTTATTCAGCCTCTTAAAAATAGATACCACACTTTCTTTCTCATTGACACCATTTGTCACCCTCTGTCCTTGCTTTTCACACATCGAACTGCTTATGAATATTTATTTACCCTCCAGAGGCAACTCCATACATGTGTGTATGTGTGTGTGCACATGCCTCGAACTCTGCCTTTCCTTCCTTTGCTATCAGAAAAAGTGACATGAGGCTTGGTTTGGCTCAATGGTAGAGCACGTGCTTAGCATGTGGAGTGTCCTGGGTTCAATTCCCAGCACTGGGAGGAGAAAAAGAGTGATGTAGTGGAAATCAAGGAATGCAAGAGCAGGGGCCCTTTTCTTTAAACCCCGTTTTGATGCTGCAGTTGACAAGCTTCCACATCTCTGTTCTGGACCCCTGCTTCTCTGGTAGGTTGCTTTCTTCCTGCTCTGGGACTCAGAGCAGACTGGTTGTCCAAACTGTCTACCTTGTTCAGAGCTCAGCCAACCCTGAGCTCCAATACTGTGCTTCCAGCCTCTGCCTAGCTGGTGAAATATCTCTCTAGGGAGTCAAGTCCAGGATTCCTGAGGTGCTTTGATGAGGCACCTTGGCTTGGACATTCAGCTTTTCAGATATTTTTGTGGTTTTTCTTGGCAAAGAATAAGTGAGGTAAGCAAGCCAGCCTTTACCTCCTCTTTAAAACCTTTGCTGGCCAGTCACACTGACACACAAGCCCTAGCAGTTTTGAAAAACAAGAGCTAACCACCGTGGAGAAAAGCCTCCCTGTTGTGGCTGTGCCCATCTGCCTGGGTTGTCCCTGTTCCAAGACATTGTTCTGTCTTTGGTTCTCCAGGGTGACTGAAAAGAGGATGACTGCCTGAGCATTTAAATGAGGGAGTTGATTATGGATGATGATGTATGCTTCTCAGATGTGTTCCATTTAGGAACCCTCCATACTCTTTGCCATGCTCTGATACACTCTGGAGACCAGAAACAATTGTGGGTTGTCATCCTTTTCACTCTGCCTCCAGGCCAAGAGGTCCTCCTTTGTATCCTATCCCAGCAAAACAATGTCTTGAGTACCTGCTATCTGTCAGGTGCTTTGCTCAACTGTGGATACAGTGGTGAACGAGACAGATAGGGCTTTCTTCCTACATGGCTTATCTTTTAATCCAAAATTAATTTTTAAAAGTCAGTATATCAAAATTAAATACTTTTGGGGCCAGGGATGTACCTCAGGGCAGCACACCTGCCTGGCAAGCGCAAGGTCCTAAATTCAATCCCCAGTGCTGCAAAACAAACAGTTTTTTGTCCTTCAAAGGATACTACAAAGAAAATGAGGACTAGGCATTTAGCTCAGTGGTTTCACCACCTGACTCACAAGCACAAGGGCCCACGTTCGATCCCTGGTACCAAAATAATAATAATAAAGTATAACCCATTTTTAAAAAGGTAGAGAAAAGCCAACTGTTGAAAGAAGAAATCAGAGAATGTACTCACTTTAACAAGTGCTGACAAGGATGTAGAGAAAATTGGAGCCCTCATACACTGCCAAGGGGAATATAAAGTTTATCCAGCCACTTTGAGAAATATTCTAGTGATACTGCAGATGGGAGTTACCATATGATCCAGCAATTACTCCCAGACATACACCCAAGAGAAGCAAAAATGTGTCCATGCAAAACTTGTTCATGAAGGTGCATAGCAGCATTATTCATAGTAGCCCCGAAGAAATGTCCATCAGCTGATAAATGGATAAGTATAATGTGGTATATCCATATAATAAAATATTATTTGACAATAAAAAAGAAATATGTTATTGCTACATACTATGAAACGACATAGTTAAAATTACATAGATGAAATGATCAGACACAGTAAGTCAAAGATACAAGTCATGAAGGACTCCATATTGTATGATTCCATTTATACAAAATGTTCAGACTACAGCAGATTTAGAGAGAGCCAGCAGGTAGATTAGTAGTTGCTTGGTGCTGGGTGAGATGGGATTAGGGAGAACTGCAGAGTGACAACTAATAGATACAGGGTTTTTTGGGGGCGGAATAAGGAAAATAAATTGATGATGGAAATAGTTGTGAAATTCTGTGAATATACAAAAAACTATTGAATTATATACTTTTAATGAATTTTGTGATATATGAATTATACTTTAAAAAGCTATTTTCAGGGCTGGGGATTTGGCTCAGTGGTTCCCCTGCCTGCCTTTCGAGCACAAGGGCCCAAGTTTAATCCCTGATATCACCCCCCCCAAAAAAAATTAAAAAACTGTTTTCAAGTCAGTAATGTTATGAAAAAATGATTACAGTATAGAGGATTTCTTTAGATGGATAAGTGACAGAGACTTTTGAAGAGAGGTCATTCTGGCCTCAGTGCAAGTGGAGGCAGAGTCAGCCATGCATGCGTACGTTAAGCTGGGATTTTTCCAAGCAGAGGGTGCAAGGGCTCTAAAATAGGACAAGCTGGGCCAGTCACCAAAGCAGCTACAGTCCAATGGGGCCAGAGTGGGCTGATCCAGAGTGATTAACAAAAGATGAGGTTGAGGAAGTTGTCAGTGCACCTGGAGACCAGGTAAACTATATTTGGATTTTATTCTAAGGGTAATGGGAGGCCACTCTCAGCTTTTAATCAAGGAAATAACAAGATCTGTTTTCTATTTTTTAAATATGCTCCCTCTGGTTGCTTTGTGGAAAGGAACTCCTAGTGTTTTTGAAATACGGAGACCTCCAACCCTGTTATCTTACACCTCTCATGGTAGGAAGTTTTTCTTGGTGTCTAGCTGAAGTCATCCACTCTCACCAAAATTTTGGATGGTAGATCTAATACCTGAGGTAGCACTTCATAATTGGGAAGAATTATTGTCGTGAGCCGGCGACGCAGAGCACTGTCCAGCAGTGCCTCAAACCTGAAAGAGCAGCAGGGTGGAGATGGGGCAGAGAGAAAGGAAGGACGCCAAGACAAGAGTCTGATCAAGGCGATGTTTATTGCCGGCAACCATCAGCCCTTTAAAGCAAAGAAAAAAAAAAAAAAAAAAAAAAAAAAAAAACACCACAAACTATTATGGGATGGGGTTACCATAGTAAATGCAAGTTCACACAGGAAAAGAGCAAACAAGCTCAACAAAAACAACCACCATGGTAGTAGTAACCCAGACAACCACACGTCTGAAGGTCGGAGACAAGAAACTGCAACTTTCAGGAATTCCACAAAGGAAACACACCACCTTCTAAACTGGAGAAACTTAACAAATATGGAGTTACTAAAGTTAACAATACTTACAACTAATACTCATGATTCCCTCAAATTATTACTCACCAGATTAGAACATAGAGTCAGAATGCTTCATGTCTCTCTACGGGTTTGGCTACTTTCATTATGAGAGTGTGGTGTCCAGACTTTGGAAGGGTATCTGCCTGGTTTTCCAGTGCTAGGGCTATTTCCAGCCATAGACCTAAGACACTGAGTATAAAGCAGTCCTGCCTCCTCCACCAGCTAGCAGCACACCCACTTTAGTCCTTCGAGGTCTGGAGCAGTCTGGGGAATAAACAACATGGGTGCTGTGTTGAAATCTTACAATCCAGTGTCAAGGTTAGAATGAACTTTTTTCATGGCTCCAGACAAGACAGACACTATAAGGCCTGGTTTTGATTCTGAACTCTACTACTCATTTGCTGTGTAACCTTGGGCAAGTTGTTAAATCAATCAAGCAGTTTCCTCATCCATTAAAAGGGGAAAATGGGATTGGTTGTTTGGAGGAATAAATTTGTTAATACATGTAAATTATCTAGAACAGCACCTGGCAAGTAGTGCTCAGAGAGTGTTAACTCTAATTACTACCTTTTCTTTGTTTCCCCAAACGTTTCTTTAAAGAGCTCAGAAGGGAAGTATACATCTCCGGGAAAGGAACATAGCCATTAGAGCTTTGCTTGCTCTGTGAATGTTTCTTTTTATTTTTACACGTAGTATTTCCTCTTGACTGTATATGTAATACATGCTTAGTGTAAGCTTCTTTTCCCCCTAGTACCTGTTTGCAGTACATAATAACATAATGAATACTTTCGTCATGGGGAGTTGGTACATACACATACTACATTTTTACTTCACCTTTCCTTCCCTTTCCTTCCTTTTCCCTCCATCCCTAAATCCTCTTCTTATCTGCAAAAGGTCTCCTTTCCTGTTTCATATTGTTTATCTTTTATTTCACTCTTTAAATTATTTATACTTTGGATTTCTCCTATAATGGTTAACCTATCTGATTTATTTTTCTCAGCATTATGGTCTCAAAAGTACATCCATTTTTCTACAAATAACTCAGATTTATTTATAGCTGAGTAGAACTTCATTGTGCATATATACATTTTTTTATCCATTCATCTATTGATGGATATATAGGCCATTTCCAAGATTTAGCTATAAACATGGATATGCATGTATCTCTGTAATATGATGTCTTTAACTCTGTTGGGAGAGATACTCAGAAGAGGTATAACTTATCAAGTGGAATTTTTAATTTTAGTTTTTTGAGGAATCTCCATACTGCTTTCCATAGTTTTTGTACTAGTTTACACATCCACCAACAGTAGAAAGGTTCCTTTTCTCCACAACTTTACTAGCATTTGTGTTTTTTGTTTGTTTTTTGAAGCAGGGTTTCGCCATGTTGTTCAGGGTGCCTTGAACTCACTATATAGCCCAACCTGGCTTTGAACTTATGGTGATCCTCCTGCCTCAGCTTCCGAAGTGCTTGGATCACACCTTAATGGCCTTAATGTTGTCTTCATTTGCATTTCTCTAATGGCCAAAAGTGGTTTTTTGTGTATTTATTGGCCATTTGTACTACTTCTGAGAAGTGACTGTTCATTTCAGTTGCCTATTTTTTATTGGGTTTTTTATTTTGAGGGGCTTAGTGTTTTGAGTTCTTTATATATTCTCAATATTAGTCTTCTGTCTAAGAAGTAACTGGCAAAAAAATTTTCCCATTCTGTAGGTTGTCTATCCACTAGGTTGTTTCCTTTGTGTGCAAAAGCTATTTAATTTGATACAACCCCATTTGTTGATTCTTGGACTTACTTCTTATACAGTTAAGGTTCTGTTCAGAAATTTTTGCCTATGGCCATGATTCAATAGTTTTACCTAACTTATTTTCCAGAATAGTTAATGTTTCTGTTTTAATATATAGGTATTTGATCTATCTTAATTTTAATTTAGTACATGATGATTCATTCTAGATTCATTCTTCTGTATGTGGATGACTAGTTTTCAAGACTGTCTTTTTTCCAATGTATGTTTTTGGCCCTTATGTTGAAGATCAGATGGCTGAATGTGCCTGGGTTGTTTCTACATCCTCTATTCTACTCCACTGATCTGCGTGTTTGTTTTGTTCCAGTATCATATGGTTTTTATCACTGTAACTTTGTAGTATAACTTGAAATCCAGAATGCCTCCTGATTTGTTTTTGTTGCTTGGGGTTGCTTTTGTAAAATATTTCAGCTGCCCACTTTCAAGATCTTACTTGCCAACAGGGGGGTCTCTGTGTGCCCACTGCAGCACATGTGCCATGGATTCACCACCATTGATCTAGTATATCCACCTTACCTTCTATTCCTGACACTGTGACCTCACATTGGTCAAATGTGCTACCCATGGTTTATATCTAGATGTGCCAATAGAGCCTCAGTCACCCATCAGCGGGCTTCTGGAAGAGGATCGGACCCTTGGGCACCATAGCTATTAGGGAGGTAGGGCCTGGTCCAAGGAGGCAGGTTGATGGGGGCGTGACCTGGAAGGGTGTATCTCCCTCTTCAGCCTCTTCCTTCTCTTGCTGCTTCGTGGCTGCCAAGACACGAACGGTTTTCTTCCATCCAGGCCCTTGTGCTGTGCTGTTTCTGTGTTTAAACCTGCCAAAGATGGACTGAAACTCTCTGAACTGCGAGCCAGAATAAACCTCTTCTTTAAGTTGCAGGTGTCAGGTATTTTTGTACCAACAATAAGGAAAGTGACTAAGACACCATGCTGTCCGTAGAATTTTTCATGTCATCTATTTCTGTTTGCTTTTCATACTGATTTTTAAAGTGATCATTTGTGTCTTATATTGACTTGCTTTATTTAACTGAATTAGTTTATTGTTTCTTTTTTTTCTCTCTCTCTCTCATTGAGTTTATTGCTACATTCTAGGTATACAGTACAGTTACATTCATTATTGGGATCTTGTACCTCTACATGACAGGTGTTGGTTCTCATTTTTTCCCCCTTGTCCCTGCCCTCCCTTCACCCGCTTCTACCCTCCCCATTTACAAATGCTTTATTTCCATTTTTTTCATTTTCTCATATTTTTTTCTTTTCCCTTATTACCTTTCCCCTACCCTTCCCACTTTCCCTACACCTTTAGCCCTTTTCTTCCTATTTCACATTGTCAATTATATCATTAGGATCTTATGTACTATTATATTTTATATTATATTTTCACACCAGATAAACTATTCAGTATTTATACATGTGTGACTTACTTATTTCACTTAGGAGTATATCCTCAATATGTATCCATTTTCCTATGAATGAATCTAATTTCTCATTCTTTATGGCTGAATAGTATTCCATTTTATAGAAAAACCACATTATTGTTTCTTCTTTAAGCTTGTCGAACATTTTATTAGTAAATTTGTTTATCTTTTTCATTTTTCAAGCTTGTTAAACATTTTATGCATTTGTTTATATCTTTCTTCTTTTAGCTCTTCAAACATTTTGATCATTTGGCTTTTGGGTTGTCTATAGCTTCCTGTATTTCATTCTTTGAGATCAGCTTTTGAGAAGCTTTGGTGTTCATATTGCCTTACTTTTTCATGTTTCTAATGTTTTTGCACTATTGGTCGAAGATCATTTAGGGTAGAAAAGCTCTGTCAACACTGTGGAAATTTCTTCAGGTAAATTTTGTCTCCCTGTGATGTGTTCTTAGGTTTGGTTATATTTTGGTGATCATACCCCTCTAGGTGATCAACCTAGTCAACATGACATTTGAGGATCTTCTCACTGGCCAACTTTTTCTGGAGTCTTGATCCCCAGAACCACTCAGGAGAAAATGAACCACATTAATGTTAACAACTCAAAAACAAACCAGATATTGGTATGCAGTAAAAACCAATTAGTTAAAAGCAACAACTGTGCCACCATAAACAATAGAAAAAAATAAAAGTCTAAGAAAAGCCAGTTTTTAACATATTGTAAGAATAAGTAATTGCTATAGCTATACCGTCACATTGGCAGAAAAGATACCTGCAATAATAATGTAACACAATATCCCAGCACTTGGGAAACTGAGGCGGGAAGATTGCCATGAGGGTCAGTGTGGGATCCATAGTGATTTAAGGCCAGCTTAGACTATATAGTGAGACCTTGTCTCGAAACAAAAACAAAAAGCCAAAAACCATGGACATGCAAACCAACTATTGAAATATAACAATTATCTACTGAAAACTATACCCTGAGAATTTAGCAGTAATAGCATAGAGTCAACTAAATAGCTAAAAAACAATAAAGCTTATTAGCAGCAATTAAAATGGGGAGTACAGGGAAGGGAAATAAAGTAAAAATTGAAAAATAAGACAAGGAAATTAAAGAATAAAAGTTAATAGAATTAGATAAAAGTAACAGAAAAAGACGAACAAGAAAAATAAGAAAAAGGAGTAAAAACAAAGAGCAAAAGACAGGAAAAACAAATAAACAAAAAGATAAATGAGTCCATAAATTTCCTCCATGTGTTTGTGAATGGGTCCTTTCCAGGAATTGGGGGATTGGAACTCGACACACATGAGTTGAGGGATACAGTCACAGCTAGGGCCTTTTTCTGTTTTGTTTACTTGTACACCTTTTTTTTTTTTTTTTTTTCTTATACCAGGGATTGAGCTCAGGACCTTGTACTGGCAAGGCAGGTGGCGGCACCACTGAGCTAAATCCCCAGCCCCATTTGCACACTTTTTGCTGTGTGAATGCTGAATCCAGTGTGCCTTTCTCCCTGGGCATGGTTAGTCAGTGCCTCAGGGCTGTTTTCACTCCAGCTGAATCTTAGCCTTTGTGCTCTTCTGTGTACCTCATGTCACAGGTCCTTCCAACTCTGGCAGCCTGTGGCCTGTTGGGTCATGAGGTGCCTCACTTGCTCCAGAGACCTGTCTGTCCATGAGCCCCAGATTGTGGCAACCACTCGAGCAAGCCAAGGTTCCTGATCACATCGGCGGATGGGAAAAATGAAGAAACCATTGAGCTCTATGCTAGAAGTAGGAAATGAGGGGAGACCATGCCAACACTTTCAGACCAGACCCCTTCAGAAAACTACACAGTTAGCGAGGCATGGTGGCACACACCTGTAATCCCAGCATTTGGGAGGCTGAGGCAGGAGGATCACTGTGAGTTCGAGACCAGCCTGCGCTACATAGTGAGTTCCAGGTCAGTCTCAACTACATAGTGAGACCCTGTCTCAAAAAACAAAAAACAAAAAACAAACAAACTACACAGTTGGCCTGGCTTCTCACCACAGAGGTGTGGTGAGAGCTGTGCTCTTCACAGCTTGAGTTAGCCACTGCTTAAACTTCTCAGGGGATCTCTGACCACTCTGCCCCTCCTCTGTGAGTCATTTGGCCAACTCCCACCCAGTCCCGTGATAGGATGACCCCCAGAAATCCTGAAATATAGTTGTTCTGTGACTTCTGGCTCTCTCAGTAGCTCAGTCTTAAACAATAAGCCCCTTCCCCAAATGGCTTCTGATTATACCAATCCCATGTATGGCAGATGCTGCTGTGAATTTCTTTTCCAATTCTAGCCTGCTGGGTGGAAAGAGTCACTGTCAGAGTAAAACCTCGTACTATATTCGCAGCTTACAATAATTATGGGCTTTTCTTGGGCAAATGTTGCATGGGGCTGCCAAACCTTTTTGGGCTTATCTGGGAACCAGTTCCCCCTGAGGCTGCCAACCTTTCCAGGCTTACCTGGGAGCCAGAGTTAATATTCCAAGAGAGTTCCTTCTTTTCTCTGCATTGTATACAGTTTCTCCAGTTTCTCTCTGAATTCTAGTTTTCCTGTAGGCTCTTTCTTGATTTCCAGAGTTCTACCTTTTTGTCTCTTGTTGAGTTGTTGTTTTCCAGGTTCTGGAGAGGCCGTGTATTCATTTCTTCACACATGCAACAAATATTTATGGAGTGCCTGCTATGTGCTTCCTTTGCATGTTACAGATAAAAGTAAGGGAGACAGTGTAGGAATACCAACCACATGCTGGGCATCCGTGAAGCTTTCTTTCAGTAATGGTAGCTCCTGCTACTGCTGCCACTCAGAGGAATGGGCATCATATTTTCTGCAAGCTTTTTCTTGACTGGAGAGTTGGGATGTCTGGACCATGAAAGTCAGTGTCTTCTCTTTTATAGTGTTTTGAATGTTGGGGGCTTCCTGAAGCCTTTTAGTGGCCCCAGCACTAGATCTGGTTCTTCAGCTAAAGCATCATTTGTTGAAAACAGTGCTGTAAAACATCTTTCCTTCCCTTCATATACAGTTTATTAGCTATTATTGCCTGGAAGCACGGTCTCTTTTCCTCTACTAGCATTCATTCTTTCTATCTTGAGTGTCCTTCCATGTGATGCTTAAGCTACAAATAGAAGTTTGGGCAACTCCCAATTCTACCTTATGTGAATAATTCACTCTGAGGTAATCTGTGTGCCAGGCTGGTTTCCCAAGTCAGCTGAGTGGATTATTTTGCTCTTTCAATTATTCAGCAGTACAAGCAATTGGGAGCTGGCATGAGGATGTGAAGGCCGTGAGGTCATCTGTTCGCAGTTGCTCAGCCCTGCCAGTGGTGATGTTTCAGAGGAACTTGGAGGCTTGTAGAGCAGAGCCCACAGGGAGAGAATACAGGTAGTGACGGGCATAATGGTAAAGGCTGAGAGCTCTCAAATGACAAGCTGGGAGAGGTGAGGCTGCCAACGGCAGGCAGAGAGCTGAGGTGGGGCCATGTATCAAAGTTTCCTTCTCTCTGTCCTGCACCAGAGGTGAGATCCCATTGGAGCCAAGTTCATACTTCGTTAGAAACTTGCTGTTTTTCAGTACTGGAGATTGAACCCAAGGACTGTACAGTAAGCTATATCCCTTTTCCTCCCCTCTTTTGA
Organism: Fukomys damarensis; assembly: GCF_012274545.1. Lineage (NCBI taxonomy): Eukaryota > Metazoa > Chordata > Mammalia > Rodentia > Bathyergidae > Fukomys > Fukomys damarensis. The sequence continues at coordinate 18,175,923 of NW_022900915.1, forward strand.
CTAGAGGTATCCCTAAATTACTGGTCTCAAACTTGTGGTTCTCCTGCCTCGACCTTCCAGAGTGTTGGGATTACAGGGATGCTATGCCAAACTTGGCTGAAAGTTTCAGTTTTGATTCTGGAATATTAGATCTTCCTCCAGTCTTATATGATGTGACCCACCACTGCACTTCTCTTATATTTGCTGCTCAATGGGACATCAAATGGCTTCCCTTGGTGGTCTGAGGAGTCTCCCCTACCTATAAAAAAGGCTCTTTATATTTAAAAAAAAGGCCTATCTAGTAGTAGTGCATTGATAGCAAAGGTAAATAGGTAAAGATTTATATACAAATTCATAACACATATATATATTTTAAATGAGGGTGTGAAAAAGAGGGACTTTTCCTTTTAACTGTTCCCCCCTTAGCCTGCTTGAGGTTTGTTTTGTTTTGTTGCCACAAGCTGACTTTATTTTCTAATTGAAAGACATGAAATAATAAAGTTAACACAGAGTTGGATTTTCTGGCAAGAGCCCTTTGAATCTGTGCTCCAGCTCTCATGGTTCTTCTGAGCCATTTTAGCCTTGCAAAATCTATAATGGACCCAAGTTTTAGGGTAGACTAAATAGTTTCCCAGATCCCACAAGTCAGGTGGCCAGTTAGGCTTTACTCTGAAATCACGTGGCCAGCCTCGTCTAAGGGTTGTGCCCTCTTTATTGGGGCTGAACAAGCACCTTGTCACCAGTGCTCCAGCCGCACAGTTGCCAGCCTTCCTTCTGCTATTTCCCCTTGCTTCCCTTGCCTGAGGACCCAGGAATCATTTGTTTGCTGGACCCCAAGTTACCCTAATGTTACCCCTATAAGTCTCCGCTTTGCCCGTAACTCAGATGCTATTTTGAGGTATATGGTTTGTCCAACTGAAATAGTTTTGAAGGGACAAGAGGGTTAGTTGCTGATTGAACTGTTTCTCTAGGATTAAAAAAAAAATTGTTTTCATTTAGTGTAGCTCAAGAAAAGTTATTTGAGGGCCAGGAATATAGCTCAGCAGCACAGTGCCTGCCTGGCAAGTACAAGGTCCTGAGTTCTATCCTTGGTACCAAAAAAAAAAAAAAAAAGACAAAAAAGAAAATAAAAGGAAAAATGGAAACAAAGTTTTTGTACATAGGAAGAGGGTTTGGGGGGCTGTGGGATAAAATAAAATTTAATGAAAAAAAAAAAAGAAAAGTTACTTGAGCTCAATTTGAGTTTCACTCCAGGTTTTAGGCTAATGATCGATTCCAGCCTATACCCAGGAAAGGCAGGGGCAGGGTAGGAGGCAGGAGCTTTCTTTTCTCCCACACTCTTAGCAGCAGCAGTTTAGTTAAGGTATATGTAGAGCAAGAGCAGAGCCAGCTCAGAGATCTCCAGGCCAGAGGGGCATCCATAGGCAAGCTGCTTTTCAGCCTGGCTCAGAGTTCTTCCATCTGGGCCCAGCATGGCTGCATTAAACCCGATCTTCCAATATGGCTCCAGATAGCAAGCATAGCCAGAGCATTTAACTATCCCATGTGGGAGGTGAGCTTTATTTTCTTGCATTTCTAGGGAAATCTTCAGTGGGCAGATAATGATGGCAGAAAGAACTTGGTAGCCAGGTATTGGCTAGCACCACTGAATAGGGCAAGCCCCAGGTCCATGGTGAGGTTAAACGATTCATTTAGGAATATGCAGAGCTTGGGAACTGAAGCCTGATGCTGCTCCATCCTGCTAGGTCTGACCCCAAGGAACCCCCATTATCCTCTGGCCCCAGGTGGCCTTAATAGAGAGGCTTCCTGAACATGTCTTGTCTCTCCCCAGGTACCATGACAGAGCTAATTGTGGGCTCTTGGAGGAGAATATCATCTGCATGGCCTGAAGGAAGCTTGACTTCCTGGAGGCTCCCAGAAGGAGAGCTGTGTGATAAATAGAGAGATCAGGGTAGCTTTGGCTGGAACTTGCTGGAAGCATTAGAGGAGTGTGCAGTGGGTCCTGGATCTGAGGGAGGAAGGCCTGGGATTTCCTTCAAGCTAGATTGTAGGGAGAGCTTCTGAGGAACCGAAAAGAGTCCAAAGTCCCTCTGTTTTAGCTAAGCCAGATTAGACGCTCCATTATTCGGGCTGACCTTTAAACTCTGCAAATAACCTTCCATTGCCAAAAAATAGATTAACCAAAAACCAGGTTTTTCAGGAATTACAAATGAGCAGTTTCCAGGAATTGCAACTGGGCGGTTTATTCCAGAAACTGCAGCCAGGTCAAAATATGACAAAACTGGCTGTGGCAGTTAGATGACTAAGATAAATCTCCCGCGCAAACCCCTGCCCGCACCCAAATAGTAGCCAATAAGTTTGAAGTATTACATCTTATAATATCCAATAATAAGTTAGAATTATAGGCCAATAGAATCAACAGAAATCATAAAAAAGCCAATAGAATAAAGAGAATTTCAAGCCACCCAAACCCTATAAAAATAGGCTAATTTAGTGGGTCAGGACTTCCAGTTTAAAGCTGCTGTGTCAGTGACACTGGGAGTCCAGGCTCGAGCTTGCAATAAACTCCTTGTGTATTTACATCAGAAGAGTTTCCTGGTGGTCTTCTTGGAGATTCCGCGACTTGGACACAACAGCTTCTCCATGAGCTCTTTATGCTAAGTGCTGGGTAAAGTGGCAGTGGGTATATAGTAGGTTTTCTACGTAGGCAACAAAATATGCAGCTACCCCTTCCCGGGAGGCAGAGCTATCTTGTGGATCCATTGGTGTGAACAGGAGCAATTCAACTCCATTGTGGCCCGTATCAAAGGTGCTGAAATTTCCAGGTTGGAGGGAATTTATTCCCATGGTGGAGAAGGAGATTCAAATTCGTGGCTCTGGAAGCCTTCAAGAACTTGGCTGCCTGGGCATTCCTCTGTATGCTTTAGTACCATAAGAGTTTTCTCAGTGAAGCTTTTGCCATAAGTTTTGTGCTTGTGCTTTGTCTTGTGCTTGTCTACAAAGATCCACTGCTATTAAAGGAACAAGCAAGCAGCAGTGCCTTTGGAATGTTTCTAGTTAGAAAGATCAAACTGGGCTTTTTTTTGTTTTTGAGGCAGAGTCTTGCTTTATAGTTCAGGCTGGCCTTGAACTCACTGTTTAGTCCAGACTGGCCTTGACCTCAAAGCAATCCTGTTGCCTCAGCCTCCTGACTACAGAGATTACAGGTGTGTGCCACCATGCCTGAGCAAATTAGATTTCTGCAACTATAGTCCCAGCCAGACTTTTGCAGACCTGGCCTGACTCCCAGTCCAGCCCAAAACAGCTAATTATCTAGTACTTTGGCTTGAGATGGTATAAAACAATGAGATGGACTGTTTATGTTATTTATCTTGTTTTGGGACTCTAAAAACATTACTTTGCTGGCTTGATGGCACACACCTATAATCCCAGCACTAAGGATGCTGAGGCAGGAGGATCGCTGTGAGTTTGAGACCAACCTGGGTTACACAGTGAGTTCCAGGTCAGTCTCACTACATAAG
>NW_022900915.1:18179508-18256135 GCF_012274545.1 Fukomys damarensis
AGTTTTATGTGGGAAATTCATAGCAGTGAATGCCCACACTAGGAAAACAGAGCAAGCTCAAATAAACAACCTAATGCCACATCTTAAGTTCCTAAAAAAAAAAAAAAAAAAAAAAAAAAAAAAAACCCCAAAACCAAAGCCAAACAACAACAACAAAAAAACAACAACATTACTTTATGCTCTGCCTTTGGAAAGCAACACTATTCTTTGGTAAGGTCTTTATCAGAACAATGTGCCCCACCTGTTCCCTTGCAAATTAGGATCAGTCATATGACCTAGACTAGCTATTCACAGTCCTTCCATCTGTACAATGATTGGTCCATGGCTGGGCATGTGACACAATCAAGGCCAACGTCCTTTCTTGGAATTTTACACCATTTGGGGGCACGAAGCTGTTTCTGGTGAGATTGTGTTTAGCATTTGCCAGTTGCCATCAGACTCACCCCTGCCTGGAGAAAGCAGCCTTATCTAGAGAGGGAAGCCAAACCTAGAGATACAGCCTATGCTTTTACCTCTGACATCCTTCCTGATGGGACCCAACAGACTCCATTTTCTTTAGATGAGTTTGAATTTAGTTTGGTCAATTAAAAACAGAGTCCTGATTAAATGCAACAATTTCCAGATGATCTATTTGCTTCCCAATAGCTAATGTCATGTCCAGGGAACATGCTTCCTTGGTGCCATTCTGTTCCTAACACTGTGCTTTTCACAGATTAGGTGCTTGCTTCACTTTTTTTTGTGTGTTAACTGCACCCTTATCATTTACCACCAGCCTCTGGGAGTGGAAGCCTGATTCTAAGTTTCTCCACCTGCTTTTGTTGGTGGCAGTGAATCCTGTTATCTGTGCATGCATTTTTGCCTCCTTTCCTCTCTGCCTCTGCTTCTGCAGAGATAAATATAGTCTGTCAGTCTGACTTTACAGGGGCCTTGCCAACCACATTGGTGGTGGGGAGTTTTTTTGGCTACCTCAGGCTGCCATCTTCCAGATGGAGACAGGAGACTATATTCCCATGGCACAGTACTGTTTAGAGCCACAAGTCTGATTATCTCCCTCTGAGACAAGACTGTCTTCTGTGCCCAGTTTGAGCTAGTACTGGATTTATTGTGCCTAAAACATCAGGGCATTGTTAGAGGTTCTTGCCTACTGCTTCTCTCTCAGACTGTGCCAGCTGCAAGGCCCTCATGAGCTGTTAGGTGTCTCTCTGAGGCAGATTCATTATTCCATATTTTTATTTAATTACGTGCTTTTATTGCTCTTAGAATAAATCTAATTATCCATCTGTTATGCTACATGCTACATTATGCCATTGCAGTTCATGCAGTTCTTTCTCATTGTATGATATTCGTCAACTTGACCTTGCCCTCTTCCAGCGTTCTTGCTCCTCAGCGTGGCTCTGTGCGACCTCCTCAGCAGATCCCCAGCACCAACCATCCCATCAGGCCCCTAGGCAGAGCTGACTGATCTTTGTGAATCAGTGGTTGGTTGAACTTAGTGTATTGGAGAAAGAGGCGATTGGCTGAGGAGCCATCTCCGAGGTCATGCTGTCCTGACAGAGGTCTGGAAAGTTGGATTGGTACTAGAGTGACAGAAAAGAAAGCAGAGGTTCTAGTATAGGTTCTAGTCTTCAGCCAAAATGGTTATCAAGGATGGCAGCCAGGTGAGGTCAAGCTAAAGAGAGGTGACATGGACATATATATATATAGACTACTAGCAGCATTCACCATCACTGCTCTACTGGGTTGAGTTAGGCTGGTTTTATACATCACAATAGTAGATGATGTTTACTGGTGATGATTTCAGAAGCCCTATGTAGGTGATTGCCTCCTGATCTATTTTTTTTTCCTCCTCCTCCTGCCACCTAATAGTCTGTTAATACCAGTAGGGCTTAATCTCTTGGTTTTATACATTACTTTTCTTTGTGGGTAAGTATAGCTGGGGAGAGGATGTCACTGAACACCCTCCACTATGTCCCTTTTCTCAAGCAGCCAGAGGATATGTGCCAATAAGAGGACCTACTGGGAGTTGGTCAAACAAAATCAAATAGAGAAAGGGAGGAAGGGGAAAGGGAAGGTAAAATTTAGGGCATTGGCTAAAATCTGCTGTCTTGTGTGCTCTTAGAGTGCATATGGAAGGGAGGGAGGGAGAGAGATCAGGTGCACATTCTGTCCCCATACATAGTAACAGGGTTCAGTACAGATCCTTCATTGTCCCAGCAGGAAGTGAACAGAGTTCTGGCCTCACTTTTCCAGGCAGCTCATGTTAAGTGTGTGCCAGGCATTGGGCTGGACCATCTCGAGTGAGGTTGCAGAAGAACAGGTGACAAGGCACAGTCCTGGCTTAGCAGGGGAAGTAGATTTTTTTTTCAGCTTTAATTGAGTTTATTGGTACATTTTAGGGATACAATACAGTTACATTCATTGTTGGGATCTTGTACCTCTACATGACAAGTCTTGATTCTCATTTTTTCCCCTTACCCCTGCCCTCCCTTCACCCCCTCCTCCCCTCCCCATCTACAAACACTTTATTTTCATCTTTTCATTCTCTCACATTTTTTTCTTTTCCCTTTTTACTCTTCCCCTACCCATCCCACCTTCCCTACACCTTTAGCTCCTTTCTTCCCATTTCTAAATGTCAGTAATCTTATTAGGATCTTATGTATTATTGCAGATTATTCACACCAGGGAAACTATTTGGTATTTACACATGTGTGACTTATTTATTTCACTTAGGAGTATATCTTCAATATGTATCCATTTTCCTATGAATGAATCTATTTTCTCGTTCTTTATGGCTGAGTAATATTCCATTTTATAGAAAAACCACATCTTCTTTATCCAGTTTCCAACGGATGGGCAAATAGGCTGTTTCCAAGATTTAGCTATTACAAACTGTGCCGCTATAAACATGGGTGCACATACTTCTCTGTGATATGATTCTTTTAATTCTCTTGGAAAGATACCCAGCAGAGGGATGGCTGGGTCAAATGGAACCTCCAGTCCCAGCTCTTTGAGGTATCTCCATATTGATTTCCATAGTGGTTGCACCAGTCTGCACTCCCACCAACAATGGAGAAGGGTTCCTTTCTCCCGGGAAGCAGATTTTGATCAGTCTGATAACAGCATAAAAGAATGAGGTATAACAGGAGCCCTATGAGGGTGAGGTGATCTGTGAAGTTGTCCCTGAGAAGATGGTATTTGTGTGAGTCTTGGATTAGGAATTAGGCTGTTGAAGATGGGAACTGGGATGGCATTGGGGAAAGGCCCTGCAGACAGAAATCTGGAGAGCATAGCTCAGTGGAGTTGAGTCACTGGGGGAAGGAGGCCCTCCTCCCATCACTTTTGGTCCAGATGTTACCATGGATTATGAGGTCAGAGGATGGGTTCCCAGGTTCTTGTGTGAATTGGACATAGCACACAAAGGCAAAGAAACACTGGCCAAATTTATTAAAGTGATTCTTGGAATGAGTGGGCTAACACCAGTGAAATGAAATTGGCCCAGGCTCCAAGGCTGTAGGGTGTGGATTTAAATGTCGTGTCTGCTTTAAGGTGCCTTCCATGGGGAGAGGTCCTCCAGAGCATGACTGACAGGCTGCTGAGTCATGTCTGCTGCATCTGTTGTGCATGTCCTTTCCCATAAGTTGCTGTTATGATTGTATCTATAAGATGCAGTCTAGGCCTGGTACCGCTGCCTGCCTCCCAAGCGTAAGGTCCCGAGTTTGATCTCCAGTACCCCCGCCCCCCACATGCAGTCTATGTAGAACTTTCAGTGAGCTCCAGGGGAAGAAAGGTTGCAATCGGTCAGTGCTGGTGAACCTATGGCACAGGTGCTGCACAGCAGGCATGAAGAGCCCTCTGTTGGAATGTGAGCCAAGTTGCCTTGGCATTGCCTCAGCAGCCAAGCATTCAGGTTTAATTGCCTGTTGGTACTTTGTGATAAATAAGTGTGTTTTGGGTTGCAGTTTGGGTATTCAGTCTCTAAAAGGTTCGCCTTCACTGCTCTAGGTCATACAGGGAGATCCAGGGAGGTCTAGTGCTGCTGTGCCTTGGTTTGGAATTTCCCAGGGGATGGGTGGAGGGGTCTCTGTTACCCTTGTCCTGGGATGGAGTCAAGAGTTGGGTGAGTGGTAGGGAGGAGCCCCACAGTGAGTGGAGGGGAGAGACCCATGGCCTCCAGTTGTGCGGTCAATATTACTGCAGGGTAATTTCCAGCAGGCTTCCTGAATAGAAGCACCAAGGCTGCTAAGGTTAAGGACTTCCAAAGCACATGCCTCAATGGCCAGCGACAAATCCAAGTGTGGCATGGGCTTTCTGTGGTAGAAATGCTTTGGTCACAGTCTGTGTGTTCGGCGCCTCATCCTCCACTGCTGCGCCCCCTCATCCATCCACCCATCCCCCTTTCTCCCCTCCCCGCCTGCCCTGCCTATCCAAGCCCACATGAAAGATTTGGATGTGCGCCCAGGTGGGAGGGAGCTCATTATAGCCCAGTGATCAGGCTCTGCATTTTTTTCCCTTTCAGGTTAGGACTTGGCAGGCATCAAAGACTGCAGGAGCAGCCCACAGGACTTTGTCCTCTGTGACCACACTCCAACCCTGACCACATGGTCTCCTTAGCTGAGCTTTTCCTACCAGAGCCTCTGGTGACTTTCCACAAGTTTCTCCTCATTCCAACAAGCAAGATTCAGTGACTAATTGCTGGTATTTTTTCCCTCGAGTTTATTTATACAGGCTGTCATAGGCTGTCGTGTTGGGGGTGGGGAAGGATGGGCTCTAGTTGGGTGTGTGTGGGGAGGTGCTGTGCCTTGTGCTGCCATCATTAGACTGAGGCCCGTGTGGCACTGATGTCCACACTTTGTCTTTATTCTTGTATTTTTTTGTCATTTCGACATTTGGTTCTTTGAACATCTAACATCCCTTTTATGCTTCTCATCTGCCACAGAAGATTGTTGTATTTTGTCCCCCACCGAACTGCTTTTTCCTTTTGTCAGATTTCTGACTTTTCTTCTTTATTATATTTTGATCAGTGTGGCCGTGTAGGTCTGGGTTTTATTGGGAACTTTTCATCTTCTTGGCAGTGGCCCTTAAGGCCTGGTCTTGCAAAATCTGAGCTCTGCCTCACCTCTGAAGCAGGTCTTTTCTGCACAGGGCAGTAGAGACAGCTTGTTCTGTCTCTCCACAGATATTCTCAGTGGTTCACAGACCCAAACAGGCATTAGAAGCACCTGGAAGGCTTGTTGCAGTATAGATGGCCAGGCCCCTCCCCTATAATTTCTGATCTAGTCAGGCTAGGCTGCGGCCTGAGAATTTGCATTTCTGCCTAGTTCCCAGACCACTGCTGGTATTGTTGGCCAGAGACCTGATTTTGAAAACCAGTGCTGCCGGGTGTGGTGGTGCATGCTTGTAATCCCAGCACTTGGGAGGCTGAGGCAAGAGGATCTCTGTGAGTTCAAGCCCAACCTAGGATACACAGTGAATTCAAGGCTGGCCTGAACTACATAGCAAGACTCTATCTCAAGAAAACAAAAGAACCCACTACCATTAGAGCTGTTCTTCCTTCGCCAAAGAATTGGTTTCTCCTTTTCCATGCTGTTCTCCCTATTTTTTGGTACCGGGAAGTGAACATAAGCCCTTTCCTTTTCCATTCTGGGTCCAGCTCCAAAACTAAATGGTGGAGGATATTGACAGTAGCATCATAATGTTAAACACTTGCAATGACCTTAAATGTACCAATAAACTCAGTTTTAAAAAATAAAATTAAATTCTTTGCACTAAAAAAAACCAACAAAACACTTGCAATAATTTCATTTGCCCTGTCTCAGAAGCATCTTTGGTGAAGTAGTCTGGCTTCTTGACAAACAATAGAAGTGAAATCAGTAGCTGGGCGTGGTGGTGCACATCTGTAATCCCAGCACTTGGGAGGCTGAGGCAGGAGGATCACTGTGAGTTCGAGACCAGTGTGGGCTACATAGTGAGTTCCAGGTCATTCTCAACTACATAGAGAGACCCTGTCTCAAAAAAACCAAAGGTTGGGGGGAAAATCAGACTCCTGCCTATTTATTTATTTATTTTTGAGACAAGTTCTTACTATGTAGTTCAGACTGGCCTCGAACTCGTGTGATCCTCCTGCTTCAGCCTCCCAAGGGCTGGGATTATAGGTGTGCACCACCATGTCCTGCTCCTGTTCTTTCAACTATACTCCCAGTAGAATCTTGTCTCTTAGCTTTCATTCTAGAGCTTTTATGATTCTTCTACTCATTGACTATGCGACCTTGGAAAAAAATTACTTAGCATTTTGTGACTCAATGTATGAATTATTAAAATGGGATGTACTGTTACTTTCCCATCTCTGGGACAAAATACCCACTACCAACTTAAAGTAAGAAAGGTTTATTTTGGCTTGTGGTTTTCAGAGGACTCAGTCCATCGTGAGCTAGCTCTATTGTAGAAACAGCGTGGCAGAGGAAAATGGTTCATTCTGGCAACCAGGAAACAAATAGAGGAAGGAGAACTAGGGACAAGAAGCTATCCTTCCAGGTCACACCCTCAGTGACCTGCCTCTGCCCACTAGTGTCATCTCTTAACAGTGTGTTCAGCCATGGTCTCATCAGTGGATCAATCCACCTATGAATATGGTTCCCCATGGTGACCTCCATTCACCTTCCACAAGGGCCACCTCTGAATACATGAGACTTCTGGGGGACATTTTAACTCTAATCCATAACATGTGGGTAGTAGTTTCTGCTTCACTGAGCTATCATAGTATTAACACAGCTAACATTTGAGATGCTCTTGAAAGCTATTGAGTGGAGGCAGCCCAGAAGCCACCTTCTACATGACTGTGAGGGGCTGCCCTTACCTTTATATTTCTGACATTAGAGACCTAGGAAGACAAAGAGGATGTACCACTGTTACCAGACAGTACTGTAGGGGCCATCAGGACAGAATCACTCCTTCGAAAGTCAGTTCCATCTGAAGGAATGGTGTAGAGGAGTCCACGTGGACGGCATTTACTGTCAGGAGCTGAGGATGACACAGAAATAGATAGGCTGGGTCAGTGTGTGAAACAGACCAGGAGGGGAGGCACTAGGAAAGCAGGGCAGTGCCTGAGGAGTGGTCATGGGCCATTCCTCAGGAACTGCTGTGGCTAAGGCCCTTCTGCTTGACCCTAGACTGGCCCCCCTGGAAGATTGGCTTGGAAGGGGGATAAGTTTCCCCTTCTGGGGTTTTTCTCTTCCTCCCTTTCTTTCACCCTCTAACTTGGGGCAGTGGCAGAAGCAGCTGGGGTTTTAAGTACACAGCCAGTCCTGATACTGCTAATAATAATATTGAGCATATTAGTGTTTTCTTTGGTATCTCATTTATCCTCACAATGATATTAAGACATAACCCTTTAGAATAAGAACCAAGACATATCATGTTAAGATACAAATTCCCAATGATGAGTGTCATCATATGGTATACCTAAAATGTACCAACAAATTCAATGAATTAAAAAAAGAGACAACCCTTATTTTTTGGAAAAGGAAGTTTGGGCAGGTGGGTGGGCGGTACACACCTTTAGTTCTAGCACTCTGGGAGACTGAGGAAGGAGGATGGCAAGTTAGAGCCTAACCTAGGTAACGTAGTGATTTAGCAAGCTCCTGTCTCAAAAAAAAAAAAAAAAAAAAAAAAAAAAAAAGACAAGGCTGAGGTTATGCTCAGTGTGAAGGCCTTATGTTCACTCCCAAGTAAGGGTGATAATGGGGAAGCTTGGGCAAAGATGGGTTAGTTATCCTGTACCATGGTCATGTAGACATACAGAAAGGAAGTCCAAGCTAGCTGGGTTTGGTGGCGCACACTTACAATCACAGGAGGCTGAGGCGGGAGGGGTGTCATGAGTTGGAGGCCAGCCTGAATTATATAGCGAGACTCCATTTCAAAAAAAACAAAAAAAGAAAGTCCAAGATTCAGACTCACATCTAACTGGCTCTGGAGCTGGTGGCCATGACCTTTACCTTGCTAGGCTGCCGTGATGTTTCCCTTTGTGGGGCCAAATTGTCCCTTTGTGAGTGCCCAGCCTTGGCCTTTTCCCAGGATCCCTTGCCCCACAGCTCAAGGACCAGCTTCTATGACCAAGAAAGTAGTTTATTCATTTTTGGGTTTTTTTTTTTTATTTAATTTATTGGTACATTCTAGGTAGACAGTACAGCTACATTCATTACTGGGATCTTGTACCTTTACATGACAGGTCATTTTTGTATCTTCCTTAAAGCCTAACATAAAGCTCTGTTCAGAGAGTGACCATATGTTCTGTTTATGCCTTTTGTCCCTTTGTGGTAATTAATCATGCCCTCTTTTATTGTTCTGGTTTGGACAATAAATTATGTGGTCACCCTACTTACACATGCCTGGTCCTCCCAACCCAGGGGCAGTGGCATGTTAATAGGGTACCCTGAAAGACGGAATTGTCTTTAAGACTCAAAGAAATCCCAGATGTTAAAATTTTAACCACTTTTATAACTCAATGTGCAAGAGAATTGACAAAAGTTCTTAGCACCCCACAAACGTACCACAAAAGACCAGACTTGAGGGCAGTGGGGGTCACTGGGCTTACAGTTAGATTCTGCAGGGCGGGAGTCCCACTGTGGCTCATGCAAGTGTCTGACAAGGCCAAAAAGAGGACGGAGAGCAGAGCTGCTGCTTCCGCCTCCCTAGGCAGCAGCCAGCCCCTCCTCCAGCCTCTGAAGGAAGGAGCTCACTGGGGCTGACTGTCTGATATGGAAAAAACAACTCCCAGCCTGTTAGATGTCAGATGGTCTCACAACATCAAGGAAGGAAGTCTTGAAGCAAAGGAGGTTAGGAGAGTTTTATTGGAAATGAGACTAGCTCCTGGGTTTCCGGGAGGGTCCTGAGTGGGTGGCAGCATGGCTTCTCCCTTCGGAGCTACTTAATAGATAAGTAGAGCACAGAAATTGCTCATCTGTTTAGTGACCACCTATCACCGGTGGCTCTGTGGGTTTAAAATGACCAATTGGAACGCAGGCTCTTTAACCCAGTTCTTCAACACCTGTAGTTCAAAGGATACTGGGATTTTAGAGGAAAAAAAAACCGGTTATTTTGCACTTTAAGTTCCTTACAACTCAGGAGCTTAGTAGGGAGAAGCTATACCCCCTTTAGTAGGGATTGTTACTGCATTCTATGCTTCCTGTGAAAGTTCAGTGCGTTTAAATTCCTAAAAACTCAGGAGATTTTGTGGGATGTGGGCTGCATTCCATGTTACCTGAGAAAGTTCATTCTTTGTCCAAAGTCCTAGTTCACTGTGTGCTATTTTAATTTTTATCAGTATGGGTGATTACCTAGTTCTGTCTCAGACCCTTCCTCTAGCTAGGTGCCTTACTAATAAGCTTGCTGAATAAACTATTCTGTACGTGTCCACAGAGCTGCCCTCAACCCCTGGTGGCATCATCACCTTTCCAGGGCCTTCTTGCCAGGGTTCTGCTTGGCCTCAGGCCCTGCCCCTAGATCCTGGAGATGGATCCTTGCTAGGACCCCTTCCCAGACCCACCTTGGTCATGCCACGTATAAGTCACATTCAGGCGTGTTCTTACCCCATTTGTAGGCAGCTGAAAACTACTGTGCATATGTCAGTTCACACTTGGACTAGTTAAAATTTTTTTTTTCTTTTAAATTGCAATCTAAAATTCAGCCAGTCTGTTGGTAATGAGCACTAAATTGGCAAGCCTTTTGTTTCCCTTGCTCTTCAAGCCATAGAGATTTTGTGTTTGATTCAGCAACAATTGCTGAATCTTAAACCATTTACATTTTGAACATTAACTATTTGAGTGTAACTTTTTCTTTGACATTAGAATGATTCCAGCAGACAGCCTTTTAATTATTTATCAGAAACAGAGTTAAAAGAATCTATGGAAGGTGACTCAAGTTGGGTAATACAAAATTTTAGCCTTTACTTCCTGTCGTAATATTTTTGAATCTTGCCAAGGTCACTCTTCCATGAAGCCTCCCTGAGCAAGCCTTCCATTGTCTAGGTGATCCTCTTGCACAGTGACCTTCTCTCTCTCTTTCTCTCTCTCTCTCTCTCTTTCTGCATGTCTCTATTGACTGTTCATTTTGTGTGATAGAGGCAGGAACCATGTTCATTCTTTACTCTGGCCCCAAAATACTTAGCTGAAGACCCTGTGCATGCTGGGCCAAGTCACTGTGTGTCCACCAGCTGACTGGACAAAGAAACTCAGACAAATAGCAGTCATAAAGGAAACCACCCATCATTCTGTCTCCACAAGCTATAAGTAACTGAAATTTTCCTCTAGTTGTAAAAAATTAAAATGGAAACTCTTTAATTTCTTTCTGGCCCCTATTGTAGCATCTAGCCAAAGAGCCTAATGTGAAGGTCAGATCTTCTAGTTTTGTACCTACTTTAGAGGAAGCTCTAGGACTCAGGATGCAGCTGAATGCTGGAGTGTCTGCTTAGCATGCTTGAGAAGTTCTGGGTTCAGTAGCCACTAGGGGAAAAAGGCAAAGGGGAAAAAAAAAGTCCTCCTTTTTCTGGGTGGGGGGTGGTAATTGAAGATTGATCCCCAGCCATTTTTCTGCTTTATTTTGATAAAGGCTCACTAAGTTGCCCAGTTAGATTCAAATTTGAAATCCTCCTGTCTCAGCTCTGTGTCCTTCTTAAATTGGAGTGAGACCTGGTGAACTCTGAGCCAGGATGGAGAGTATACAGATGTTCCCTCCTTTATTACATGAGGGAAGTGGCTGGCACCAGGAAGCCCAGTGGGAGCCATGAAGCTGGCCAATGAAGCCACATTGATCAGCACCATGAAGAACTGGGAGCCTGGGTGCTGCATTTCCCTCTTGGAACTAGAGCTAATTGTTCATAAAGATTTATCCAAATACCAATGATGCAAAATATTTGGATGGTTCACCATACTGTTCACCATATTTAAACTGTCAGAAACCTTAAATATCTGAGCAAAAACCTCAGCAAACAAAGGATATTTTGGGGATTTGTTATGTATGTTGCACAGAAGAAAAATTTGTAGTCTATACAACTTCCAAATCCTGTAAACGAAGCATTGCAGTGTTGTCATTTTCAGCTGTAGACCATCCCACGATCATTGCTTTTTCTTTTGCTATTAAGAGATGGCTCATTCATAAACATTTCTACAGTTGTGTAGCAAAAGCAAAATAGGCCTTGCTTGATTTCATTCACTCTGATTGAGGGGATGGTTTTTCACCCGGTGAGATACACACATTTATTGAGTTTATTAGTGCACACAGAGGGGAAGGGCATGGGGAAGTGGGGGAGGGCATCTGGTTTCCCAGCACACACCTGGGAACTGTGGAGAGCAGGGTCTGGGTGAATAGGGAGTCTCTACGCTGAGCCACACAGGGCCTGCAACAGGCGGTGTTGCCTAGAGCTTGGAGCCAGAATTGGCCCGTTAGTTTTCCTGGAGCCCCTTTGCCCTGCAGGATCTGGCCTTCTCTGCTTTCACTCCACCACCAGCACCTGTAGGGACAGATTTACCCCCCCCCAGCTGGTGTAGATGACCTAAAATCACCCTCTCTCAGTGTACGAAAAATCTCCCATGTGCTTTAGCCTAAATTTGCTTCTGCTTAACCTTGTTACTCCTCCTACCTTGCGTCCCTCAGACTGCTTGAGACAGTTATTCAGAGACATTCTTTGAATAATTATAGGCCACAGATAATTCTGTTTAGCCCTCTCTCTTCCATGTTCCCTACGCTGTGGTCTCCCTTTAGCCCATTCTAATTAGCTTCTTTGATCCCTCCTTCCAGTCTCTCCCATTAGCCTGTTAATTACATTTCTCTCCCATGAATTCCTTCTGTGCTGTCTCTGTCTGTCCTGTCAGAGGAGCTGGTAGGGTAAGTAGTACAGTATGTTATGATAGAACAACTATTATCCCGGTGCTCAGGAACTTTATATAACTTTATTATATCTACAACAATCCCATGAAATAATGTTATTATTAATCCTAATTTTATAAATGCATAAGCCTATGTCAGCATTCTGGGAGGCTGAGGCAAGAGAATAGCAAGTTTGAGCCCAGCCTGGGCAACTTAGTGACTTAGTTAGATCCTATCTCAAAATTTTTAAAAGGGATGGGGGTATAGCTCCATGTGAAAATCTTGGGTTCAATTCTCAGTCTAAAATAACATATGGAAAAGCGAGATACACGAAGGTTTAGTAATTTATTTCACTCACACAGGTTGAAATCCCTGGAATTAGGTCTTGAACCGATGTGTGTCTGACTCTACCATAGCACTAATTTACCAATTTGCTTACTGAGTTTGGACTCTCTGATGAAAAAAAGATTCAAAGTTTTGGTTTTTTAGTCATCACAAGACCCACAAACCAACAAGTCCTCAGCTGGGATCATTGTCAACTTCTATCCTCTCTACAGAAGAGACTTTCTGCACTGAGATTGTAAAATTGGTGCAGAAGCAAAATGGTGTCGCACTATGAGCACTGGGACTCTGCTTCTACAAAATACAAGGTTTCAGCTTGGCATGGGAGCATACACCAGTAATCCCAGATACCTGGGAGACTGTGACAGGAGGATTGCAGGTTCCTAGGCAAGTCTGGACAACTAGGCCAGACCCTGTCTCAAAAAAAAAAGAAGGATGGGGATGTAGCTCAGTGGTAGAACACTTGCCTAACATGCGTAAGACCCTGAGTTTAATCCCCAGTACCACAAAACAAAATAAAAACAAGGTTCTAATAAATTCTTGATTTATTTGAAATTTTAGCTCACTTTTCTGATAGTCTTATATCTAAGAAGATTAAGGAATAAATAAGAAAAAGAGCCTCCCTGAAATCATATTCTGAGCAACGAGAAGGATTTGTTTGGGGAACTTGAGCAGAAAGTGACCATTTTGGGAGAAGCCTAGGGGGATACAAGTCTCTGGCTTTGAGTTTTGAGTAAAGCAAATTTAGAAGGTCCTGGAAAAGTAGTTAGGATGTCTGAACAAGAGCTTTGAAAGGAAGGATGACTCATAGTCTGAAAAATTAGATATGCTTAGAGTCACAAGTGATTCCTATAGGAGCACAAAAGGAACACCTAAGGGACCTACAGGCTACATGTGGAACAGTTAGAATTAAGGTGTTTTAAAGAGGAAAGGGACCTGTAACCAAGAATGAGGAAAGGTCCAAACCTGTGAGAGCACTATCAGGAATACCAGTTAGGTGAGCCCTGGGAGATAGCTAAGAATGGCAAAAGGACCTGAGCAACTAAAATTCTGACAGGAGTGACATAGAAGGTGTAGGCCACCTGCTTCTGTAAGACGATGCAGTGTAGCAGGTAACAGAGAGGCTTCTCTGGCCTTTCTTGTCCTGCTTTGCCTGTGCCTTTTTTTTTTCAAGGAGAATGGGGGGCTGGGGATGTAGCTCAGTGGCACTGCGCCTGCCTGGCAAGTGCAAGGCCCTGAATTTGATCCCTGATTTAAAAAAAAAAAAAAAGAATGGACATCCTGAGGGAAAGAGTAAAACAAGCATATTTAAGAGGAACTTGAGACCAAGAGTGTAAGAATGGAGTTAACAAGCCACTGGCTTCTCCAAATTAAAGTTGAAAGATGCCAAATGAAATCTTACAAGCATCACCTCTAGACGTACGTGTGTGTGTGTGTGTGTGTGTGTGTGTATGTTTTAATCTTTATGGCATTATGGGGGTTGAAAGAGGTCAAGAAGACAAGATGGCTGTTCCTGTTTTTGTAATAACAGAGCAAGCTATTTTAGATGTGATTTATGAATATTTCTAGAGAGAAAAAATGATTCCTTGGATCTAATGTGGGCTCTGTAAAAACAGGTCTTGCAAACTAGTTTAATGCTTAAATTCATCCTTTCCTCCTCCTTCCCTCCTTCCCTCCTTCCCTCTTTTCATTATACAGAAAAGCATGTCAGTCTTAACACATACCGCCTAATAAATTACTAAACATGAACACACCCACTTAACCACCACCCAAGTGAGAAACTTATGCACATCCCCAGGAGACTCCCTCATGCTTCCTCTCTCTTCTGATTTCCCTTTTCAGGAAGATTTGCCAGGCTGAGGGATTAGGCCAGTGATAGAGGCACAGAGAAGTCTGCATTTCAGAAAAGCATTCAACAGAATCTCATGAGAATCTGATAGAGGAGGCAGAGAAAAAATGGTGAAGACATGCAGAGTTGTAGCACTGGAAACAGAGCCCCTGAGTGCTTGTTTATAACTGGCTCGGTGTCATAGCAGTGATGTGCTGGGGCTGTCAAACTGTCCTGTCCATCCTCCGTTTTCCTTCTTACGTGAAGACATGGCAACAAGTAGATGACATGATGGGAAAGGTTAACCAGTGCATTGGAGACATGACAGAATGAGGCCCCTAAGAAGTAGTGACAGACTAGGGTAGAGGGCCCAGTTAGTAAAGCGATGTTTAAATTTTGTTATTAAGGCACGTGTGGTGATGCACACCTGTAATCCTAGTACAGAGGAGGCTGAGACAGGAGGATTGCCATGAGTTCAGGACCAGCCTGGGCTCCATAGTAGTTCAGGGCCAGACTGAACTACATATTGAGACCTTGTCTCAACAAATTTTTTTCAGATTTTTAATTTTATAAATAAAATTATAACAATCCATATTCATAGTTTTTTTTTTAAAGAAAATACTGCCACACAGAAGTAAATTTATGGTGTCATACCATCCACATTTTTTTGTAACTTCATTTTTGCTTATTAACACTTCATATTTCTTTTTTTTTTTTTTTGGTACCAGGGATCAAATTCAGGTCCTTGCGCTTGCAAGACAGTCACCAGAACCACTGAGCTAAATCCCCAGCCCATATTTCTTCTTTTTTGTTTTTGCTTTTTTTTTTTTGGTGCTGGTGCTCTAACATGGGACTTTGCACTTGCAAGTCAGGAGACATTACCACTGAACTAAATCCCCAGCCCAATATTTATTTAATAAATATTTATTTACCACATTTAGGTTTGGGGCCATGGTGGGTAACCCCTGGCTCATCAGAGGATCACATGAACAGGCTCCAGGGATTTGACCTAGGAAGACCCAAAGTTGATTCTGGGATGTGCCTGCCAAATACCCAGAGGTGGCCTCAAGGGTTAGGGGGAGTATTTCCCCAGGGATAGAGGCTGCTGGCCCCACTGGACTCTGGAGAGGTTGCAAGACTGGACCCAGCAAGTGGGTGTGGGCACCATATCTTCAGGAGTTCATTAGGGTATGAAGCATCCTACAGAGCATTGTCTAGAAGATAAGGGTTGCACAAAGTGAATGAGTATAGGATCTCGAGATTCCAGGTTGGGAAAAAGAAGCTGCCTTTGGCATTCCTCAGCTTCAGAAGTGCTGACCTGTGGTGGCAGCTCTCCACTTTGACAGGGCATATTTTTTTTTTTTTTTTTTTTTGGTACCAGGGATCAAATTCAGGTCCTTGCGCTTGCAAGACAGTCACCAGAACCACTGAGCTAAATCCCCAGCCCATATTTCTTCTTTTTTGTTTTTGCTTTTTTTTTTTTGGTGCTGGTGCTCTAACATGGGACTTTGCACTTGCAAGTCAGGAGACATTACCACTGAACTAAATCCCCAGCCCAATATTTATTTAATAAATATTTATTTACCACATTTAGGTTTGGGGCCATGGTGGGTAACCCCTGGCTCATCAGAGGATCACATGAACAGGCTCCAGGGATTTGACCTAGGAAGACCCAAAGTTGATTCTGGGATGTGCCTGCCAAATACCCAGAGGTGGCCTCAAGGGTTAGGGGGAGTATTTCCCCAGGGATAGAGGCTGCTGGCCCCACTGGACTCTGGAGAGGTTGCAAGACTGGACCCAGCAAGTGGGTGTGGGCACCATATCTTCAGGAGTTCATTAGGGTATGAAGCATCCTACAGAGCATTGTCTAGAAGATAAGGGTTGCACAAAGTGAATGAGTATAGGATCTCGAGATTCCAGGTTGGGAAAAAGAAGCTGCCTTTGGCATTCCTCAGCTTCAGAAGTGCTGACCTGTGGTGGCAGCTCTCCACTTTGACAGGGCAGACTCGAAAGCGGTTGGTTTACGCATAAGCTTCATGAAAGCAGATTTCACATCAACATCAGGTGATTTTTCTAACATTTGGAAGAGTATAAAACTGGCATGAGGCTGTCTTGTTTGATGGTGATCTCTCTACTGCTCTAAGTCTTCAGGTTCTGGGCAGCAGTTATCAGAGATGCTGTACTAGATCAGAGCTTAAGCTTTGGGTCTAGTTATTCCAAATGCTGCTTCTCAGAACATAGTAATGTGGGTCACTTGTGAAAAAGCAAGTTTTGGAGCTGTGTCTTCTGCGATTGTGATTAAGTATATGCAGAGTAGGACTTTCAAAAAGTGTCCCAAAGGAGGTGTTCCTTAAGTCAGGAGTGATGGTATATGACTGACATCTCAGCTGTTTAGGAGACTTAGGGAGGAGGATTGCAAGTTCAAGGCCAGACTGTGTAATTTAGCAAGATTCTGTCTCAGAGTAAAAGGCCTTGAGAGGTAGTAGCTCAGTGGTGGATCTCTTGCCTTGCATGTGCAAGGCCCTGGGTTTAATTTCCACTACTGCAAAAAAGAAGATAAATAAGTGTACCTTGGAGAAATGGCCGGTTCCATGGCTGGCACAGGACTAGTGTAGTAACTTACATCTTGTGCCAGAAAGTGAGGAAGTACTCTCAAAGAATGAGGAAATCATGTCAGAAAAGCACAGAAGCCAGTGTGAAAAGGCACTGGTGATTAAGGATAATTTGAGCATCCAGAAATGGCAAAGGTGGATTATATCCCCTAGATCGCTGATGGTGAACCTTTTAAAACTTTCAGTGATACAAAAGCCCACTGCAGCATGCATGCCATAGGTTCACCACCACTGCCCTAGATTAAATAATCCATGAATGATACTGTTACAAATAAATGAATGGGGAAGAAGGAAGATCTGTTATTTCAAGTAGAGTGCCAACAAATAAATGATAGATGCAGTGGTAGAGTTTGAATATCATCATTTGACAAACAGCATAGTAATAATTAAGCAAGAATTGTCAACGAATGCCAAAGCTAGTGGGTGAAAGTTTGATGAGGAACAGGCTGTCCTCCTATCTCAAAGTGCCTTCCTACAAAATATTCATTCATTTCAAAGGGATAAATAGTATCTTTGTAGTGGAGAAATCTGGCAGATACCCCACATAACTGAGTAATCAAAGTGAACATGACCAGTTGTGAGATTGACTGACATTATGTGCTTCCTGGTGTGATGCACCGAGAAAGACGCAACATTGTTTTTGTGGTATTCCTGCCAAAACACATAACCTCAATCTTAGAAAAACATATCGGACATTTAAACTGAGGAACATTCTGTAAATGGCCTGTACTCGTCTAAGATGTCAATGTCATATAAGACAAAGCATGAGGAGGAGTTCCAGATTAAAGGAGACTAAAAGACAAGCTCCTGCCTACAGCATGTGGACCTGGACGGACTTGGGACCAAAGTTATTTTTTCTGAGAAGGGTATTATTGGGACATTGGGCAGGATCTGAATGTCTAAAAATCATTGCAGGGGCTGGGAATGTAGCTCAGTGGTGCTGCCACCTGCCTCGCAAGCACAAGGTCCTGAGTTCAATCCCCGGTACCAAATAAATAAAAATCATTGCAACATTAGTTTTCTGATCAGGTAATTGTACAGTGTTTGTGTTCCTGGGATATATTTAGGGGTAAAGGAGCATCAGACCTGTAACCTATTCTCATACTTGTGAAAAGAACGAATGTATGAATATTTAGAGGTGGGTCCTCGGGGTGCACCTCAGTGGTAGAGCATTTACCTAGCATGTATGGGGCCCAGGGTTCAATCCCAAGCAGTGGGGGGACAAAGTGTAGATAGAGAGAAAAAAAAGAAAAATAAATAGAGTAAGTATTAACATTGATGCATCTCGATGGAAGGTATCCCCCATACACCACGAATTATTCTCTCTAATTTTCTGCGTTTGATTTTTTTTGGTATAATTTTCTGTAATTTTTCCGAAATGATTTAAGAAAAATAAATGCCAGGTGTTTGTGAGGCAGGGCAATATTTGAAAGCTGCCAGATGTCCATTGGGAAGATTATTTGCCCTCCCTCCCTCTAGTAGGTGGGGAGGCGGTGTTAGAAAGAGTCTAGACCGCTCTTCTGAGCACTATCACTCTTACGTGTTGTGGGCACCCACATTTACTTAAGTGAATGGCTTCTGATTGGGATCTGTCCTTGAAGGGCCAAGAGGAAGCCCTGCCTTTCCCAGGTCCACATGAAACTTCACAGGGCCCCAGTGTGCTTCCCATGACACTCAGGTAGTATGAGGCTCACGTTAAAAGCCAGAGTTTTGTTTCATTTGGGACTGCACTTTCATGTAGAAGAGTTAGATGCACTGTTTATTTTTGCGTGGACTTTTGTGCCCACTTCGGCAGCACATATATTTTTGGGTGGACTTGCTCCATTTTTATTCAAGTTGGTAATTGTCTCTATCTTGGCTGATAACTTTACCCAGTATTCATCCCTAGATGCCAGACCATTATGGATCCCTAAGTGCCTCCCTACAAAATATTTATATTATAGATGCTACAGGACTATCTATGTATGCTACAGATCTGTGTTTGGTAGATGACCGAGGCCACGTGTTGGATATAGACACCAGAGAAAGAATCTTTCTGGGCAAGAGGAAGCACGCACATTCCACCAGTCACAGTCACATAGAGCTCACCTGGCAGCCTGGAGATGTGCCCCTGCCTGTGCATGGCATCTTCTCTGGGCATTTCAGAACTGTGGTGTTCTCCTCTGTTAAGAGAATGAACAGGAGTATTTGTCCCCTTAAAAGTATGGGAGGCCTCATCAGACAACTCATTCCTCAGTCTGGCCCATGAAAGCTCTGCTTCGTGATTTAGCTAACCTTAAGGTCAGCCTTATTTTCTGTCCCTGAGCTTTATCTTTTCCAGTTTTCCTGCTTATTCACTGCTTCACACACTTTTCATCCCTGTTCCGATTCATCCCTGAGCAGGGTTTTTGTGGAGATCACCTGCTGTGCACACACCTTGGTGGCCCTGTGCTGTGGGCAGTCACATAGGGTCCTGCATTTAGAAGTGCCCAAACTTTTTGATCCTTGTCTTAGTCACTGTCTCATTGCTGGGACAAAATACTCAACACCAAGTTAAGACAGAAGAGGCTGATTCCCGTTCAGTTTGTAGAGGTCCATGGTTGGCTGGCATGGCAAAGGGGCATGGCTGGGCAGAAAGCAGAGAGAGATTAAGCGGGGAGGAGGGAGATAGACCCTTCCAGGCCACATCCCCAGTGACCCAACTGCTCTGACCAGGCTTCACATCCCAACATCACATTTAACTATAAGCTAAATTCATCAGTGGATTAGATGAATCCATGATCCAGTCACTTCCCGCAAAGCCCCAGCTGTAAGCGCATGAGACTTTGGGGAGACATTTAGATATAAACCATAACAGTGCTCTGCACTTGCCATCTTGAAATTCTGATCATCTTTAAACAAGGGCCCTTGCTTTTCCATATTGTGTGGGGGCCTGAAAATTATGCAGCCAGTCCTGAGTGCCAGGCACGGAAAAGAGTAGCCTCTGGGTCTGTACTAGGCAGCAACCCTAGGGGCCCCTGATCCACCTGGCTGCTCTCTCCTGTGGTTGCCTCCCCACCCTCACTCCTGCCCACACTGTTGCTCAGCTGTAGTTCACTAGAACATGACCTCTGACCCTTGGCAGTTAGCCCATATTGCTGTCACCCTGACCCAAACTGTTTTGCTTCTGCAAATGCAATCATTTCCATTTCTTCAGTCACCCCCTCAAGATTTATAGAGTAGCAGCTGCTGCTGTCCCTCTGTACACAGACAGCTGACTTGCCTGCTGATTGTGAACATTCCAATAATCCAAATGCTAATGGTATTTATTCAGTCCAGCCGCCTTAGCCCTGAACAAGGTTTATTCTCATTTATTGCTCAGAGACAGTCTGCATCCTTAATATCCTTCTGTTGACTTTGAGTACACCAGCACCACTGGTGTCACTGAGGAACAAGCCAGGCTTCAGGCATGTCAACTCACAGAAATCCCCAACTGTCAGGACACCCACCTTCCAACCACCAGGACTGGCCTTCTCCAATGAGGTCAGAGCCCATGGGTGGAGAGCATTGAACGTGGGGTAGACATGCTTGAGGCCTCCAAGCAGAAAACTGTGTTCCCAGGGGTGTGGATGGGCCTTTTTGTGTGGTCTCTCTAAGTGCAATCTTTTGACTGCACCACATTGGCTAGCGTTTTGGCATTTGTGAGCTAATGTATCTTTAGCACAAGTCTTAGCTCTGCCGCCCATGTAGAAATCAAGTCAAGGGACTTGCACGAGGTCCCACTTTCGCAGGACTTTCAGAGTCCTCCAGAGTCTGGCCTTTGTGCATCCTGAGACTTTACTCCCCTGATGTGCGCAGCAGGAGCCCTGAGAACCAGAGGCTAAGCTGCCTTGGGAGAGAGAGTGGGTCTGCTTTGGGGGCTCCTGTGTAGGATACTCCCAACTCTGCTGTCCCCGTTAGGTTGGACTGGCAGCCATGTGGAGACTCAGGCCTGGGTTTTCCCACCCTTCTTTTGTTTGTTTCTCAGTCCCTTAGCAGAGCAGGGCTATGAGGCTATTCCAGAAGGGTGTTCTGTGGGATCCCTGAGGCCATGAGAGCCACTGAGGTAGAGGAGCTAGTGTTAGTGCAGCATCTTGTTTAAGCTGCTTTGGTGAAAAGGCCAGGCAGAGTGCAGGCCCAAGCTGACAAGGTTGACCTTCCTCAGGCACATGTTCAGCACAGTCCTGCTGTACCCAGCCAGGCCCTTCGGGGCTCTGCTGCAGGTAAAAGTGTGGATTTATTACCTGTGAAAGTGGCAGCTTATGAAGGGTCCTCAGGCTCTCTTCTCTCTAGTTTATATCCCCTGTGTTTGAAATTCATTTTCTCCTACTCTGGATGGGTGGGCTGCTATTGGCATGGCTGCAGGCAGCACCTGGTTCTTGCCAGCCACCACTTAAAGAGGAGAACTTCTCTCTGTACTGATGGATGAGATCTGGCTGCCCAGCCCTGGGTGATCCACTGAAATCCTCATGATAGTCCTGTGAAGTGTGTGTGCACTGTCTTGAAGGGGCCTGTCTTCATTACTTGGTGGAGACAGGGATCCAAGAGGTGCTCCCTGAGGCTGATGTGCTGTCAGGTCTGGATTCCTCCTTTGGGCGGCAGCATTTAATGTTTGTGTGAATTTCACAAGATGGTCTTCTTCTCTTCTAGACCTGCCTGTTGTGGGTGAGCGTTTCTCATGCACATGATGGAAGAAGATGACACTAATTAGCTCATGCGTTGATGAAACAGCTGCCTTGCTTAAGTTGGGGGTGGAGTGCGGAGCAGGTGGCAGGAGAGAGGCCTTGCTCCTAGGCCCCCTGTATCAGGTCTCCTACCTGCTGAAAGGAACTGTCAGCCTCCCTTTCCCAGGGCTCCAGCCCACCTCCAGGCTGCTCCCAGGCAGACACCTCTCCCTTTCTAGTGAGAGGATCTGAGGTGCAGGGGGAGATGCTCCTGTTTTATAGTGGGAAAACTTGGTTCCGTGTGCCAGTCTGTTTTGAACCTTGAGGCTGGTTCCTGTGGGAACAGAAGGGACATCCTCCAGCCCTGCATCGCTCCATTGGGCCATGTTTGAGGGCATTTGCTGCATGCCAATCTGTCTCTCCTGTTCCCTATTTCCCCTTTTTTGCTGAGCTTTGGGTTAGGGGCCATGCCATCCAGGATCCTTTCAGGGCCCCTAGTTAAGAGGGGTGAGGTTAAGAGGAGCAGGTGCTTTGGGGTAGAACTTGAGACCCTGCGAAAAATAGGTGGCCAGAGACTTACAGACACATTGGTAAACCATGATACCTTTGGGGTGCTGTCTGGATGGGTGTGACAGTCACTGTCTGCCCCGTCCTGGCCCTCCACATGCTACTGGCTTCAGGCTTTTTGTATGCCTGTGCTCTGTCCTCTCTGGGGCCTCATCAGTAGGAGGCTGGATTGAGGAGCCTTGACCTTCCCTGAGGGCCTGACCACACAGGTCTCTGCTAGGCATGTGCTCCTTTTTGTTTCTTTTCTTTCTTTCTTTTTTTTTTTTTGATAGGGTCTCCCTGTGTTGTTCTGGTTGCTTGAACTCACTGTGTAGCCCAGCTGACGGTGAACTCTTGGCGATCCTTCTGCCTCAGCCTTCCAGGATTCCAGGCATGTACCACTGCCAGGCTAAGACATGTCTCCTTAACCGATCATTTATGTGACTTTAGAAAGCAAGGAGCCAACATAAAGTTGACTTGCTGGAGATCTCAGCTGTGTTGGCTGCCTGGCACACTCCCTAATGGAGGGCTACCCTTCTTTCACCAGGAGGGTGGGCCTGAGATATTTGTTTTAATGATATCACTGCTCCTGCAGCCTGGGGTGGCAGAGGAGGCCCTGAGGCAGCACCTGGTTTTGAGTGTTTCCTTGTGGTCTGCTTGACTGCTGGCACATTCTTGGTTGGACATGTGTTTATACATTCATTCCTGTGGTGTGGCAGGCTCTGTGCTGAGCACAGAATCCAGGGATAGGAAAGGTCACAGCAGCTCATTGTGTATAGCCTGGAGGACAGGTGGTGCTTGGTCCTGTGTGAAGCCCTGCTCTGGTGTTCAGAAACTCCCTGGGTCTCGTGCTTCCCACCTGCCTTCCTCCCACACATGTGTTCTGCAGCTCTCTGATGCTCTCTGAGGAGAGAAAGGGGACTCTGGCTTTGGCCTCCAGGAGCCCCATACACAAAAGAACAGACTTTGCAGTTAGTGCTGCCCAGTATGTGATGTCCCTGGGGTTGTGGACCTTCGAAGGCTGCCTCAGTGGTGGAATAACCTTACAGTGGAGAGGAGATGCACCTCCCAGTTCCCCCAGCCTGCTGGCTTCGGCTCTGAGGAGTGGTAGGCTAGCATAGGGCTCTCAGCGCTGTCACTTGTGCTATATCCATACTCATTAGTCTTTGTCTCCCCTGCTGAGTTCTAGCTTGTCCTAGGCGCCCAGGAACTGCTCCTTGTGCTGCTGGGTGGTATGGTGTCTATCACTATGGACCCCTGGGTGGGTGGAATAGTCCCACCCAGGTTTCCTGTGCTTCTTCCCCTAGCAACCCGAAGGTCCAGGTGGAGGCCATTGAAGGGGGAGCCCTGCAGAAGCTACTGGTCATTCTGGCCACAGAGCAGCCCCCCACTGCTAAGAAAAAGGTAAATTTCTGCCCGTTTCTCCTGCCCAATGCCTAGCATATCTGTGGGCCCCTTTCCTATGCATGCCATCCTCAGGGCCCCAAGAGTCACCTGATGAGGTGAGGGAAGAAGTCACACACAACTGCAGCAGACGGTAGTGTGCCTGGGGGCCTGGCACAGCTCCAGCAGGGCACCCCCAGTCCCCACACACAGCTTCCTGCCTGGGTTCTTGTTTTACCCACCAGACGTCCTCATGGTGATGTTGAAGGTAGCAGAAGTCCCTCTTGATTTTCACCACCCTGGCTTCTGGGGGCAACTGGACTCAAGGGTATTGGGACTAGGAAGAAAAGGTGCTGGGCTGGGTCACTGGGTCAGCTCTGGCTGCCTATCATGGGCCTTGGGGCCAGGCCAGCTCTGTGTCACTCCTCACTGGTCCCGGACCTGTGCTTCCTAGGTCTTGTTTGCACTGTGCTCCCTGCTACGCCACTTCCCCTATGCCCAGCAGCAGTTCCTGAAGCTTGGAGGCCTGCAGGTGCTTAAGGGCCTGGTGCAAGAGAAGAATATGGAGGTGCTGGCTGTGCGCGTGGTTACCCTGCTGTACGACCTGGTCACTGAGAAGGTGAGTACCCAGATCCTCCCTCCTTCCCCATCCCTTTGTATTTACTTCTGGCTGTTCCTCCCAGGCCCCCTCCGAAATCTATCCCGGTGGACGGATGGCTGATGGACTGAAGAGACTGGGAACATCAAGGGAGGATGTCCTATGGGAGATGACCTCAGCTGAAACTTGAGTGCTGGAGAGGCAGAGTGGGAGGAGGCATTGGCCAGGGCCAGAGCCACCTGTGCAAGGAGGGGCTCAGAGTGGCTGAGGGCCCGAATAGCCAGGTTTGGTCCTCATGGAGTGAAAGGCACAGGGTGGGGTGAGAAGCAGATGGGACAGAGTCATCATAGCAGCTAGGAGCCAGGGTCTGGAATGGTGAGGTTACAGTTCTAGACTCGTGGAGATGCCTCTAATGGGAGCTTTGGCTCAGGGCTCAGCACACAGCCTCGAGAGCTTCCGCACCTTTGTTCCCTGGGAGGAGTCTTGGGATCAGCACACCTTGGTCTTTGAGAGCCCAAGAAGCATTTTAATTAAGGAGGAGAGAGAAGCAGCCAGGCCTAGTTTCATAATTTAGCTGCTGCAGAGCATGTTGGCAGGGCTTCTACAGTTGTTTCTCTTGGGCCCCTTGATTCCCAGGACAGACTGCTGGTTGGCGGAGCCTCACCAGGCAGCCCTGGCTCTGCTGTTGTGTTGGGGACTTCCAACCACCCTCTCTTCCTAGGCTCTCACCCTCCAGACTCACCCGCTGCTTCCAGGCGGAGGGTCCACTCTTTGTAGCTGCCTGTTTCTCTCAGTACTGTCTCTCTCTCTCACCCCTTTGCGGTCTCATCACTCATTCTGTACCCCCTCCCACCCCCAGCTACAGAGATCCAGTAATCAGAACAGCAGGCAGCCCTGTGGTGCTCAGAGTCAATTAGTAAGTTTGGACATAGTTGGTACCCTAAGTTTGGCCAGTGAGTCTGGAGGACGACATACACATTGGCATTTCCTGAGAGAAACTGATCTTTTTCCTGTTGTGTCCCAGGGCAGTGCCTCTTCTGCCACCAGTCAGAGCTGGGTCATGGACAAGGAGGGTGGGCTTGGCCTCTCTGCGGATGGTGTAGACATGGCCATCCTCTTCCCAAGAGGAGGACAGAGAGCTACAGGGCTGGGAGCTGCCTACAAGCTGAGCTTAAGGCAGTCAGGGCCTCTCTGTTCTTACAGTTCCTAAGCGGGGAAGAAAAGAGCCAGCCACATTTTAGGCTGGTCCCAAGGTGCTTGAAAGTGACAGTATCAGCTTGCTTAATGGGGGTGCCATGTGCCCCAAAGCTTCGGTATTGGAAGACAGCATCTAGAGCAAGGAATTCCCATGATGACTTCATTGTCCCTTCTGGCATTGGCTGGGGCCCAGGCTTTCCCTCCTCTGTGTTGTGGCCAGTGATGGGCCTCTCCCAAGAGCCTACAGCCTGCAGATGGCGGGTGAGGCCAGAGCTGACTAGCCTGCCCTGCTCGGTATTCAGCCGGGTGCTGGCAAGCAGTCCATACGTAGCTCTGCCCTCCCAGCACTTTCAGTCATTGTTTGCCTGACGCTCCCAGCTCACAGGAGCTAAGGAGCCTATCTGTGGGCAGGGAAAGTGGGCACAGTGGTGCTGGGCCCCGGGGGGGCGGGGCGCCTGGAGTCCATCCTGTGGGAACGAACCTGGAGGGGAGACGCAACTCCAAAGGCCCCAGGGGAAAAGTGGTGCAGCAGGGATCAGAGTAAGGTGGTTGTGGGGCAGCAGGGCCAAGCCCTCCCAAGGAAGGGGTTTGGACTTTATCATTAGAACTGCCAGTCTCTAGCCAGGTGTGGTGGCACACACCTGTAATCCCAGCATTCTGGGAGGCTGAGGCAGGAGGATGGAAAGTTCAAGCCTAGCCTAGAAATTTAGCAATTTAAGGAGATTGTGTCTCAGAATAAAAAATAAAAACAAGGGCTGGGGATGTAGCTCAATGCAAAGAACCTGGGTCAGTTCCCTGTACCATGCCAAAAAACAAAGACACCAGCCAGTTATAAATGACTGGCAGCCATCAGAGGACTGGAAGAGGCAGGACAGGAACTGGAGGAGGGGGCTGCAGACATCCTGCAAGAAGAAGGCTGCACAGAGCAGAGGCCCAGGGAAGGCTGGGAGGGGAACTGGCAGGATTTAGAAATAGAGTGGAAAAGGGCTATAGGCTTGTCCTGCTGTTAGCCCGTGGCCTTCTGTGGCCATGGTGTCATCGTGCCCCACACAGCCCCTGATCTTTGCAAACTCCCTCAACTCTCTGCCCCCTGGGAGTGGGTAGGGCTTCCTGCTTCCTTGTCAGAGTGTGTTTAGTGCGGCTGTGTGAGAAACTGCCACAGCCTCCCTTGGCATTTTAGATAAGCTGGGTTCTTGGCTGGCAGCCTACAGGGCTGGTTCCCATAGGTTCTGCAGGTGGAGCTGAGATTCTGCATCTGCAGTCATAGGCTAAGCATGTGACTCACTGCCCAGACTTTCCCCAACTCCTCTGTCTCTTGGCACAAAGGCCACCCTCCATGGAGGCATGCCCAGAGCCATGATCTAGGCCCAGTGTGTTCTGGGCCACCGTACTTCTCCACCAGAACCATCTGCCATTCTTCAGACTGAGATGGACTGAAGCTTGTCGTGCTCCCATGTGGGCTGGCCGGTCACTCTGTCCCCATGGGCAACTCCTGTTAACCCAAGAGTCCCTCTGATACTGTAGAGAGGTGAGGATGCCTGCAGTGGTGATGCTGATGACACCTGCTGTCACAGTACGTGACACAGAAGCTCACATCTGTTGAACGTGCACTGTGTTTGGATACTGGCTGTGCACCCACTGTTCCACCGAGTGCTCCCCAATCCCAAAGGGGCCCGCACAGTGTCTCCCCATGAGAGATGATGGCCTTGGTCTCAGGGAGGTCATTCAGCAAATCAGCGATGAACAGGAAGTCGAGCCCAGCCGTCTGCCCCCATACTGTGCCGTTAGATCTGCTCCTCACGCTGTTCAGGAATTTTTATTTTCTTGCTAGAGGATGGGAGCAGGGACCACATAACCATTTTGGTTTCTCTGACACCTGGCAGCGTGCATAGGTGTTTTGATGAGTGCTGTGGGGTGGATGGATGGGACGTGGAGAAAGCAGGACGGTCTCCTCGCTCAGCCTCATGTCTTGGCACCTGAGGGGTATAGCCAGCCTGGTGTGAACTGACTGCCCTCTGTATTCTCTTCTTGCCACCCTACCCTACCTTACCTGGCTGTGTGGATGGCAGATGTTCGCTGAGGAGGAGGCCGAGCTGACCCAGGATGTGTCCCCAGAGAAGCTGCAGCAGTACCGCCAGGTGCATCTCCTGCCCGGCCTGCGGGAACAGGGCTGGTGCGAGATCACAGCCCACCTCCTGGCACTGCCTGAACATGACGCCCGCGAGAAGGTGCTGCAAACACTGGGTGCCCTCCTGGCCACCTGCCGGGACCACTACCGCCAGGATCCGCAGCTCAGCAGGACGCTGGCCAGCCTGCAGGCTGAGTACCAGGCGCTGGCCACCCTGGAGCTTCAGGAAGGCGAGGATGAGGGCTACTTCCGGGAGCTGCTGGGCTCCATCGACAGCTTACTGAGGGAGCTGAGATGACGCTGTCGCCCTGATGCCAGGACTGGACTAGGATGCTGTGAGTGAGGCCAGGGAGCACTGGCTCAGGTGGGCTTCTCAGAAGGCATTAGGCCGGAGGGAAGATTTCCCTTGTGGGGTGAGTTTCATCTGGGCAGGCCTGGCTTGGCTATTAAATAAGACATGAAGGCTGTGGTCTGTCTCCATGTCTGTGTACACTGGGCTCAGTCCTATGGCTGGGGGCTGTGCCTGGGCAGCCCCAAGGGTAGTTGGTGGGGTCACTGGGTAATAGGCCACTGGTGATCCTGAATGATCAGTCCCAGGTGTCCAGGGGCAGGGTCTGGGCTCTTTACCATGCAGTAGTTCTGTGACCTTGGGAAGTCACTTAACCTCTCTGGGTTTAATTCTTCATCTGCCAGAAGAGAAAGCCCTTAAATGAGAGACAATTTGCATAAAGCATTATAGCAGTGGCAACACCCATGCTTGTCCCTTCCCCACCCAGTTTGAGAAAAGGTTGGAGAATCACCTCACTGCTCCCTCTGCCCATGCTCAAGAAACCTTTTCAAGACCACAGGCACTGCCAAAGCCCAGGAGCAGTTCCCCACTGGTGCTCGGCTGGGATGCTGTCAGGGTGCTGCAGGGGCCTGGTTGAACTCCGGAGGACCCTGGCTGTGGGTCTTACTCTGGGAGCAGAGTGATGAGGCTGCGGCCAGCAGTGGAGTGTGGGTGAGCTGGGCCTTTCCTGCCTGTGTCTAGGAAGGAGGCTAAAGAGGCAGCCTCTGGGCTGGGGCAGCCAAGCCTGGCAGTCCCAGCCCCCAGCCCAGGGAGGCTGAGTGCCAGGCCAGGAGCCTGCTGCAAGTTGCCATGGCAACCCTCAGCTCTGGGCTTTCCTGATTTGGATTCTGGTGCATTTGTTTTTCAGCCCTTCCCTGTGCACCAGAGGCTCCCTCCTGCTAGCTCAGGCAGCCCCTCCCACCTCCAGGAGTCCAAGTCTGGAAGGCCAATTTGGGGCAGGCCTCTCCTCTCTCTGGCTCCAGGCTTAGTTTGTAGACATCTCCGCTTTGCAGGGCTGAGGGGATGTTGAGGCCCAGAGAAGCATGGGGGTACGTGGGTGGGCTCCTTCCTTGCAGTCCCCTTCCTGGCTCTTCTCAACCCCTCTTCTGCTCACTTCACACCAAGATGCCCAGGAAGCATGTGACAAGAGCTGTGGCCTGCGCAGAGCCCCTCCCAGGCCTGTGGGAAGCGGAACCCCAGGCACTGTGGAGCAGCACTTTCCCAGGGTGGGACACTGTCTGTGTCAGCCGTTAGAGCCACTTGGGAGCGGAGTTGGCAGAGGAGAGAACGGTGCCCAAGGGAGGCTCAGGGATTCGCCTGGGTCACACAGCTTGAGTGCCAGCTGGGACAGTGGGCTTGTGTGAGACCAGAAGGAGTCACGGCTCCTTTGTCAGGCAGTGGGAGGAGGCAGGCGTCCTGGCCGAGCTGCTGTGTCCATGCAGAGCAGTATTCAGAAATGCCATTCTGGGCTGGCCACAGCCAGCAGCAGGAGGCAGGCTCCTCAGGGTTTGGGGGGATGAGGCTGTCCTTGCAGAGATGAGCAATGAGTTGTGGAGCAGATGCAGGCCTGGGACAGACCTGGCGAAAATGTACGGTGCTCTGGGGAGATTGTGCAAGGGCCCTTGGGATGACAGTGGGCATGGCTGGGGTGGGACATCCCCAAGTCCTCATGGCCTCTCTAACCACCAGGTGCCAATTCAGGGTATGGAAAGGGTTGTGCCCAAAGGACCGTTGCCAGCAGAGACCTGACCAAGTTCCCAGTGTCCTCAGACAACAGCACACACAGCCAAGGGAGACTTGGGGCTGTGAACCCCTCAGAGACCATTGGGGCAAGGGGAAGAGCACCTGGGGCTGCGGTGAGGAGGCAGGAGAAGAGCTGCAGCCAAGTGCAGACAGATTCGTCCTCCTTCCCAGATGGCACTGGGGAGAAGGAACCTGTTTGGCCCAGTTGGTGTTTGTCCTGGGTCCTTCAAGGAGCAGGCAGCAGCAGACCTGGAACTCTGCTCAGTCACCGCCCAGTTCCTTGACTACTGGCTGCAGGTCTGAGGATCCTCTTCTCTGCCTTCCCTTTGGGCATGTCCTAGGGACCCTGGATCACAGGTGATGCAGCCTTTCTGCCTGGGCCTGTCTTTCTTTCTTCTCCTCCTCCCCTGGCCTGTCAGGACAGCCTGAGGGCAGTGGCTGGCACCTACCCCACTGGCCCATGCCCTGATCCTGGGCTGGGTTCATCTTGGCCCATGGTGGGAAGATGACAAGGGTGGGGTGAGGGTGAAGGTCCCCGTCCTAGCCTTTAGCAGGCTTCAAAAAAATTCATTTGTTCATTTATTCTTTCATTGCCATGTTATTGATTGCACATTAGCATTTATCAGGCCTCATGGTTCTAAAGTGGTCACAGGCCCTGCCCTCAGGAGCTCAGTATGGTGGGAGGCGGGCTCAGTGTTGCGGGTACTGTGAAGGCACTAAGCAGGCCCCACCTAGTTGGAGGTAACTGAGATAACTGAGCCGAGACCTGCAGGAGGCTCGGAGGACAAGTCAGTTAAAGTGGAGAGGGTTCCGCCCTCAGAACATTTGGGAGGGCCCAGGAGTGAATGATGCTGGAGGGCAGGCGGAGCAGAGCCTCGTGGTTCAGTGGAGACCCTGTGCTGCAGTGCCCTGTGAGCCTTGCCAGGGACTGTGCCCTCACCCTGATGGAGTGGAGAAACAAGGGGGCTCGCTGCTCCCAGCCCCATGACGCCTTGCCGGGCTCTGAGCAGGACCGTGACAGGTGAGCATACGGTACGATACCAGGTGAGTGCCGGAGAGCTGAAGGACAGCAGGGCAGCGGGAGGGGACAGAGGTGCCAGAGGCCTCTGAGGAGGTGTGGTATGGACTGGGGCAGAGGACTCGGGCGGGAAGGGCCCGGAAGTGTCCGGTCAACATAAAGGAAAGTGAGCTCACAGGCCACAGGGAGGTGTTCAGGACAGAGGCCTGCTGTGCTGGGTCCCTCTTGTGTGGCAAGAGAAGGGGCCAGGACAGCGGTAGAGGATGTAGAATCCAGGGGCAAGGGGGTGTGAGGAGAAGCTGATGGTGAGAAGGCCGCGGTGCCACCAGCTGTGCCTATAGGCGGTTAGGAGGTCCCTGCCTCTCTGGCTGGTGAGGAAAGAGGCAAGGAAGATGAGGCCTTGTTCAAGGCTTGAGCTGAGGGCTCTGTGGAGGTGCAAGTTACAAAGTGGGGGATAGAAGATGGAAAAGGACTGGGACTTTGCAGTGGCATGGCTTGGATGTGTTTATATGGAAGTGTCTACAGGACAACAGGCAGCTGGGGCCACAGTCTAGAGCCTTAGCGAAGGGCTCAGGGATGAGAAGGGCTGGGCATGGGGGTCAGAAGCCTGGTGAGCTGGGTGTTGGACACAGCCACTGTTAAAAGTTAAATTATATAAGCTTATGATTAACTCGCGGGTTAGAAAGCAAAGGTAATATAATAAGAACCAGTAAGAAAAAATGCAGTGAAAGAAGAAAAGGAAGTAATGAAGAGTAGAAACTAATGAAGACAGATAAACTAAGAGAAAATCAAAAGTTGTTCTTTGGACAAGAGGGAAGACACATCACCAACCTCGAGTGAAAGGGGACAGCACTGTAGACTCTACAAGCATTAAAAGGATAACTGAATATATACACGCAGCTCCAGATGAGTAGGTTGTAAAATCCACATGATAGTGATAGTGTGGAAAAGTGGTTTTTCACCATATCAGTTTCCTATTGCTGCTGTAACAACTCACCAAGAACTTAGTGCCCTAAAACATCCAAATTTACTTTCTTACAGTTCCAAAGTCTGACACAGTTCTGTCAGCATCAGACAGAGCTGCAGTTCTTTTGTAGGCTCTGGGCTGGATCTGTTTCCTGCTTTTCCCAGCATCTAGAGGAAATTCTTTGCCTCAGAGACTTTACCACCTTCTAAGCCAGAAAAAGCAAGTCAAAGTCTTTTCATATCACAGAGCTCTGAACTCTTCTGTTCTGTTTTCCTTTTTCCCCTCGCTCTGCTCAGGATTGAACCCAGGACCTTGAGCATGGTAGGCAGACTCTCACCTCAGAGCTGAATGCCCAGCCCTTGGTCTTCCACTTTTAAGGGCCTTTGTGATTCTATTGGGTCTGGATAATTCAGGGTCTTTCCTATCTTAAAACCAGTCAGTTGGTAAGCTCGGCTCATCCACAAGCTTAATTCCCCTTGCCAGGGAATGTGACACATTCACTGGCCCCAGGGATTAGGGTGTGAGACTCTTTGGGGAGCCACTGTTCTGCCTGCCACAAACACAAACTACTAAAACTTACTCAGGAACAAATAGATGAGTTCTGGAATCCTATATTAAAGGAACTGGATTCATAGTTTAAAATGTCCCTACAATGAAAACTCTGGGCCCAGATGTTTTCATGGGCAGATTCTCCCATATCCAAATTCTACACGATCTTCCGGAAAACACTTCCAAAGTTGTGAATAAGGTCAGCATCACAGATACAATATCAAAGAGACTGTGAGGGAAAACATGCTGTAGATGAAAGAGGGCCAGGAGGGGACAGGAGGGGAGGTGCTGGAGCCTATGGTAAGGGTACCAATACCCTCAGTGCAGAAATCGCCGGTGACGTATTAGCAGATCAAATGTAATAATTTATAGAATGATAATGCAACATAGCCAAGTGGAGTTTGTGCTCGGAAAGTGAGTTAGTTTCGCTCAAGTCCCCATATGTACAGACTGAAGAAAAGGCCACACAGTCATCTCAAAAGAGCAGAAAAACTTGGCAGCGGAATCCAATACCCATTCGTAATGAAACCTCTTGGCAAACTCAGAATAGAAGGGGGCTTCCTTAACTTTATGAAGGGAAACGACATAAAACCCTGCACCCGACATCAGACCTGATGGTGGAAGACTGAATTCCTTCCCTCAGATTGAGGACAAAGGCGAGAATGTCTATTCTCATAACTCCTTTTCAATATTGTACTGGAAATCTGGGCAGTACTTTAAGGCAAGAAAAGGAAATAAAAAGCATACAGATTGAAGATGAAATAAGGCTATATTCTCAAATGACAGAATTGTCAATGTAGAAAATCCTGTGGAAGATGGGCGTAGTGGCACACACCTCTAATTCTACCACTTGGGAGGCTAAGGCAGGTTTGCTGTGTTGACCAGGCTGGGCCAAGAACTTGTGATCTTCCTGCCTCAGCCTCTTGTCACTGGAATCACAGGTGTGCACCACTATGCCTGACTTTTTAAATCAATAAAGTACTTACCGTGTACTGTGTCTGTAACTTGCTATTTTGAGGCATAAGAGCAAACTTAGCACATATATCTTTATTTACAATTTCACAGCTTTATTCTTATTGTGGAGCTTTGCAAACCTCAGTCTGTGATTTTTTTTCGCTTTCCTTATCAAGTGGAGAACTTTTTGCCTTTTAAGGGGAGGACTTCACAGCTTCTCTGTGGCACGTCAGAATTGTCACTACTCTTGCATCTTGGGGTCATTATTAAAATAAGTTTCTTGTACATGGGCCCTGTGATACTGTGACAACCTGAGAGCCAAGGTGGCTCCACGTGACAAGCAAGTGGCGCCCTCAGTGTGTACACACCAGGATGCCTGCCATCATCAACAAGATGGAGGTGGATGGTGTGTGTCTGTGTTACTCAGAATGACATGCAGTTTCAAATACTAGGGAGCCAAGCGTGGTGGCACACGCCTGTAATCTCAGCACTCAGGAGGCTGAGGCAGGAAGGTCACCATGAGTTCGAGGCCAGCCTGAACTAAAAGTGAGACCTTGCCAAACAAAACAAACCTGTAGGGGCAAAGTTTTTGTAAGACATGAGGTAGGGATGACCTGACTCCACTCGGAGGGCACAAGGGAGCTGCATGTGGGGTTGACTTTCTGAATCTTGCTTATAGTGGGGTTCTGGGGCTGCAGATGTCCAAATCCTAGAATCATACAGCAGAATATGGATTTTACTTCATGTGAATTTCAGCCTCAATTATACAAAGGTATACTGGCCCAGGAGACCCCCTGGTTATGTCTCACCAGGTCTGTGCTCGGGAGATGCCACACCTGCTGTCCCCAACTCCAAGCCTGGGACTGCCTACTTTGGCTTGGAATCTGGTGCTGTGGCTGTATTTACACCAGGGAAGTAGGGACCAGCTATAAAACTAAGCTTAACTTGTTTTGTTGATAGTCTGGACTTAATGAAGAAAATGTTGATAATGCCAATTAAATTTGTGTGTTGTTTGTGGTAGTTAACAGGAAGTGTCTTGTGGTATTTGACAGTTGCCGTCTGATTCAGCAAAGAAGTCACCTAACAAGTTCAATCCCAACATGTTTTTGTTTTACTTTATCTAAATCCTTAAGTAACTGAAAATATCAAGCAGCATTCATGCCACAATTAGACTTTGTCAGCGGTAACCATAGGTTGGCTGTGGATATGAAAACGCAGCAAAAATCGGAGAACACCTTCCTCAAGAATCAGTCAGGCAGGCTTTCCACTGAAGGATAGTACCGATTTTAATGTTATTTGTAAATTGTATGTTGCAATTTTTTTACAGCCACAAAGTGCATAATAAAGGAGTGTCTTTGTGCATCTTCTGGCCGCCCATGGCTGCACACAGAGGAGGACCCACACCCAAGCCATGCTCCCCATTGGCACCAGAGTCCTGAGGAGAACGCGCCGGCGCTGGGAAGGATAAGTAGGCATGGGGGAGGGGTGTGGAAGTGTGGAAACCTAGGCAGGTGCACCAGGGAGGAAGAAGCGGCCACCTACAATTGGAACCTAAGGGTGTTAAGAGGCACTGGGTCTGAAGTCAAACGGGTGAGGGGCGCTCAAGGGGCACAGTTACACCGACACTTTCTGGCTGTACAGACGAGATGGAGATCAAGGGCTCCTTCTCATGTCCCTCAGTGGATAGGCGACGCTGGCCTCGGTAGAAAGGGGATGGGATCACAGCTGCAGAATGGCTTTTGGGGGCCATGGGGGGGGAGCCCTGCAGGGTGGTAAGGAGAGCAGCATGACAAGCTGAGGGGTGCCACGGGGACCTGGGACAATTAATCTCTGCCCCCCCCAAACTAAAGGGGTCAGAGCAGGACAGAGGCAGAGGTCCTCCATGGATGGGGGCGGGGAGCCAGCGCCTCCTGAGAGCTGGCTCAGCCACGGAGTTGCACCCCTCACTGTTGGCCCAGGCTGTGCCCATGAGAACAGAGGAGTTGCAGGATTTCTGGGCGGCACCTGAGCCTCAGCTGGGGCTCCACAAGCCCTCTAGTGCCTCCCCGATTGCCAGCTCCTTGCCCTCCAGTACCTTTGAGTGGGCTTAATCAGTTCATGGTTTGAGACTTTCAATGACGTTGTCAAGCACAAGCTGCACCTTTGCTAGACACCGGAGGCAAACAGGACACATGCTCGCTGTTCCCTGAAGAAAACGTGCTTCCTGGTGAGGCCACGCTGACACCAGAGGTTGGGGCAGTGGGGCAGGGAGCCAGACAGAGGCCCAGGGGCGGCCCGGCATTCTTCATCGTGGTAAATGGGGGGGGTGACTTTAAGTGATCGTGAATATTTACCCAAATGCTATTTTAATATGTATTAGGAGAATGTGCTTAGCACCTCAAACAACTTAAAAGATACTGCTTCAGAGAAAGCTATCCTAAAAGACGTGAGCCAGGCATAGGGGTGCACATCTGTAGTTCCAGTTGCCCAGGAGGCTGAGACGGGTTGGAGCCCTGAAGTTTGAAGTCAGCCTGGACAATGAGGCAAGACTTCCATTAAGATAAGGATGAAGATACAGCAAAGGTAATGCCTGAGGAAGAGACAGGCTGTGACGGGCCTCCTGGGAAGCACAGGCACCTTGGGAAACCCTTCAGAGCGCCACATGGGTACAGATGATAGGGCCTCGTGTTGGAGAGAAATGGCCAGCAGCCAGCCAGAGGGCTTTTTAGAGGTGAGACCTGGTCAGACACGTGTCTCCAGGGCCAAGGATGAAGGCTGGTGGGACCTTGACAGAAATCCCTAGGAGCTGCAGGGCCTTGGCCTCTGCTATAGGGAAGTGGGGCTTAGCCCAGGGGCTGGTGGGGTGTGGTGACATCAGGTGAAACAGCTGAGGACAGTGTGGATCCAGTGCTTAGGCGGAGTATGACAAAGGGCAGCAAAAGCTGTGCGAATGTCCCACAGCTGGCAAGGGTTTAGAAAGGCCGGGAGGCCACTGGGGATGGTGGGCAGCTGAGGAGCATGAAGCCACGATTTCTCGTGCCCCTGAGCAGGCGTCCTGGGCCATGGATTCTGCAGTGAGCAGAATAAAGCTGCTTGCTTGCTGCTTGCCTACACACTCGAGACGCATGGAAGGCAGAGGACAGCGGTATGAACGGGCAGCAGCAGAGGAACTTGACAGTGGAGACACTAGTAGATGTTCAAGAAAGCACTAGGATTTTGCTGCAGAAATACATTCCACACAGGGCAGCCATGAAGGCCCAGGT
Organism: Fukomys damarensis; assembly: GCF_012274545.1. Lineage (NCBI taxonomy): Eukaryota > Metazoa > Chordata > Mammalia > Rodentia > Bathyergidae > Fukomys > Fukomys damarensis. The sequence goes on from NW_022900915.1 coordinate 18,215,464, forward strand.
CAACGTGAGACATGCTTAGCATGCTTAAGGGAGGACGGGACAGGGGCAGAAGCAGAGTGACAAAGAGCAGTGAGAGTCAAGATGTCAGAGCCACCTAGCTGAGCTGCTCACAGCTTCTCAGCCTGCAGGAAGTCCCGAGGTGATAGATTATCAGACGCTGACTGACTTGGAGCAGTTTGTCCTCACTGATGGCTTAGGCCAGGTGATAAGTAGTGAGTTAATCTTCATTTTTTGGTACCTGGACATAGAAGTGAGGGGCCTGATAGTATGAGCCGGCAGTGAGTGGGGATAACAGCAGGGCGAAGGGCTGTGCGCGTGGTGGAGGAGAGCGGCAGAGCCCACTCGGGGTGCCTCCAGCCAGAGATCGTGTGGGCACCCAAGTGGAAAGTGCAGGATGCGGCTGGGCGTACCAGCTGGCTTCCTGGGACAACCTGGCTGAGCCAGAAGAGAATGGAACAGAATGAGTCAGTGTGCCGCTCCGGGGTTTTGATGCAGGTTGGGACATTCGACAGGCCCAGGGGCACAGTCCTCCCTCTGGGCTGGCATGTGCCTGTGAGGCCCTGCAGGAATTGTGGCGATGTAGCTCTTCATAAGAAAAGGCAAAGACGACTCTGGACTCTGACCTGGCTTCAGAGTGGACTTTATTGAGAAAAGTTAGTGTAAAAAACATTGAAATACATAAAATTTAAATAAGACAGCAAAATTATACCTTGTAGCTATAGTAATCACAAATAAGATAAAGTCTAAATTATTGCCTAAGCAAAAGCTACTGTCAGGCTTCAGCTGCAAGCCCAAGGCAGGAAACATTACACTCATTAGAGAGCCCAGTGATGGAATTTGCATTTGGAGCTGGAAGAAAGGGGGAAGAAAGCAAGTTCTGACTATGGCAGGACAACAGCCTAACCCAAGAAAAGCAACTTTATTAATGTCCTGCAGCGGAGTACATTAGTAATTGTAGCCATGCGTTACAGCTCTCATTTCATTTCATACAGAGTAATCAGTTTTCTTCAGGGTACATTATGTTAGGTTTCACGTGGTTTAGCCCTTGGAAGGCTGACCTCTCCGCCCCACTCCTTTTCCAAAGACTATCTCCTAAGATGCCCAGATCACCTTTGGTCATTCAGCACCTCACTGCGGCCCCTGGGCTGGAGGGGGCCACTCGCTCCTGAGCAACCCAGCAAGCCCCACAGGGGCAAGAGTGCTACTGACAAGTGAATGTGAGATTCTCTTTGGTTATGGAACTTTTATAAAAAATATAGCTAGAAATATTCTTTGAACTCTACAAGCATTTTGTGACCAACTTACAAGTATGTAATTAACGTCCTTGCAGAATTTACCACCTGGCTGGGTTCAGATCTGCCGCTTCCTCTACGGGAGCTAACGTTAGTGTTAGGTTCTCTACTTAGCAAACGCATTGGGTGCAGAACATAACATCTCAGGACACCTGGGGCTGGGCAGCTGGCGAGCATGGACTCAGATGCTCTCCATGGCTTTGAACTCACTGAGTGCCTGCACAGGGTTGACATGCTTCTTCTGTGATGCCCGCTTAATCTTGGTCTGTGTCTCATCCTGCTTCTCTCTCTTCACCAATGGCTTCTTCTCAGGTGCCTTCATCTTCCACGACACGGCAGGAAGGTTAAGGGAAGCCATACCCTGCGACTTCTGGTACTTGGTGGAGGCTACGTAGGACGCCTTCACTGTCTGCACTACGGCATTCATCAAGTTCTTGGCTGCCTGAATCAGGGACATAGCGCTGTCCACCTGCGAGACACAGGCACAGGTGAACAGGTGAGATGGGCCTGACAGGAACGACCCCACCCCGGCCCACCACTCGTTCGCTTCTCAGGGGCTGCTCTTAACCAAAGAGCCCAGAAGCACCTGTTGCAGATCCTTGGTGGGGGGATGGGCTGATAACAAATACGTCAGGGGCTATCATCACCTTGTACACCCCTTACCCCTCAGGTTTCATTCACAAAACAAGCCAGAGACAGGCAGCCTTCGTTTTGAACCACGGCTGATGGCAGAACTGAGCATCAGCATTACAGAGGAGGAAGGGAGTCAGGGAATGGCTTTAAAGGAAATCAAAAGGAAAACAGCAAGGCCTCAGGACAGCCCTGCCCAGACATCCTGTTTTCACTGCCTAAAGAAAGAAGGGCCTAGCCTAAGGCCTGATCAACAGGAAAAGGAACAGCTATACTTCCTAACCCAAGGAGCATCAAATACCTCAGTGAGTGGCCAACTCTGTTATGTACATGGCACCACCTGTCACCAAGCACATATTACGCAGAGACACAGTTAAGCAGGGAGCCTCCAATCCCCAGGGACTGAGATGAAACCTGCAGCAGCCTGTCCATTTGGTGCAGCCACAGAGCATGTGTGCAGAGGCCACTTCCCTCTCCAACAACCTTCCTTACCCCTGTACTCACCCCAGAGACAACGAGCTCTCCGCCGAGGTTCTGCACCTCAGCTTTGACCTTGCTGCAGATGTTGAGCTGGTGGCAGTAGAGGGCTATGCGCTGCAGATATGCCAGCAGGTCCTGCTTGCAGGCCGAGTCCGGGCACTGTTGGGAGAACAAGCTGAGCACCAAGCCCTCTAGACTGAGCCTCGGACCATTTCTGAGGCTCAGGGTAGCACTAATCACTTCTTCTCTTCTTCCAGGAGCAAAGGGCAAGAGAGATGATCGCACAGCCACAAGGGCACAGTGAATACTCTCACTACAAAACTATGGGGAAACCACCTCCAACCTTCTAATAGGCAGGAGTCTATGGCCCCACAAGCAGCAGCCAGGTACACAGAAGTCAGAATAGAACGTCTTCAACTACACATGCTAAACATCCAAACCAATGGTCTTCTGCCCTGAGGCACTTAGGATGCACACAATCAGCATCTGATGACAGGAGACAGTCACACTGGACAAAGACAGAAGATAAGTAAACCTGTGATGCCTGCTTAAGAAGCAAGAAGAGCTGGCTTAGGAGGGCACGAGCGTTCCCAGCACGGCTCTTCCCCCAGAGCCTTGGGCCTAGGCAATAATGGAGTGATGTAAAGTGAGGTCTGCAGTCCGTGCTGGAGGCTTCCAGTCTTACTCTTAAGAAGTCATTAAAGCAGGGCACTTTATAACGACAGTGTTGGTGGCTGCATGAAGAATGGAGCGGAGGGAAAAGTAGCTAAAAGGATAAAGCACAATGCTTCAAGCAAGTGGTCTGGATTTCTGGATTAAGTTGTTGATTGAGGACAGACCAAGTAGTTTCATGAGAAGCAACCACACACACCTCTTATTGCACTATGTAGTGGGGGCAGGGGAGTTGAAGGATGACTTCAGAATTTTTGCCTTGGGTCATGAGGGACAAGTGTCATTCATTCGAAGCCTAGATGAGGCTCAGTTTGGATGATTCTCAGGGAAAAGAGTGGGGAGGATTTGTAACCACAGAGAAAAATTATAAGTGTTAAAAGCATCACAGGAAATGTGCTGTGAAGGTTCCAGGAAGTAGGTACCGGTCAAATGGGGGAACAAAGGGGCAGAGCATGGTGGCTGAAGACACAGCATGAAGGACACAGAAGTCGTCTCTAGGGGACAGGCACACCAGCCTTCCAAAGCACTGGCCACCAAAGGGACTCCTGACACTTCTGGTTCCAGTGTGTGAGGGCCAGCAGAGTGGAAGTTATGAAGACAGAACTAAGACAAGACCAACAGGAGAGCTTGGTTTTAGCTCTGGTTTGGTCTGCTCTGATGCAAACTAGGCCTAGCTCCTAAGATGTACCAAAAAAGATACAGGCATTTAGAAATTTTTAGAGATGAGTGACAGCACTGTGACCCACAAGAATGGCCATGAACAGCTCCCTCAACAGTGGTCTGGGCTGGGCCCAGGGTAAGTCCGTCACTTACGTGGTCTGCAATGGTTCGCCCAAGCTTATCCATTCTCGATCCTGCCTCAGCAATTTTCTTGGCAGCGCTGATCACATCTGATGTGTTTTTGAGTGGCCCTTTACCTCTGAAAAAACAGAACAAGGCTCTCCATCTCTGTGATACCTCTGCCAGTTAGAGAATCGAGAACAACAGAGTGTGGGGAGGAGGCAGCCCGCTCCGCACAGGGCGCAGCTTACCGGGTGAAGTCAGTCATCTCCATCATGATCATGCACATCTGCTTGGCCAGCACGATGATGTCGTTGCCACTGTCATCCCACTTGGACACTTCAGCGTCCAGCTTGCTCTTTTCTTCTTGGAAGCTGGCCACTTGTTCTGCAATCTTTGCTTTTTGCTCCTGGGGAAGCTGAGCCATGATCGCCTACATCGGAAGCACGAAGAGCTCTTACATAGAGAGAATATGAAGTTCTCCCAGTGTTAGCAAGGATATTTCCAACAGGCAATCAGTGTCACAAGTAGGATAATGCTTTAGTAGGTTTCATTTTGCCGGAAGGGCTATTTCTTCTCATTTCTCTCAGAAGTTTAAAAGCCTAAAATTCCCAACCCCCTTTCAAGAACAAGTCTTGAGGGAAAACAGCGTGTGAAGGGTAGAAGGCTAATGGGAGCCTCACAATCACACCTGGGCAGGGATGGAACCTGGCGAGCTTAATGGTTTAAGTTTCATCCTCTGCCTCTTGCAGTGGAGACAGGAAAGGAGAGGCGGGGATAACGGATGTGTGCAGCCCTTTGTCCTGTGGGCTCTTAATGGACATTTCCAAATTTTCAAGGCGAGTGGTTGTAGAATGCAAATTCTGAAGGCAGAAGGCAGAGATGACGATGCTGAGGAAGAGACCTCCTAACTACCCGTCAGGGGACTTAGAGCTGCACAGTTTCAGCCCACAGCCCGAGGCCGGCTCTGCTCAGCTTCCAAGTGTGCTCGTGCCCGAGCGGGGCTAACAAAGGAACTGCTGGCTGTTCACGATGGATTTCCAAGGAGTGAAAAAATAGACTCCTTAGAAATATTCCTTGGCATTCTTCCAGAAACATAAATGCCATTGATTAAAGATTTAATGACTCAGATGAATGCAATGGCTCTGACTGGTTTCCTTGAATGTACCACTGTTATTTCTTTAAACCCATGAATAATTAAATAGCTCATACCCATGGTTATCAGTGAAGTAGGCAAAGGCAGCAATCTTTTTCAAATTTCATGATCATTTTTAACAAATGCGGCATTGACTAGATCCTAGGCTTCTCCTGACCCAGGGCTTTATCAAAAACCAGAGCCTCTGCGCACAGCTGAGGCAGCCCACATTCCTGCCCTGCTTGGGCTAAGGACACTTCAGGAGAAACTCACACCTGATCAGCAGGTGCCACAATGCATGTTAACTTCAGTCCTGCTGCCATAAAAAGAGAAAAAGGCCAGGCCAGAGAGAGGTTACTGAACAACTTAAGGGGTGCTCTTTACCCGGGCACTCTGGCCAGCTATCAGCTGGTCATCTTCTGTCTGGACACTTGTCCTACTTCTGACATCGAAGTCTTCTGTCTCAAAGTCGGAGTCATCCAGTTCCTCAGGGGTCTGCCACAAAAACAGAGGCCGTGAGTCAGACATAGCTGTAGGCCATACTGAGCCTCTTAGCCAAAAGCATGGAGGCCCAAAATGCTAGGATTCATGGTGCAGAGTTCTTAACACTTGTGGGTAAAATCACTCATCATTCTTGCATGGATCCTACACCAGCACTTTTCTTATTTATTTTTGTAGACTGGGTCTCTATGTTGTGCAGGTTGGTCTTAGGGGATCCTCCTGCCTCAGCCTGGCTCGTTTTCGTTTTTTAAACTTTAATACTTTTAGGACAAAAAGATAATTATGTAGTATTGGATTCAGTTTTAGGATGTCAAAGGCTGCTTTGAGGAATAAAAAGGAACAATATAGTCTGAATATTTGCTGGTTGGGATGGTACTATGGATTGAACCCAGGGCCTCTGCACTGAGCTGCATCCCCAGCCCTTTCTGACACAGGGTCTTGCTAAGTAGCCTGGGCTTGAATTTATAAGCCCTCTTGCCTCTGTGGGATTACAGATGTATACCACCACGTCTAGCTTTATTTTTTTTAACATTTATCAAAAGAAAAGGGGTGATACCAAGGGACTGATTGCTGGTTCTAGATCTTTGCTCTAATTATGAAATACAATTCTTATTTTGTACAAACTCCCAGTCTCTCTTGATTAGCTACTGACTGGAAACACGTTATCTCCTGGCAGTTATCGGTAAGAGGGCAGCAGTTGGAACAGCTGGGGTTGGCCCTCAGCCCAGCTGGCCTTCCTGTGACAAGAGGGCAGTGAGGAGAAGCCCTCATCTGTACCAAGCCCCCGACCCAGGGGCTTGTGGTGGCGAGGTTCAGATGGGAGGAGGTGGGAGAAGTGCTGCAGAACTGCCCACACCATCTCAGGTTCTGAGCTGGAGAGAGAACAGTGGGTGGGAATCCTGCAGTCCTGCTGACTTGATGGCATGAACACAGTGCCACCATTGGGGGTCTTTAATGCTGTGGTAGATGTGTTAGTGCTGGTGTGTGCTGTCTTGAAGGTGCTTCCCAAAGGAGCGCCCCCCACCAGCCCACCACAGAGCCATACACCCTCTGGTAACTCCTTTCCTTGTAGTCATTCACCCAAAGATCTGCTGAGTATCCTGTGCTAAGCACTGGGCCCTGGACATAGCAATGATTGCTGCTCTCACACGTACTCTGAAGGAAGCGATACCAGCACACAGAATACATGAAGGTGTGATAGTCACTCACGAGTGTTAGAAAGTGGGCCGGGCTATAAGTAAGCAGAGCAGTGAAAGGGAACTAGGCAGTCAGGGGAGGCCTCAGACAGCCACTGATGGCAGCGAAGGAAAGCATGGAGGCGTCTGTCACTGAACGAGGACCAGGGGGCCCGTAGAAGGGACTTGGCTCACTGCCAGGAGTCACAGGCTCCTCTGGGAGAGCAAGGGGAAAGCAGCAGAGATGAGGGCACAGGTGATGGGGATGGTGTAAGGACCAAGTGGCGCGGGCACCTCGGGAGACAGCCTGACTGGACTGAAGCTGAAAGGGACCGTGCTGCTCTCCACGCAGATGGAACTGTAGGAACCAAGGGTTGGAAGAGGGAGGCCAGGTGAGACACTAGGGCGGGCTGTGCTGAGATTCTCTATCGGAAGGACCCCCACCAAGACCTGCTGGAGATCGGATCTGAAGGATGAGACAGAAAGATAAATCTACGAGAGTCCAAGGTCTGGGCCTGGGCAGGTGAGGAAGGAGATCAGCCAGTGCACAAAGACTAAGCAAAGGAGCCAGGAGCTGCTCATGGTCAAATCCGTTACACAAGCATGAACTCTGGAGGGTCACTTCGAGAAAGGCTCTCATTCTGATGCACAGGGCAAGGCGTGCAGGCAAGGGGCTGAGGACTTTCCAACAGCTGCCACCAGTGAAGACAAATCAGCAAAGGAGACGGACGGGGCAGGGGGTGAACAGGGAATCTTGTGGCCAGCACAGGGCATGGCTGCAGCCAGGAGCACTGGCAGGGACATCTATGGCACTAAGAAGAAAGCAGGGACACTTCTGGTGGAACTGATAAGGCGGCCAGATGGGTGTGTGTGTAAGGGTGGGAGGTCAGAGAAGAGGGAGGGAGGAAATGGTCCCAAGGCGCCCGGACCAGGGTGGGGAGACTGTTAGTCATAGCCTCAGCAGCCTCCATCAGTGTGGCTGTGTGGTCTGCAGTGTGTAGCAGTGGAGGACGACTTCTCAAGGGCTACATTTTGCCAGGCAAGGACAAAGAGGGGGCTAAAGGATATGAGCCAGACTCAAAGGTAGAAAGGAGTGAACAAAGGGCCCAAGGGGCCAAGGCAGTGATAGTAAAGAGGAGCAAACTGAAGGCCCTGGTGGTGTCAAGGATGGTTAGGGACAGAAGCTGCTGGAAGGAGCAGCTGAGTACTAGATGGGAGGATGTGGTAGCGCATGGCCGCGGGAGTGGGGCTGAGGTACAGGTGGACAGGATATGAAGAACCTGAGAGGTGAGGCTGGGAGCTGGAAGGATGATTCTTAAAGACGGGCATTAGGTGGGGGGGGGGCAGTAAACAAGGAGCCAAACCACAGGTGTCTCCCCAAGCCCCTTTCCTCTACCTGTGCAGGCACCCATGGCTGGCCTCACATCTGTCCTAAAAGGCCTGCCCACTATGGCTCTGTCCACTCTTTACATGTGTCTGGTCATCCGGGAGGGGTTATGTTAAAACCTCTATCATTCTTCAGTTCCAGCACAGCATGAAACATGGTAAGAAACAGTCATTATGTGCGAGGTCCTGTGCCAGAGACATTACCTACATTCATCTCAGTAAAACCATGAACGACAATGATCTCCTACAGAGAACAAAACTGCATCCCAGACAGACGAGACCTTGCTGGAAGAGGAACCCCAGCCGCCTGCTGGCTCCCAGGATGTGGTTTCTGAAACCCGTCTGGGGCCGAAGCATCTCCTCGATGAATGCATTACCGGCCCCTTTGACCCTCACACACCCAGCCACAACTCTATCATTAGGGCTTCTTTTATTTTCTGTGTATCTGCAAGCATGGAAAGAACTTTGCAGAAACAGCATCACTATTGGTGCATGTGACCTGGGAACCCTTTCATACCACCAATTTAAAGACACCAGTGTCTGTATCTATCCAGCCCAGCCCTTTTCTGAACATAGGTTCTTTCTGAGCCCAGCAGCAGGAATACAAAAGCAAAAGCCTCCACCATCCCCACTCCTAACAGGTCCAACGAAGCCTGGGACAACAGCACAGCCCAGCACCGTCAGTGCAGCAGGCAAACCCTGCACTCCACAGGCCTGCTGCTCTGTCGGGCCTGACCACAGACCAGACCGAAAGCGCCCAGGTGGCCCTAGGCAGAGTAGGCACAAGCTCTGCCTTCAGGCTCCAGGGCAACACGTGGATACTCAGAGCAGCACACGAATGTTCAACTGCTCTGGAAAGGAAGCGAGGAGATGCAGGCCCAGTCCCCCGCAGATGTTCTATGGAGGGGCTGTGTGTTTCTGAAGCCCCTTCGTTTATGCCAACCCAGAAGGGGCCGAGGACTTTTTTTGCAAGCAATGACACCTGCTGCCCTCTCAGAGAAGATGGGTCAGATAAGGTCCACAGGTCCACTCAGCCCTTGGAGAGGAGTCCAACACTTAGCCATGAGCCAGGGAGCATCACCAGGAACTGCCATGGTTCCTGACCCTCACTCCAAACTCCCTGGGATTCCATCGTCTGCCTGAGGGTCTAGCATCTCTTCCAGGAGAGGGGTGCTCCACGTGAACAATGACTTCAACCAGCATTAGGAAACAATTCTCTGAAATTAACTCGAGAATCTGTATTTTCTGTAGTTTCCCCGGTAATTAAAACTGAAGCCTGACACTAAGGTGATTGTTTGCCCTAAATTAAACCATCAAGACCAACTCTCGTGCTAGCTTCCTTTCTCGGCCAAAGTTTGGGCTCTAACTTGCAAATAACAGTTTAGACAGCATAATTCAGTATATCTCCTCCTAACAGCTTTCATGGATTTCAGGATTCATGGTTTAATATATGGCCACTGCAGCTGCCGAGATCCAGAATGACGCATTGCTCAAGTTTAGCAAACGATAAGAAGCTGTTAAAATGTCTGGAATGCAGTTACTCACCCTTATCATCAGCACCGCTTTCCTGATGTCCCGGATGCCATCGTACACAAGGCGGGAGGCATCAATAAATTCGTTCTCATCCATAGGCTGGGCAGGATCTGAGCTGAGGGCTTCCACGGCTGCTTCCACTTGCTCGGTGAAACGAGGCATGACTAGGACACAAGAGGCAGGGCAGGTTGCCTGGTGAGCAGATAGCATTTCACCAGCCCTTCCCGAATCCTCAACCCATCAGAAGAGGCAAAGCTTCTGCTACCATGCCAACCGTATTTACGGATGAAGTAAATTTAGGGCAGTATTTACAAAATCTCAAGTTACCTTATTTGTCTCTCACCAGGGTTTAGATGCTTGAGAACTTGACGTGAGACTAACTTGAGTCCTTGCTTAACAATGGGACCCACTTAATAGCACTTATTCACCATTAAGAGACTTAACTCAGTTGTTCTTAAAATACAGTGCTCATAATTAGTCCCATGATTACTCATGAGATGCACGTGAAGGAAATATGCTTGTGAGGCATGACTTTGGCTGGCCAACTTTTACATGTGTGATGTACCACCCAGAACTCCTATGACAAGAGCAGAGTTTTCTCACCCGCCCCCTTCCTAACTTCCTAAACCAGCCCTGTATTGGGGGAGCAGTCCACACACCTGTGTTGGAAAGCAGCTTGGTAGCTTCCAGAACTTTCTCTGTGTACACTCCCGGCTCATAGTTGTCCATTTCTGAGGTTACGACGTGAATGACCCGGGCTGCCCGGCCTCTAATTGCACCAGCTGTGCGGTCCAGCCCATCCACATCTTTCTCTTGGAGAGCAATGACACATTTGTTCACATCTTCCAAAATATGATTCTCTGAGGAATAAGAGCAAGGTTGAGTGAGGGAGGAGGCCTTCCACTAGGCTGACCCTGTACTTGGTATCTATCATTTACTTAGTGTGTGTTTTAGTGCCAGACACAATGCCAAAAGTGTTACGCCTCATCTCACTGGAGAAAACTTGTTCCACAGAAACGCAACCTGTGATCACCCCCAAGTATAATGAGAGTAAGCAAGAGACAGACTCATATTTCAGCTACCATTTTTCTATAAACCAGGCAGAAAATTCTCATCACAGAAACCTCTTCTTCGTACATAATTACATTGACCTTGCATCGCTAACAAAGTATAAATAGGAAGACTTTACCCATCTAGTCACTCTTCTCTCTCCCCAGTGTGCTGACACTCAGAAGTCCACACGCCTGAGTGAGAGGTGCTGAGGGCACACCTGCAGATCAGATATTTAGGACCCTCTCGCAGTATGCAGATGGGCCTGTTGTGACGTCTGCACAGTTCCTAGAGGGGGAAATCAGTGAATCCTGTTAAGTGGTTCCTGCTAATCATATAGCTGGATGTGGAGGAGCCACCAATCCTTTTCTCGTCAGAGCAAAAAGCTTGAAGCTGACTTTCAGGGATACCAGAGCAAAGTGTTTGCTGTCAGCCTCATCTGTAATAGCAAAGTGGAAGCAACCCTAATGTCCAAGGAGAAAGTAGATAAATGAATTACGGATCCTGTGTAGCCATTAAGATGGCTGAGGCAGATCTATTTGGGAAGGCTCAAAGGGGAAAGAGTGCTCTCACTGACGGAGAACTGCAGAGATCACCACAAAACAGTCCAGATGACAGGGCTGGGTGATAACGGGAGGCAAAGTCCAAAGTGTCACCTGACCTTCCTTCTCATTTAAGAGCTTTCTTCCAGGCATCTAAGAACACTTACTTAGAAGCAGTGTCTGCTACTGAAACCAAGACAGTGTCTGCCTAACTGGCCAAGACCAATGGTGTTAGTTCCTCTGGAAGAGCCAGAACAATGATGGTAAATGCAATCCGTTTAAGAAAGATGCCTGGGCAGCATTTGTTTATTCCAGCTCTGGCTGAAATCCCTTGAACATGTCATCATCCTGGACTAGTTTCTGGTTTAATCCACTTCAAAAGCCACTATCCCTTCCCCAGTCTCTCCTAACATGTTCAGTCAGGTTGCACATGGCCGTGTCTCAAAGGGAGATCACAATTTGACTTCTGAAGATGCCCAAAGCAAGAAAGTAGCCATGGTGTAACTTCCAACCACCTCAAAGCCAGAATCAAGTGGAACTTAGCTGAACTAGGAGGACTACAGTCACTATGGTAACCGGGCTTTAGGTGACAGCATCCTATGGAGCACGAGAATTCTCCTAAGAGGCCACAGGCAGAGGCTCTAGAAAGGTCTCTAAGACTCCAACTATGATGGAATAGGATGGAAAAGAGACTTGGTTAAAAACAGATAACATTCCAAAGAAAGCCAGGAAGAATTCCAATTACAGAGGGGAAAAATCTTAATAATGTCATATTTTAGCCACAATGTAAAAACTATGAGATTTGCTAGAGTTTACAATGATGTACTATGGGAAGAAATTTTATCAAACTTCTAAATAAAATTTAGGGGGTGGTATTTGAACCAATGGCAAGAATAAATGACTAAGTTCATCACACACTCAGCCAGATGTATGGCACTTGTCTATAATCTCACCACTCTGGGGAGGCGGAGACAGGAGGATCCCAATTCAGAGTTCTGCCCAGGCAACTTAGTGAGACCCTGCCTTAAAATAAAAAGGGCTAAAGTTGGGCGTGGTGGCACACACCAGTAATCCCAGCACTCAAGAGGCTGAGGCAGAAGGATTACTATGAGTTCGAGACCAGCCTGGGATACATAGTTCCAGGTCAGTCTGAACTACATAGTGAGACTCTGTCTCAGAAAACCAAAAGTAGATAGATAGATAGATCATAGATAGACATACAGACAGATAAATAGGGCTAGGGCTAGGGCCAGGGATTTAGTTCAATGGTGCCTCACCTGCCTGGGAAGTGCAAGGTCCTGAGTTCAATTTCTGGTAGGGTGGGGTGGAGGAAGGGCTGGGGATATAACTCAGACTAAAGGCCCTGTGTTCAATCCCCAGTAACACTCTCTCCTCAAACAAAACCAATGTTGCTCTTCTACATACTCATCTAAACTAAACGAACAGGTACCAAGGCTGTCATCCTGCGCTGAAAAGAGCTGCTTTTACTGAACCTAATACAATACTGATTTACAAGATATATCTTGTACTGCAAAGGAAAGGAAATATGTTGCTAACGAAACTATGAACCTTGTGCTCACTCCAGCAACACATATACAAAACTATGGACCGGTATTTTCTTATATCATTGATTCTAAGACTTACCCTGTTTTAGGATTGTTAATACTTAGGAAGGGAAGTACATCTTAGAATCAATGAAATATTTCTTCTCATTCTTTTTTGTTCATTAAACACAGTAGCCCAAACTTTTATTCTAGATGCCTGTTTTCAAAAATCAATTCAAGCATCAGGGATTTAGCTCAGTGGCATTGCGCCTGTCTCGCAAGCACAAGGTCCTGAGTTCACTCTCCAGTACCTAAATAAGTAAATATCATTTCAGACCTTCTTGAATCCATAGACTTTCTTCCAGTGACCTCAGACCAGGGAAAGGTATGTCATTAGCAGCAAAGAAGCCTACTTTGATGACTGATTGACTGAACTGAGGAAGTCTGCTATTTTAGGAGGCTGACTAAAGAAATACTCTCTCCCCTTACTGAATGGCTGTCTCTATGAAAGCTCCAGCCTAGCTGAAGCCCACATCGGGGACACAGCACCAAGACTGCTCTCTCCACTTGAACCATAATGAGAAGTCAGAGTCCCCTACTGGTGCGCCAATGTGGGAAGTTAAGAAGTCCCCACAGTAAGTGAAAGCATGTATCACCTTTACTTTAACAACGTACTAGGAAATTGCATGGGTTTTACATTATGAGTAGACCCATCAAATCTGTACCCTTTTAAAAACGGTTTAACACAGTCATCATTTGTATGAGTGCTTCTAACAGGAGAGAAAAAAAATACACATCCATACAATAGTCTATTTATACAGATGCCTATGGCTGTATGTCAGTGGACACCCAGGGGATCCTATCACGGACACTACTCTTTGTCACTTGAAAACCTTTTTAGGTCTGCCTTACAGATGCTATCCCACCCATTCTAATGGGTACACAGGACTCTTTGGAATAGATGGGAGGGGCCACAATTCACTGATCTATTCTTTGTCAAGACACACCAGTTGGGGCTGGGGATTTAGCTCAGTGGTTCCAGCACCTGCCTCACAAGTGCAGTTGAAGGAACTCACAGCACTCTTCCTGCCTCAGCCTCCCGAGTGCTGGGAATGCACCACCACCAGGCCTGGCTTGAGAACATTCTTATACACGTATTTTGGCAAACATTTTTGACTACTCCCTGGGCAATATTTCTAGTAATGAGATTTCTGAGTTAAAAGTAGCTGTACAGGGCTGGGGATTTAGCTCAGTGGTTCCACTGTTAAGAGCTGAATTATAAGCCCATGCTAAATGACAAAGGGCCCAGGAGACAGTGCGCTAACCCCCTCCCTTTGTAGCCATAGCCCTGACCTTTGTTTAAACCCTGGCTTAGGAATGTAAGGCAGTCTTGTACTGTTTAAGGTCCAGATCCTGATTAACGTGTAAGTTAGTGGTTCTAGACTATGAAATACATAGAGACCCCAAGTTAATTGTCCAACTGTTTGCTCATCCTAAATGTCTTGGTATCCTATAGGTATTTGTCATTCATCAATGTGTGACTACCGAGTACGTGACTGCTGACCACCAGCTCAAGTCAGCAGACCTTTGTCCCCTGCCTGCAAGCTTAAAATGTTAACCCCCCTTTTTACCGCCCTATAAAAGAGGACCTCAGCCCCTGAGCTGGAGCCTCTCTGACCAGCTGCTTGGTTCTGAGAGTGCTGTCTGGCCAGACTAATAAAGGTCTGTTTACCATCTAGCCTGGTGTGTTCCTCCGATGAGCTCCCAAAGCCTTGCTGGGTTTTAGGACCCAGCATCGTGGAGGCCTTTTCGGCTGTTCACACCGTGGAGTGGAAGTGAGACTTTAAAAAAAAAAAAAAAAAAAAAAAAAAAAAAAAAAAAGGGTAGCTGTACAGTACCTATTTTCCCTCCAGAAATCATGCTAAATGGCATTTTCTAAAAGTATACAATAATTCCAGTCCCCAACATGTGACAACAGGGCCTGTCTTCATGTTCTTTGGACTGAATAACTATCAGTACCACCAAGGCACCCACAGGAAATACTGTTGTTTCACACTTTATGTAAGCTTGCTCTAAGTCAGGCACTATTCTGAGTGCTTGACATTTAGCTCTCAACTTGTATTTTCTTTTTAAAAAATCATGGTTAATTAAAAAAAAAAAAAAAAAAAATTTACAGGAGTTCTGAGGACTTGCTCCAGGTCACAATGCAATGCGAGTGGGCATAGGAATCAGGAATCAAACCTCCTAACTTCACTGCTATCTGTATGTCTTCCTCCAAAGAAAAATTAATCTATAGTTTTGCTTTCTGCTATGAAACACAAAACCAAAAATTAAGTGTGGTGACTCTTTTAAAAAGTTAAAAATATCACACCAGGGCCAGGGATTTAGCTCAGTGGTTCGGTGGCCTGCCTTGCAAGCGCAAGGGCCCGAGTTCAATCCCTGGGACCAAAAAAAAAAAAATCACACCAAATTATTTGGATGTACTGACAAAGATGAAACACAAAACTACCACTGTTTGCCCCAAAGTACTTAATTCAATTTTTTTTT
The DNA here is from genome assembly GCF_012274545.1 of Fukomys damarensis. Taxonomy (NCBI): domain Eukaryota; kingdom Metazoa; phylum Chordata; class Mammalia; order Rodentia; family Bathyergidae; genus Fukomys; species Fukomys damarensis. The sequence goes on from NW_022900915.1 coordinate 18,230,731, forward strand.
GTTTGTTTCTAAGAGCATTTGGTAAGAAATATAAAAACTCAAATAGAACTAAACAACCACCTGTATCTTTTAAATCAAGAAGCCAAAACTTTAACACCTAAACAGAATAAACAATGAGGAAATAAATTGCTTTTCTATGGACACTGTATATCAAGTACAATTCAAATGAAACTCAAACAGTCTTCATCACTTTGATATACTGCAAACTACTCGCCTTCAGAGAATCAGTCAGTAAAAATACATTCTTGGTCTGCAGAACGGTCTGTAGTACCCCAAGCCATTCTCAGTATTTACAAGGCAGGACTTTTTGGGAAGAACTCCACTTCCTCTGCCCTGGGGTAACCGTATGTGAATCCCACTCTTTAAAGATAAGTGCTATTCTCTGTATCCTGTAAAACATACTGGAACCCAAGTTCCCTCTTGCCTCACAACATCATATAAAATGCCAGTGTGTTGAGGAGGAAAAGGGGGGTGGTGCTTGCCTACTGTGCAAGAGGCCCTAGTTTGGTCCTGGTACTGAATGAATGAATGAATGAATGAAATGGAAGTGTTGGGGGCTAGGAGTGTGGCTCGGTGGTACAGCACTTGCTTGGCATGTGTGAGGGCCCTGATTCCAACTCCCTTACCTTAAAACAAAACAAAGACCATCTTGCTTCTTGGTGGTTTTACCAAGTGATACACAAGACGACCATTACTTTTAGAGCCAAAACTCAGGATGTAACTTGTGGTAAGGATGAGGGAACTTCTGGAATCACTGAACAGAAAAAACTAGAAAAATCAGGGTGCTCAACCCTATCCCACATATATTTTCCCCTTAGATGGGTTCTCAGTAAGCCAGCAGGTCTGCAGCAAATATCTGGGCCCCTTGGATTCTAAGCCGAAGCTGGATGGTGGAACTATTTATAAAGCTTGTCACACTGCCAAAGGGACTCAAGGCTCCAGCATACAGCAGAAACTCCTGAGTCCAAGAAGTCAACCAACATCCATACTTTTAGACAAATTCTATGAAGTCCACCTACCTTAAACCAGGTTCTGTCTGGTAGGCCCCCTTCTTAGAAAAAAATTCCATCTCACTGAGGAACCACTGCAGCACCAGTGCATGGGGAGATCGGCACATGATCAAGTCTAGATGAAACCAGACATTCCTTCTTGCCTGCTGCAGCTGACATTCACTTAGGATGTGTGGCATCCTAAACATCTCTACTCCCCCACATAGTAAGTACTAGAGCTGCCATGGGGAGATAAATGCCTAATGGTATGAAAGAGTGAGTGCTGGAAATCGACTGCTTAGACCACTAGACTGCGTAGACTTGTGCTTCTTTCCTCAATTCATGCCTTACCTCTAACAAGCAGAAATGTGAATAAAGCCTTGGCCTACTACTTACTTGACATTCCTCGGCAAGCTTGTGACAAAGATTAGAAGAACACCAGGTAGACCTCCTAAGTTAGAGCCTCTGATAACACACCACTTCCTTTAAGTGAACAGTTCCAGGTTTTCATTTGCTAAATAGAAACTGTCTAAACTCTTTACCATCAGGTCAAACCTGTCTTAAAACTATCATACATTTGCATAAAAACTGAACACATCACCAGACAAAATTCGTCTGCTAAAGAATTTGATTTTTCTTTCTTATTCTTCTGTTTTATGTCATACCCTGTAGATACTACTGCATCCCACTAAACATTGCTGCAGAATCCCTTTTGTTCTTTGATTTGAAGAATGTTGCACGAGGGACATTTGATTCTACTACTTTTTATTTTTCTGTAAGAACTAAAAATCCCTTGAGACCAAGCCTGAGCCATACCCAGCTAATCTCAAAAAAGGAATTGTAGGATTGTAATATCCATCCAGATGGGGGCTTTGCATTTAGACTTCAGAATTTGTTGTTTGCTTAAAAGTATGCTGTGAAGGTGGAATGTTTTTCTCTAAATCTATGAAAAAGAACAATTCAGTACTTCATTGGGAAAAACAACAGAAGGCCAAGATTTCCCAAAAAAGCCATTGCTGCATTTTTGGCACCTGCAAAGATGTGCTTGCAAATGAGATTTTTGTTTTAAAGTACCAGCACCTGCAATTTGGCGGTCCTGCAGCAACACGGCTTACCCTAGCTTTTTACAGTTTACAAATTGCCTGTTCCCCACTATGTGAAGTCAAGCCAAAGCTACCAATCCCAAGGACAGCATGCAAAGGCAGGGAACATTGGTATGCGGAACACACGTCACCCTTATATAGGTCACTGCTGGAGGACTGTGCTGTGCATGTACTTAAGTCCCACTTTGCTTTCAAGCCCCACTGCCACTCGTCTCCCACATCCTAGCCTGCAGTTCCCTGGGGTGACAGGTGGTTTTTAGCCCTGTAAGAACCCAACCCACTGACTCTGCCGAAGCCACTGGCCTCAGAAAGCCAGGCACTTCCCGACTGCAGCCAGGCAGCCAAGGGCAACAGAGGCCTGGTTAAATGGAGAAATTTAATGTTACTGAACTCTAAGGAGATAGGATTGAAATTTATCTCTGTGTGATAAACACTGAATTGCATTTGACAGACATTTTCTATATGAATGCAATTTACTATGTCATTACCAGTTTATGTTTATATAATGAAATCAACTGTTTTTGTGAGGTGAATTACACAGATTTATTTTTTGCAAGTTCATAATTAAACGGCACTTAAATATTTCCTCTCTGTTTTCTATCTGTGCAGACAGTCTTCAGAAAAGTAGGCAGTTAAACTATGATCACTTTTGCGAGACAGAGGCTTTCCAAGAAGGAAATAGAACTTATGTTTCAAGGATGAAGAGTAACCATGCCACAAGGGATATGGCTCAAACCACACCTCCTACTGCTCAGGAGGCAGTGGAAGCATTTTTTTTAAAAAAACAGTATATTATTTCTAGAAAAATGTACCTGCCCATACTTGGGAGTGTCTGACTGTTCATTACTATAACTTAGATGAAAGTAATTATACACATCCTTACATGCTTCTCTGGAAAATCTGCTCATTACCTGAGACAGCCAAGAAGTCATCAATGGAAGTAATATCATCAACAGCATCTGTGAGAACACGGACTTGTTTTTCCCACTGTTCTTTAAAAAGATCCATATTCTCTTGAGCCAATTTACTCTGAGGTTTAGCTGCTAAAGCCAATGCAGCATTAATAACCTGCAAGAGATAGTAAGTTCATTTTTTACTCTTTTTGAGAATCACACAAACAAAATGGGACAATCTGGTCCATAGAGTCACCATGGCTTTCTCTCACATCCACTTCACTAGGACACATGACATGATATAACACGACAGAAAAATCCGAATTGCTATCTTTCAAAGTAATGAAGGGAGGGCCAGGGATTTAGCTCAGTGGTTCCGGCGCCTGCTTTGCAAGCGCAAGGTCTCGAGTTTGATCCTTGGTACCAAACAAACAAAGTAATGAAGGGGTTTGGCCGAAAAGGGCCTGAGTGCAGTCATAGTTTCCTTACTGGAAAACAAATGGCCCATGCTGCTCAGGCTACCATTATCAGACCTACCAAAATCGAATATGTATGCCATTAATGACCCTACCCAGCCCCAACTGCAGAGCAGTTCGTGAGCAAGGGGAAGGAGGAGGCCAGCCAGAATGTGGAGAATAACCCTCCCGGAAGAACAGTTTTGTATCCAGGATACACACCTAATACAAGTTATGTGGGCAATGTCTGTCTCATGCCCACTCCTCCTGAGGTCCATTTAGTAACAGAGATAAAACTGCAGGTAGAGGAAGAAATGAGACTTTCCGGTGGCAAATTCTAAACTGTGCACATGGCCTAGTCAAACATGGTTCATGCACACGAGCATTTTCATTAGGATCTACGAGACACCCCACATGATCTCCCCCTAGATCATTTATATAAATACTCTTGGTAGGTGTGATCAGCGTATGTTACCATCTGTTTCTGAGATCCGTGGAAGCACTGTCGCTTTTCAAGCATTTCAAAACCAAACGGAGAACCAAGGACATTAAAAACAAAGTGTTGATAGGATAAAATGCCAAACCAGAAAAGAATGCCCAATTTTTTGAAATCCACTTTAAACCTATTTCATACAACTTAGTTATCCATGAACTTTTCTGGAGGTGGTGATTAAATCCACTGCACTTATTATCTGTGTAGCTAGCAATCACTGGCAGATTTCATGGCTGGGTTAAAATTATGGAAATATCTGTCAGATGATGTGGATTCACAAGCTGCTCAGCAAACTACCTAACTCTAGAGCAATCACTGACAAACTAAGCTATCTTGACTGCTGGGGAATATTTTTATGAAAGAGCCAAAATAATATCACAGTATATTTTAAGAATGACTGCAAAAAAAACAAAACAAAACAAAACAAAAAAAGAATGACTGCAAACGTAACATGGAAACTTCATTTCTCTGACATCTACCTTCAATCCACTTCTGTGGCTCACCTGCCTGTCTGTGGCCACTGCCATCTGGCAGGACACGCAAAGAGAGGTTATTCCAAGTCCTCCAAGTGTGTCCTGAACATCTGCTACTTGGGAAATTGGAAAGGCAATCTCTTCTACCAAAATACCACCGACGCTCCTTGGGTGGCAGGCAACACCCTGGGTACTTAAAGGGTACTCACTGTCCCGTGAATTTCAGTCTTTCGGAGAGCCAATGGCTACCGTAGCCCAATCACGTGTCTTCCAACACGTCATTAGGGAAAAGCTCTCTAGATTTCACCATCTGAATTAAGTTAACGTCTGTATCGTCAGCTTCTTGGGGACATTCGGGGAAGGACACTAGCCATGAACTAGCTTCCTCCAACAGAGACCCCAATACTGGTCATCAGGATGAAGTACAAGTAGACGGTGATTAGTTTCAGGCTTTGAAGGAACCACTGTGGTTCCAGACTACCAGGCAGGCAGTGTGGCCACTGACATTCATTTTCTAGCAATGAAGGACTCTACGTTTTTATCAAAGGGCAGAAGTCAGTAAAGTGTGATGCCAAGAGGAAGTGACTCGGAAACTTTTGTAGGCAGGTGCAACGGCACAGCACCTGTCATCCCAGCTACCTGGGAGGCTGTGTCAAGAGGATCCAAGTTAGAGGCCGGTGGGTCTGTCTTTTTACTAGGAAGACCCTGGCTCAAAATAAAAAATCAAAAGGATTGGAGTTGTGGCTTGATAAGGAGAGTGACAACAGTGAAAAGAACACCACATAACTTTTTCCAAATATATGGCTTTTGTACCAGTGGTCTGTCTCCAAGATGTTTAATATCCTTTTTAAAAAAATCCCAGAACTTAAAAACTAAGGCGTATCTCTACTCTATTAAAACCCAGGCTGGTGGTGCTGCGGACTTTGCCAGATGTACTTTACCTGAGGACAGAGGGCTTCTAACTGGCTCGCAGACATCCGAACAAGCTTTACACCTTCTTCATTGTTTGAGATGGAACAGGCTAAGTTGGCAACCTATATGAGGGAACAACACAAAATATCTGAGGGTTTTTCTCTTTTGACTATGAAAAGAGGCATATACCTATTTACAGGCATAAATTTACCCCTATCCCAGGACATTCCAGAACAGGCGAGGAGTACACCAATGGGGCTTCACTTCTCACAATCTGCTTATGGGACACATTTTACAACTCTATACTAAGCAAACTATACAGACGCATAATATAGCACAACATAGGCGGATGGCAGAACCTGGAAAGATCTGAGAGCCAATACCTCAGAGGTTGTGCAGGGACTCTAAGCTGCCTGCACGTAAACTTCAGAAAGAGGCTCTCTGGTATAGGCAATAATGTGAGAAAAGCTGAAGAACTAAGGGCATTAGGTATGGCTAGGTATGGTGGTACACACCTGTAATCCCAGCACTTGGGAGGCTGAGGCAGGAGGATCAGTGCCAATTCGAGGCCACCCTAGGCTATACAGTGAATTGCAGGCCAGCCTGGACTACACAGGGAGACCCTGTCTCAAAAAAGGGGACAGCACCATTGGTATCCACAGATAAACATGAATTTTGCAACTGTTTTTGAAGAAAGTAAATGATAATTTTAAGGTTCTCTTCTCAGTTCTCATTTGACAGGTAAGTGAATGCTTAATTTAAGCCAAGATAAATTATTGGAACAAGCTTCCCTACAAATAAAAAGCATGAAGACATCAAGACAGACCCAAGGCCATCCTCAAAAAATGGAAAAGGAAACAGGGATGATATTCCAGAGGTAAAAGCAAAACTGTCCTTAAGCTGGGATCTCAAAAACAGCTTGACCCTTTCCTGACAGTGCATAATCTGAGACAAAATCTTTATCTTCCCAGCCAACCATCTCGGCGATGCAGCTAATGGAGCTAGAAGCCACCCTTCCAAGTTGTATCGTCCTTGTTTTGCTAAACCTCCGGCTGTGCTGAGAACGGTGCTCTACAGCAGCTATGAAGGCAGTGATCACTTATCCGTGTTTCTAAATGAATAGGCTTGTCAATTCCATTAGCAGTGCTAGTGCCCAACTGACTACACAGTGCTGAGACACATCTTTTCCCCAGGTGCAAATTGAGTTATGAATGATAAAGGCGTAGGCAGTGGAGTATCAGAGGCATTTTCTAGAATCTAATACCACAGTAAACAAGGGCAATGGCAAGAACCTTTGATTTTCACTCCTCCACAGAACTTAAGCACATACATGCACAAGAAAAATTATACACTATTATGGCTGTTGTTTGCAGTGGCAGAGTTGAGGATCATCAGCTTCCTGTAAGACTGTTAACTATCAAAATCTTGCAATGCCTAATAGCAAAGACAAACAAAAGAAGTAACATGCAATTTAAATAGAGAAACGAAGGAAAAGGAAAGTCAGATCACTAACGTTTATGGTGCCTTCAAAATAACATGAACAAACAATATCTGTAGCTTACAGTTCTATCCTCTACTGTCAACCTGAGCAAAGAGGCATTTCTTTTCAGGATGACATGTGCAGAAATGATTACAGAATTCTATTTCTTTGTTTAAAGATTACTGCAAAATATGATCTAAATTTTGTAACACTTAAGACTTAAAAATTACCTTTAGCTGGCATAGTTGTGTGTGCCTGTATTACTAGCTACTTGGGAGGTTAAGGCAGAAGGATCACAAGTTGGAGGCCAGTCTGGGCAAATCAGTGAGACTCAGTCTCAAAAAATTTCAAAGGGCTGGGAATGTAGTTCAGTGGTACAGAATGTGCCTAGCCCTGGGTTTAGTCCCACTACTGGGAGGAAATATTACCCTCAAAATGCATAGTATATAATGTGAAACAGAAGGTAAAAGCTTAAATTAGATATGTTCATGAAGAATAATCTGTAACTTCTATTGCTTTACTGCCTCCAGAAGGCATTCTAAAAACATAAAATTTGATGCTGATCACTGAATTAGCCGTTCTGGACTAGCCTAGCTCCTTGGTGAGTGTAGAGATGGCTGGCAGCCCGGCCCACTCCCATCTTTCAGGCCAGCCAGGCTGCAGATTTAGGACCATCCTCATTCTGATTCTTCCTTTTACTTTCTAGTCACTACTAATATGATTTTATTTAAGTTTATATTCTCAATTTTGTGAATCTTTAAAACTCATAAAACATATTTAAATTAAAAAGCCAAAGATTACACACGTTTTCTCTATGCAGATCAGATATGAGGGTGTCTGAGACACATGAGGGTGTGGCTAAGGCTAAATTTCATAAACCACCTTTGTATTTCCTGATACACATCATCATAAAACAAAAGGTACGGAAGAGTCGTTCTTTACTTTAAAATGTTCTGAGGCACTGTTAAAGCAGTGATGTTCGACAAGAGCACACTGCTTGCTTCAGAAGGCCTGGGTGGAGGCAGCGGTGCCTGTCACCAGCAGTCTTCTCTGGGTGAATGAGCTTCAATTCACCCTCCAGGGACCCGGACCAGTCAGTCTAACAATGGCAAATGTGCAAATGCAGTCTTCACCACAGTTCTGCGGGCTAACCTCATACACCAGAGTGCCAGGCCTGACAACAGTGAAAGGAGAGTGAGGGCAGACTCCCTAAATGCTTCTTTCTGTGGAAAATCTGAGGCTCCAGAAATACCAAGACTGAAGAAGAATCTAATGTCCAAACTCAAAACTCCTGGCACACCTAACTCCCACAAAGGACCTAGCAGAGCAGACTTTGTAGAGCAATAAGGAGTATCTTTAAATTTGTTCTGAGAATAAATCACTATATTTTTGCTACTACAGCTGTATCACTTGTGTATTAGGAACATAAATGTCTCTGATTCCTGCAAATCTAAGAAGTGGACTCTGACTGACACTACGACCACTAGCTTTGAAATCACAGACCCCTCCTTGTCTAAGTTCCGCTGCACTCCATACATGGACAGACCTTGTAGAAGAATAGGCTGCTTCTGAAAATGTGCAAACCCTTGATAAAACAAAATCAGCTTTGAATTCTGCTGATGTGAGAAGTAGCCCCGTGACTATGTGAGCTGTTAACTGTCAAAGCCAGGGTATGTCCGATCAGCAAATATGATATACACAAAAACAGAAAACACAACTTTTCAGCCGCTTAGGAAAGCTCTACCTTTATTCCACAATAGATTGTCTTTAACAGAATTTAAGTGAAGTTGTCTGTTGGAAAAATATACCTAAGACCATTTTCCTCTAAAATATTTGAGTTAACGCAAACAAACAAAAGTTGTTTGCCAGTCCCAGACTAACTGCTTCTAGTTCTGTATTTGGCTGAGTTACTCAACTGCCCCCAACCCTAGAGCCTTTGTAGAAGAGGAGCCTTCCTTCTGCTCTCCCCTCACAATGGCCTCTGCTGTAGAAGTGCACATGTGAGAGGCGCTGTGAGACGGAGCTGTAAAGTCTAAATGGTGACCCCATGACCAAAGTAGCAGTCTTGGGGGAAACTCAAAACCTGCATTACTTCCCATAGGGCCTTCAATCTAGGTACCATCTGAGTTTTCTTCTTTAAAACGCTCTGAATTCCTGTAATTAATAAACAACAGTGAAATCAGTAACAACTTTCTCAAACTTGTCATAAAGCAGAAGTCCCAATTGTAGGTCAGAGAAACTTCAGAGCCCTTCAAAATGTTTGTAATATTTACCTGTTTGTAATAAAAACCAACAAGGGAAAAGATGAAGGAACAGAGGATAAGCCTCTAGCTTTCCAATTTCTAGGGAAGGTTATTGGCAATTTTACTAGGGAATAAGATATAAAAAATCGTGGGTGGATGACAGAAAAGTTCTAAACCTAGATTGTGATGACGGCTGTACTGCTCCAAAAATTATGAAAAGTCACTGCAATATACATTTAAAATGGTTGAATGTACAGGGTATAAATTAATTTCTATAATGCAGTTTTTAAAAAATATGCAGAGGGGCTGGGGATTTAGCTCAGTGGTCCCATTACCTGCCTCACAAGCACAAGGTCCCAAGTTTGAGCCCTGGTACCAAAAAAACAAACAAACAAACAACAACAAAAAAACAGAGTGCCATGGATGTAGCTGAGTGGCACTGCACCTGCCTGGCAAGTGCAAGGTCCTGAGTTCAATTCCCAGTAGGGGAAAAAAAAAAAAACACAGAGCTAAGTGGGGCGGGGGGTGATAGAGGGAAGAAATAGAACTGGAGAATGTGGGATGGAAGTAGATGGCTCAGAAAGACAGAATGAGTACAAAGGCAAAAATGAAACCACATGTTAGTAATGGTAACGGATATCCTGAAATCCTTAGTCCTCTGGATATTGTTCCAGGGAAACTGAGACCAAATGCTGCATAAATTCCTTACCAGATCACAGCTGGCTCAGGAGCTAGATGTTAGGACCTTGCCTTTATAGACTACTTACGAGAGGAAAACCCATGGCCCTGTATTTATTGTCAAACGCTGAGGATCCTATATATTCTAATACTGAATGATTATTCAATATTCCTTATAAAAAGCTTCACGTAAGGATTATTTTTACATTCTGTTCTTAAAATATGCTACTTGGTGGGGGGGGGTCCATCCTATAGACAGTTGTTGAGTGTGAAATCAAAACTCAACATGACAATTAAGTTCATAACTATCTACTATTGTTTTCTTGGTCCCAATTTTCCATATCTATCTTATGTTTTCTTCCAAAATAAGTCATGTCAACTGAATTTCAGGAAGAGGCAGGATACAAATGGAAACATCACTACACAGCAACAAATACAAAATATGATTATGATTGGAAATAGTGAAATTACTGAAACAGAATCAACTATTTTAAACAACTTGGCTTTATTTTTTTAAAGGTTTTTATTTGTACAGCATAACTCAGATAAACCTGTAATTATTTTCATTTGTACGGTATCCTACAAACCACTTTTAAAGTTCCTACTTAACTGCCTAATCCATCAATAAATCTATAAAGAGTGCTGTCTAAACATAAGCTCATCATTAGTCCTATTTCCTGGTGAGGAAATGGGGGTGGGGGTTTACACTCTTTTCTGGACCAGAGACAAGAGTTAGGCAGAATGCTTTCTTAATCATTTCTACAGTGCTCTGGGAGAAAAGAATTCAGACCACTTGAGAATAGGGTTCATCTAAATTGCCTTAGTTTCATCATTCAGAAATATGATGAGGTGGTTAAATTCAGCTAAAAAGTCTGTGTCTGTGAGGAAAGTATCTGCAAGACACTTTTGTCTCACACAACCACATGCATCAGAACTTATAGACCCTTGGAAATGTGAGAAAACCAAGCTGAATATGCTTAGAATTCACATGGAATCTAAAGTCAGAATTCCCCAAACACCTTTTTCATCAAATATCCTACACATCTAAACTGAAGCTTCATTTACTTTGTTATTTGCCAGAATTCCAACCTACAGTATCATATAGAAGAAATGAGAAAATACCCAAGGTGTCACAAGTAGTGATAAAAGGTCAATGTTTAATTCAAATGCTCTTTACAAAGCCTTGAAGGAAAGAGCACATCATATTATCATCATACCACAGAAGAAAAGTTACAATGCAGATCATTCAATTTGCAGTTAAAATACACATTTCCAAGCAATAAAGCCATATATTATAAAGTCCCAGATAATGGAAAATATCAGAAGGGGAGTAGGTGATAATACAGCTCAAAAGCACACCAGTTACATTTTACTTTTTGGTTCTTAATCCATAAGGCAAGGCATGAGATACAATCTTATTGCTGCAAATTCACTATAGTAAGAGGTATATTTTAATACATTATTGGAGGCTGAGGGGAAAGGGATACTAAATTATATATAGTTTTTAAAGGCAGAATTCATGAATGGCATTTTCCCCATTTCACTCTCAATTCATAAAATTCAAAAACAACTCAAAAGAAAACAAAATTAAAGGGAAAACTGATTCTTTTAGCTATTGAGCTGCTCACAGCCAAAGAAATGGGCAAGGAATGAAGCAATTAAAAAGGACACATGGGTGTTGCATTATTGATAAAAAGGTTAATATGTGACAGAAAATAAAATTTTCACCCCAATATTTTAAATTGCAGAGCAACATAAATAAATCATTAACCTGATTGGGAGAAAGAGTCAAGTATAAAAGGCATCATTATTACTTAAAAGCACAGCCACACCATTTTATAAGCAGAGGAGAGAAAAGCCCTCGGGTGCTCTACAACAGAAGAAAATGGCGAAGAGTGGATGAATCACCTAGTTCACCAATACTGGTCCTTAACTCCTGCTCCCCTCCCTTAATGGGCTTCAATACTCTGCAAGAGTTACTCCATAGACAACTGGGTTGTGAGGTCAGGCCCTCAAAAATAAGAATCAGAAAGACCTTGGGCCAAATATTCTGCTATTTGCTTTCAAGTAAAATCACAAAAGTCATTTATTAAGGTGATAATAAGGTCCTACAGCCAGGACCAGTCAATGACACTGTTTGTATGCACAGGGACTAGAGGAATCTGCGCCTGTTGGTAAAACCTTAATAGTATGTGGTTTTAATTTCGGAAACCAATATTCTACCCACATAACATCACAGACACAGAAGGTACCATATAAAAGGGTCTCAATTTTGCAGAGGGTATTATCCCCAATACTACTTGGGAACTATTAATACCATTTGAAGCAACTTTATATGATAGTCCTAAAAAAAAATAAAGCACAAACTTGTTACTCTATTTCATCTGACCTGGGAGGAAATTCTTTCTATTAAAACAGTATTTAACCCTCCCCAAAACCAAGCTATCAAGACCCAACACATTTACTCTAAATTTATTTGGGATATGTACTAAAAGGATAGTTAACAAAATAGCAACTTGGGGAAGGAAAGAAGCAGAGAGGTGAATTCCTGTGAGCCAGTAAGGACTGGTAGGGAATATTCCAGAGAAACTGAAGAGACAGGACCACAATGCAGGCCAAGGAAAGGGCAACCAGCATTTTCTCCCCAGCTTCAGGCTTGTGGTGTGAGAAAGGAAGATCTAGCCTACAGAGACGCAGTGAAAGCAGCAACTCTAGCGGCCTCCAGAGAGAAATGCACCTGTGGAATGGAGCAATGGATGCTGTGCACTACAAGTGGTGAGTGACTCTAGTCCAAGCGACTGCTGTGTGCCCTGGAAAGGGTGTTTGGTCAGATGCCATTTTAGAGAGGGGCCAACAGGTCCCAGGGCTCAGAGCAACCACAGGTCAGGGCTCCCAGTGTTAAACAAGCACAATGACTACCTGAGGGACAATCACGGGACAGGTTCATGGTCAGGCCCACAGGAGACATCCAGACTGTAATAAAATAAGTGACTCAGGCCCCAACCCTCCACCAGACATTAGGTTCAGCCTAAATTTCACGGATTTGAAAGTTCTAGAAGCAACACCATGCCCTAATCCCACTGCATGCTTTGTGGGAATATCCAGCAAGGATCTGTGCTGACTGCCTTTGTCTACCAGGAAGAGCAGAATCACACCTTGAAATGGAAATGGACACTGCCACAAAACTGCAGACCCCAAGAAAATAATTAGAGGCTTGAAATTACAGAGAAACTTTCCCCTGTTTTTATTTATTCGTATTTTTCTTCCCCCGTCTTCTTTACCAGTTTCCTCAGCCTTGCTCCTCTTTTTCTTCTTTTATTTCTCTATTTTTTTTTCTCATCTTCTTTTTAATTTTCTCCTCAGGATAAAATTGCTCTATTGAGTAAATATTTGCTGTATATAATTTTATGATTTGTCTAAGATTTTGTTATATAACTATAAATCTTATACATATGGTTAAAAGTGGAATATTATTAGTTATCACAGCTTGTCATTTTCCAGTCTATTTGACACTACTGTTATTGCTGATGGTACTACTTTAGCCAAGGTGACACAGTTGCTGTGGTCAATTGATCTTCCTTGTATGCCAATACCTAGATTGCCTGGGGTCATAAACAATACTACAAATCCAGTACCAAAGTACTTGGTGCTAAGTCAAATAGGCACCAACCATTCATCCCTAATGAATTCAAGAAGCAGGAAGCCAAAAGCCACCTGGATCTCTAAGACATCTCTGAAAAGTTGTTATTTCCTAAAGAGGTCTCAATACTAGTAATTAAGCTACCTACCATGAGCAATTTAGAGGCCTCAGTACAGAAAACAAATAAACAAAGAAAATGAGAAAACATGGAAACAAGATGCAACCTATACTCCCCAACTTGATCAAGGCAAATCAAGGGGGCACTGAGGCTGAAGAAATAAAAAACCTCCCAGCTGAATTTTTTGTTGTTGTTGTTTTTTGAGACAGGGTCTCACTATGTAGTTGAGATGAAACGAGAATTCACTATGTAGCCCAGGCTGGTCTCGAACTCACAACAATCCTCCTGCCTCAGCCTCCCGAGTGCTGGGGTTACAGGCGTGAACCACCACGCCCGGCTCTCCCAGCTGAATTTTATGAAAGGATGGCAGAAGTAAAATAAATTTTTATTTAAAAAATTTACTGAAAGTATATGCAGCAGAACCAAACAATGTGAAGATAGAATATCTAATCTAGAAGAAAAAGTTATGGCTAGTGATCCTCAAATGAAATATTTCTTAAAAATAGTTAAGTGACCACAAAAAAAAAAAATCAACAGCTGCTCAAAGATGCAAAGAACAACATGAGATTAATTGGAATCAATGAAAAATTAGAAGATAGCATAAAGGACATAAACAGAAAACTTCTGACACATGGAAAAAGAATCTGACATATAGACAAGTGAGGCATACAGAATGCCAATTAGCCATGATCAGAAAGAAAACTACACCAAGGCATATAATAGTCAAGATTCTAGATACTCAACACAATAATGGAACATTAAAAACTGTCAGAGAAAAGAAACAAATCATCTATAAAGGAACACCCACCAGACTCACAGACAACTTCTCAAAACAAACCTTTTAAGTCAAGGAAAGCATAGAGTGAAGAATTTCATGTGCTAAAAGAAAACAACCTCCAACCCAGACTGATGTACCCTGTAAAATTAACTTTCAAAATTGATGAAGAAATAAGATACTTCTATGATAAAAATACCTTAAGAAATTCATGACCACCAAACCAGCACTGCAAAAAGTTCTGAAGGATATTCTATAAAAAGACAACAATTTCAAGAATCCCAATAGAAAGAATCCACCAGGCAAGGCAAGGCAAGAAATTAGAAGGGAAAGAAAAGGAATCAACACCAGGAAAATTTGTCCTGTTGACAAGGACAAGTCAATACCTACCAGTTATAACCATCAATGTGAATGGTCTCAATTTACCCATCAAAAGAAGCAGATAGGTAGAATGGAAGAAGAAATAAGATCCAAAAATATGCTGCACACAAGAAACACATACACTTAAAATCAAAGGATGGAAACAAACTTCACGCAACAGAAACCCAGAAAAATGCAGGGGGAGCTAATTCCATTTGCAGACTAAGTGGATTGCAAACCGAGACTGATCAGAAGAGACAGGGCCAGGGATTTAGCTCAGTGGTTCCGCCGCCTGCCTCTCTAAGCCCAAGGACCCAAGTTCAGGCCCTGGTACCAAAAAGAGACAAAGTAGGTCACTACATAGTTGTTAAGGGAACAATACAGAGGAAGAGATAAAAATCATAAATATATATGCACCAAATACCAGCACACTCAACTATATAAACAAACACTAATGGATATGAAAAATCAGATAAGCACTAATACAATGGTAATTGGGAACCTCAATACCCTATTGTCACAAAAGATCCACTAGACCAGAAAACAAAGAAATATCAGAGCTGAACCAAAACTCTGTAGTTATCTACTAAGTCCTTTCTTTGTTTGAAGTGTTCCAATCGATAACAACAGCAGAATACACATTCTTCTCAGCAGCACATGAGACTTTCTCCAAAGAAGACCACATTCTATACTAACAACTATCTAAACTTCCGGTTGGCACTTAAAGTATAGAAGTCCCTTTGTTTGTTTTTTCCCCTGTACAAGGTATCCAATTCAGCACCTTGCATTTGCCAGGCAGGCATGGCTCCCCTGAGCTAAATCGGCCCATTCCTTTAGGAAACAATGGCCTTAACCTGCGAGTCTGTACAAATTTCTAATAATTAGTGCTAAACTCCTAGAGGCTAGGGGATCTGGCCTTTTCTTTCCTGCCAGAGGATTATTCTTACCAGCCCTGCCTGGTTTCATAGAGCTTTCTTACCTCCCCTGGAATCCCAAGGAAAATGGGCCTCAAACTAAAGTTGGCCTGTAGACATTTACTCTAATTAGTAGGGAACTAATTAAAAGAAATTAAATCAAGAGATTAACAAAAACCAACAATTAAGTATTTTACCTTTGCTAAAACAAGTCTCTGACTAGTTCAGAGTGTTTCATTATAATACAAAAGTGGTATGGGGAGGAGAAGCCTTGTCATTGAAGAATAAAGCTCTGCCTTGAGTCAGAATTTGTGGCTTCTCTAACACTTTAAAAACTCATTTCCTTTTCATGGACGTATGCAATTATATATCTTACTGAGTCTATTATCATAAATGTAATTTAACGGTTTCAGAATGGCACTACAAAGCCTATAGTTATACCTCAAGTGATGAAAAGCCAAGTATTATTTAATTCATCAATAAGATTGGGGGTGGAAGGCATGGAGAGGGATAAAGGTGAGAACAGGGTTAGAAATTTAACTGTGGTGGGAACACCACACTAATATCTAAGAGAACAGCTGGTTGGTGATGTTCAAAATGAAATTAAAAATTTACCTTGGAAAAACCTCCTGAACTAGTTCACTCACTCTCAGTGGAGGTCAGGATGTCCTCTAAGCCACTGAGCTTGGGTGAATACTTTCATTGTTGGAGAGATGCAAGTCAAATGAGCTTAGGCAAATACTTAACTTCTCTAAACCTAAGTTTCCTTAAGAAATGTTGTAGACAGTATACAGCACTGGTATCAGCAATTGTGTAGGCTCCATTGGACTGGATGAAGAGGCTCAGAACTGGCCCTAATAAAGGGCCTTCCAACTCCAGGGCAGATGAGGGCTGCCCTCTTCTCACTGCCACTCTCAGTTTGTTACTGTGCTGGTTACTTGAGGCTTTGGGCTTACAGTGTCCTTGACTCCCGTCACTCAGGCTACTACCACAGACAGGCTACCTGAACATAAAATCGTGCACACTTGGAAACGGTATCTTGTACTGTTATTCAACTACTGTGAACAAGATTATGCTTAATGGAAACACAAACGAAACTCTCCAATTTTAGTTCCAAATGCCATAATCATTAACTTCAATAGCAGACTGACCTATGTATTCTGTACGTAATTAATTAAGGTCAAAATAACACTTAAATTAATGTTAAAAGAAAACTAGATATAAAATTAGTGATGCATTTAATGTGCTTACTGACGTTTTCCTTGGAATATTTTTATATATTAACCTAGGATGTCACTATAAATTCAAATGTACAAGACACATTTTATGTGAAGGTTTATTTTCTGCTCTTATATAATGACCAACCTGCCAAATGATTTGTACTATTTTCACCAAATATTAGGTGTTTTGCATTAAAGTTACAAAAATCAAATAACTTAGATATATGTTTACCGTGTGTCACATTTTCAAAATGCAGCAATAATGAATAAATAAATAGCAAAAGAGCGGTTAGAAAAAGAGCCATGTCTAATTTACCTGGAAATTAAATGGTAATTTTTTTTTCTTTTCCCCCTACAAATCAACCTCTTCCATATAGACTTCTACTATGTAAATGTACCTAATTAGCATCACGTCAGAGATTATTTTTTCCACATTTAAAACAAGAAGATAGGTCTGAGTTTATGTCTCAGGCAATAGGCTAAGCACCTACTGACATATATTATCTCTTTTGGTCCTCAAACTAATCCAAAGTAGATGTCACTGGTTTCATTTTTATGTACAAGAAATGGGAAATGAAAAGGGATATAAAAGTTAGCCAAGATGCAGGCCCAGGCAGTGTTAACTCCTGGGAACTCCAGCTCTCAACCCCCACCACCTTATACTATATTCTGCGTCTAGTATCATGACCTGTCTTTATCTGTATTAACATTAAACAGTGATGTTAAGTTGCTAGAATAGGAAATTAACACATAATATAATTGATGTAAACTGACCAAAAAAATAGTAGTTATAGAGAGACATTTGGTGATGTTATTTTATACATGTTGTATACCAGGTGAACACCTAAAAATTTTAACTGATTAAAACTCACCACACTTCACCAGTTACTTACAGTTTAAGAGGGTGGAGGGGGTGAAGGAAGAGAGGGCAGGAGTATAGGGAAAAAATGAGAACCAAGACCTGTCATGTAAAGGTACAAGATCCCAATGATGAATGTAACTGTACTGTGTACTTTAAAAGTAGCAATAAACCCAATGAAAAAAATAACAATAAATAAAAAATAAATACTTAAGAGAAACTGCTAATACACTTACCTCAATCAATTTGTTGGCATGTTCACGAAAAACTTGGGCATATTCCTTAACTTCTTTCTCATTTCCATTCTTTGCAGCTTCAATCAATACTAAAAGTGGAACGTTGGTTTCCAGGAAAGAATCTGAAACGTGGTCCATGACAGCTTTGCGGAGCTAATAATTAAATTGTATAAATTTGATTTTATTTCTACCAAGAAGCTAGCCTTTTTTGTTTCTCTTGTACTGTTAAATCTAATGGAAATCTAGAATAGATTGGCTGCACTTACATGAGGGCCTCTCATATAAGCAATGCAATTACATGACCTATAACACAGGAAACAGGATCATGAATTATGCTTTATACTACAGTTAGAGAATTTCAGCAACAAAATCTCAGTTTTCAAGAAAATATCCTTTTCTGTGTGAATTACAAAACTAAGGCTTGTATCTTAAAGGAATAATAAAAACTTGAACAAAAAGCAATTAAAAAAAAGAGTACTTTTTCAACTTTATCTAAAAGAGGTTCAGAGTTCAAACCATAAGCCTTAAAACTTAAGAGGTTATCTTCATAAACTTTTTTTTGGGGGGGGCGGTACTGGGGATTGAACTCAGGTCCTAGGGCTAGCGAGTCAGGATCTGGAATCACTGAGCTAAATCCCCAGCCCTTCATAAACTCTTTTTTGGTGGTGCTGGAGATTGAACTCAGGGACTCATGTGTTAAGCACATATGCTGCCACTGAGCTACATTCTCAGCCAAACCTTTCTAAACTTTTTTAAATACTGCTTCACCAAAAGGAAATTAGAGATACATTTAACCTTTACATGAAACATGAGCAATATAATGTCTCGATAAGAATCTTGAATATTAGGGTCAGGGATTTAGCTCAGCGGTTCGGTGGACTGCCTTGCAAGCGCAAAGACCCGAGTTCAATTCCCGGTACCAAAAAAAGAATCTTGAATATCTTTTGAATTACTGTAACATTATTAGTAGTAGCAGTACCAGTAGTAGTACCAGGGATCGAACTTGGGACCTTGTGCTTGCAAAGCAGGCGGCGAAACCACTGAGCTAAATCCCCAGCTCAACTATAACTTTTTAAGTGATAATATATTGTTTTATAAATTCAACTCAACTTCTTTAATGACTAAAACTCAATTTGACTCAAAAATGTTAATGGGATTTTTTTAAACATCAAAAACAAATTCTTTATCTTTACAAACATGAAGAAATACAGCAACACAAATATCTCTATATTGACCATACTCATGGTCTAAGGAACTACAAATATGTAATTAGAACGGGGCAAGTCAAATAAGCAATTATAAAGCCAAGTGTGGTGACACATGCCTATAATCCCAGCACTCAGGAGGCTGAGGCAGGAGGATCGCTATGAGTTCAAGACCAGCCTGAGCTACACAGTGAGTTCCAGGTCAGTCTCAACTACACAGTGAGACCCTGTCTCAACAACCCCACCACCACCACCGCAAAAAAAAAGTAATTATAGAATTTCTGTACGTAAGAGCCATCATAACAAAATCCTTCAAGGTTATTTTCACAGGTCCTCAAGTAATTTTCTCCCTATAAATCCTTTCACGCTAAAGCATCACAGTGAGATTTTGTTATCCCATGTCCCTATGAAAGTTTTAGTCATTAGAAGCTTTTTAGCAACAAAACAGAGATAGCCAGATTTCTGTGAAAATCTAGCCCTTCCCCCAACTAAAAGTAAATCTAGTATTTATTAGAATTTTAATTAAAACTACAAAATTGAGGGCTAGGGATTTAGCTCAGTGGTTCCACTGCCTCCCTCACAAGTGCAAGGTCCCAAGTCTGGTATATTGAAAAAAAAAAAGAAAAAGAAAAAAAAAACTACAAAATTGAGAACTTAGAAAAGCAATCAGTAGTTTCTTCCAACTTACCTGTCTACGTAAGTCCCTGGTCTTCTTTGTCATTTTATCTATTGCAGAATTGAGTGCATCACTTCTTTCTTTACGTCCAGCCTGGATAAAAAGTAAAGAGATACACATTTCAATAATTTACAAGGAATCTTAATGATATCTATAGGTATTTAGTGCTCAAGTTAACATTGTAAAAGTGAAGTACAACTTTTTTAGCCCAAAATTGGAAAATATGGTGGCAAAGGAGTCCTATGTGGATTTGTTCATGACCCTTCCCTCGCCCCTTCAATTCTTAGATTCATATTATCTGATTGGAACTGAAAGTTCTGCCAAAATAAGAGGAGCCAAGAGACAAAGATTTTTGTTTAAAACCAGGCAACATGGCTGGTGCATGTCTGCAATCTTAGCACTTGAGAGGTCGAGACAAGAGAATAGCTTTTAATCTGATGCTATCCTCAGTTATATAATGAGTTCAATGCCAGCTTGAACTACACAGAAAGACCCTGTCTCAAATCAAAAACAAGGGCCTGGAGATTTAGCTCAGTGGTTCCGCCGCCTGCCTTGCAAGAGCAAGGGCCTGAATTCGATCCCTGGTGCAAAAAAAAAAAAAAGTGTATTATACAACTCAAACCAGAATGCTTTAAAAAATTATTTGTCACATTTTTACAATTTCTAGGCTACGCTTAGTGCAACTGAATTGCACAGAAAATAACATATGAGCCACTCTTGGAGAGGTATAGAAATTAGCACTTCTTCAGAGGTCTAGGAGTTGAGATTTGCCTAGGAAACGCTCAAAGTGGGAGAGGGACACCCTCATAAATGGCTGCCGAAAGAAAAAAAGACAAGGGTTGCTACCACAGGTATGGCTAGCTGTGTCCCTGGAAATACCTTGGTAAGATTAAACTGCTAAATATGAAGTACACTAAAAGTTTGTTTTCACAAAACAGATGTGATTCCTTCTATAAAACATGTTAATAATCAAGATAAAAACAGACAAAAGAATTTAACCCAGTATACTTCTTTGGGTACCCCTGAGACACTGACTCAGATGTGCTGTCAGTACATTAAGTACAGATGAAGGGGTGCGTGCTATGGTTTACACCTAAAATGTCCCTGCAGCGTCATGCATTCACAGGTTGGGCTCTGGCTAGGTGAGTGACGGATCGTGGCTCGATGACACTCATCGCTGCATGGGTTTGCTGACAGGTTTATAGCTGGGTGTGGGTGGGAGCTGAAGCCTAGTGGGAAGAGGTGGGTCACTGTGGGCCTGGTCTGGACAGATATATAGAGATACAGATGTAATATATGTCCCTTCTACTCCTTCGATCTCTCGCTGCTTCCTGCCTGCGAGAGCTCTTTCTCCTCTATTCTGCCATGCCATCCTGCCTTAGAGCCAGTCAACTAAGGACTGAGGCCTCTATGATTTTGGTTTTTTTTTTTTGGTTGGTTTGTTTGTTTGTTTGTTTTGGTACCAGGGAGCAAACTCGGGACTTTGCACTTGCAAGGCAGGCGGCGGAACCACTAAGCTAAATCCCTGGCCCTTAAAACTGTGATCTTAAATAAATGTTTCTTCCTTTAACCTGCAGGTGTTGGGTACTGTGTCTCAATGACAAGAAAGTAACTACAGCAAGTGGTGGTGGTGATCTTTTATGTTCACTACATACTTTAATGTAATATGTTGTTCACTTATCTCCTGTTAGGTACAATGCCACTTAATTCACTCTGCCTACATTTTGGTTGACTATTAGGGGAATGGAGAGAAAAGCAAAAGAGGGGATTTAAGACTATAAAAGGTTGAAATATAAGTGATAAATTCATACAGTCACTATCAAACCTGGTCAGAGTCTCTTTTCTTACCTTTTCCCTCAACATTCCCATTCAACAAATAAAATTAACTACTACAGTCCACTAATATTAACGGGAGAGAGGGGCATCTCAACAAAAACTGATCAGGCATGAAGAGTACTATCTACAGAAATAAAGTATAATTTACTCAGGGCCATCAGTCACAAGAGAACTTGGAAAGTCTAATGAGATACTGACACTCTCAAAATAAAAACATTAGGATCTAAGGTCAGGGATTTATCTCAGTTACCACGCCTGCCTTGCAAGCATATGGTCCTGAGTTAGATCTGTGGTACAGAGGGAAAAAAAAAAATTAGGATCTTAAGACACAGGTTATCTAAAACTGAATCAAAAACAGAACTAACTCCATAATTAATGCTTTGATCTGGAAAGTCTCCATAAATCCCTTAGGCACTCAAGGACTTCAAGAGAATGTCTCTAAATATTAAACCCAGAAATTTAGAGAACATCTCTCTAAACAAACTCAGCTGCCTACTTCAGGAAAATGTTTCTAAATAAATTGTTCCTAGCCATATTTTGGGATGTTTCTACTCAACTGTTCCACAAATTTCTGGAATCTGAAGCCCAATGGTGAAGTGCAGTGAACTTGTAGGAGACTAAAGCCTCTGCCACTCAGATTACCCAGGTGTCTCAGTTCAGGCAGAGGGATTTGCTGTGAAAATTATGTACAACCAAGTCCATTAATTGACTTTTGAGATAATTACAGTTACATAAGAAAATTCACTTTAAGAATAATGCAACCCTTACCATGAATCTATCAATTCTGTTTTTGCCAAAGCACCCTAAAAATCAATTTGTGTTTCTTGTTACTGTGGGAAATTCAAGTTTATGCCTCATTAATCAAGGGGGGAGCAATTCGGAAGCAGTTATTTACTAAACCTTTTAGGTTATACTAAACAGACCACTTTTAAGTCAATATATCATTCAAAAAACTACCAAGGGCTGGGGATTTAACTCAGTGATTCTGCCACCTGCCTTTTAAGCACAAGGTCCCGAGTTCAATCCCCAGTACAAAAAAACAACAAAAACAACAAAGATTAAAAAACTACCAAACAGCAAGTTTAGGGTACCAACATTTGAAATGTAATAGGGATTATACATACACATATAAACAACCATGAACTTGACGAAAGTGGAGCTTACTGATCTATAAAACAAGATTTTACTTCTTTTAAAATTAAAGTTGTTATACATTTTTATTTATGGTTTTATCTGGGTAAAAATAAACTCACTCAAACACAACATTAGGAAAAGCAATCCTAGAACTGAAAGGTTGAGAATCACTTATGTAAAATGTTTGGGACCAAAACAACTGTTTCACGTTTGAATTTTTTAAAATTTTGGAATATTTGCATAGACTTTTTTGACAAAAAGTTTGGGATTTCAGAGTATTTCAGATTTGGGATTTTCAGATTATGGATAATTCAACTTGTGTTAATGATACAGCAAATCATACTCGAGATGAAATATGAAATATTCTATCTCCCAACTGGTTAGTTGTATAATACACTGAGCTCTTGTTTTCTAGAAATCAAAGGAAGAGTTCTAGGAACAACAGAGGTTAGAGTAGGAAACATTTATGGATAGGAAAGCTCCTGAGGGGCAGGAGGGTCCCACGTGGGTAGCCAGGGACCCCACTAAACAAGAGTTTTATAGAGTGAAACTCACATGGGTACGTCATGGCCCAGAGCCATGAATATCCAATAAGGTTACAAGTACAGTCACTGAGGTTATGGGGGGCCAACTGGGACACAAGACATGTAACGAGCATAGATGGAAAGAACAAAGATTCTCCTAGGAAGTGTTCGGTCTAGAGGTCTCCGTCATCCACCAGGTGGTTGGTATCTATCTAGACTTCATTAGGGCCAGTGTTTGTTCTTTGAGGAAATATTTAGGTCTGGTCATCTTATCTTTATCGTGAAAACCTCCATGTCTCTGGTGGCAGCTACGGTGTGTTTCACCTTTGTCCTAACCCTCTCAAGGACCTAGCCCCATCTAACAGCCTGTATGTCTAACTCATCTGTCCATAATATAACTAGTACTGGAAGTTGCAAGAAACTAAAATAAGTGATCCTCACTCCACTCTCACCTAATTCAGAAACTCCAATGCAACTGAACTACCCAGGTTCACTTAATTTTGATATATGTGTGTCCCTTCTTAGCAGTGGAAAGGGCTTTCTAAGAAAGATAAGGCTTGCTTGAGGCTTCAACATAAAGGTTCTGTTCTCTTTAGCACATTTCAGCTGCTGAAGAAGCAAAGGTTATTAGCTTAATGGGCCTCTAGCAACACAACTATGAGATACTGAAGGGGCTTTCAAAATCATCTGTTAAGTCAGGTGTGGTGGCATAATGCCTGTGATCTCAGCACTTGGGAGGCTGAGGCAGGAGGACTGCTATGGCTAGGGCTACCCAGTGTGAGTTCAAGGTCAGCCTGAACTACACAGTGAGACTCTGTCTCAAAAAAAGACGAAAAGAACCCAAAACAAAAAACCACCTGTAACATAAATATGAAAACTGCACCTTATTCAGTGTGGACAGACTACACTTTATCCTTGGAATGGACAGGAATGACCGTAACACTTTTTTCAGAGGGTTTATAAACTGAGGTAAAGTAATTCAGAACCCCCTTTGTTATGCAGGACCTTAAAAGTTATTAATAAAATAGGAGTCAATAGTAAGTAAAAATTACACAAAGGAAGCTATATTACAATTCCTTGACTATTCCAACCCTTGTCTAAGGAAGGGATGAAATACGCAATGCAGGGGCCACACTACTGGTATTGCTGGGGGCATGTCAAGACCATTTTAATTTCTAAATGATACGACAAAGGTTTCAGGGACACTGCTAAAAAACTACTCAACCTAACTCCAAAACTTAAACATCATCCACCATGCTTGGGGGCATGGGATACTCTAAATTGAAGAACTATATCTGATCTCTTTGGGGTTTTGGCTTTTCAGCTAAAGGCTTCCTTTTCTTCTACACACTTTCCCTGAGAGAACTCAGCTATTCACATTACTCTAATAACAATGGTCACTATGCCATTTTCCATCCTACGATTCATTTACATGCATTCTGGTCATTCAGATATGTCCTCTCCTCTCCCTCTCCCTCTCCCTCTCTCTCTCCTATATAATTCCAACTCCTAGTCATTCTTTGGATGAGATATCACCTCCTTCTGGAAGCTTCCACTGACCAAACTAAGCCCAAGCTGAGCGCTTCTCCAGTGTGTTCCCACAGTTCCTTCTCAAATTATACATTGTGGTAATTATTTATTGCCATTGTTTCAACTCGGATGTGGATGAAATGAGGAACTGGCAGCCAATTCAAAACATGTTTAAAAGCCACAGGACTGTGGGATTTAGCTCAGAGGTTCCACCGCCTGCCTAGCAAGTGCAAGGTCCTGAGTTAAATCCCCAGTACCGAAAGAAAAGAAAAAAGAAAAAGAAAAATCACGGGACTGTGTTGTTCTCCTGCTTTTCTGTCATTAATGAAAACATAAGACTTCACCAAATACTGCTTTTCTTCTCATTTTAACCTGGAGTAAGGCTGGAGAGCATAGGGCAAGAGAGTTAACTCCAATGATTTAACCCTGAAACATTTAAAAGGGAGACAGCAAGTCTCCGTCAATTTCAAAGGAAAGTCTCATTACATTCAATGACTGTATCAACCGTCAGAAAATTTAAAATTGAATTGGATTAGCTTTTATAAGATCTGAGTCTTAGCCAGGTATGGTGGTTCATGCCTGTAAATCCAACACTACTGGGATGCAGAGCCAGGGTGCAAGTTCAAGCCCAGCCTGGGCAATCCAGCAATTTAATGAGA
>NW_022900915.1:18256389-18290288 GCF_012274545.1 Fukomys damarensis
CAGCACACAAGTAACGCCCACTGAACACACACACACACACACACACACACACACACACACACACACACACACACACACACACACACACACACACACACACGCCCTACCCTTGAATCAGAATGGGCATCTGAAGCCTCCTGCTCAAGGAGGAATGGAGCAGCACCTTCACATCCAGGTACAAAAGGGAAATGTAGAGACTGTCAACAACACAGCAGGGGCCTTGGGCAAAGTCAGACAGGAAGTGATTCGAAGCTAATGATAAGCTCTATTCTTTTACAGAATAGAGACTTTAAGGAGAATCTTGAGAACATTTTTGGGAAACCTAATAAAGAATCAAGCCGTGCTTTTTTGAAAGCAGCATTAAAAGGGCTTGGTCTGGGCTGGGTAACACATTGTTATGCAATATACATTTGATGAATAACTTGAGAAGCAATTTGACTCTGGCTGCTGTGCCTCTGCAACAGAAGGAAAACAACGTGGCCTGTAAGCTGAATATTTAAACACAAGGCATCGGGAGCCTCTGGCAAAAGTCAATTAATAGCTTAATTTTAGAATACAATGGTTATCTAGACAGTTGTTCCCAAATTTCTTTTAAAAACAACCTGATCCTTAAATTATAAAAAACAGGGGCCAGGGATTTTGCTCAGTTGTTCCGCCATCTGCTTTGCAAGCACAAGGTGCAAAGTTCAATCCTCGATACCCCCTCCCCAAGTTATAAAAAGCAGAATAGTTTCTAGTGTACCTAATGTTACATTTCATTCAAATTAAAAATCAGTAAATAAATGGGACACTTCGTATTACATAAATGTCACCCACCCTTCTTTCCCTTCTACTTCACTTCACAGAGAGCTCAGAAATGAGTGCCATAGTTTTGGGTATTTTCTTAGATAAAAGAGCCACCTTTACCAAAACCATAAAACTTAAAAAAAAAAAGTGAAGAAATATCTTTAAAATATATGGCAAATTTCTTAAATAAGCAAAAATATATGAATCTTTAAGAAAATGAGCAATTCTGCGAATATGGAGTAGGAAGGTGGAAATGTAATATACAGTCTATAAGAGAACGCCAATACCCATACAAAATGTTGAATCTCACTCATTTTAAAAGAACAAATCAAAGAGTACTGTTTAATCTATCAGATTTGTAGATATTCTTACAGTCTGATGGCTTCCTATGCTGTGTTAATGGCAGAGAGGAATAATTACAGTGTGGGGTCAGGGGAAGATAATGGTTTAAAACTTTCTGGAAGGTAATGTTTTATCAATTTGAAGTATATACACCCTGGAACTCAGTGATTTCATTGCCAGGACTTTACCTTATAAAACTGTCCTAAAGATCAAAGATACTGAAAGGAATATATTTCATATCATCTGTAAAAACAAAAAGCATCAAAAAACTGTATTCATTAAGTTAGAGTACAGCCATACAAAAGCAAAATACAAGGCAAAATCAGGGTCATCAGAGAGCACGCAGACAGACAGGCAAACACACAGGCAGAATCAGTACAGACAGATGTGTGGAATAAGCACCGGGAGAGAACCAGCTGTCCCAGAAGAACAGCCTTACCCCACTGTGCCCTCAAGCCTTGGTAAACCCTCTTCCAGTGATAAGCAAAACAGGTATCAACATCTCAAAAGCAGACACAATGTTGACACGCAACTATGATCCTATCATAATAAATAATCCTGCACTTTGAGCCATACTTTTGTTACTTATTTCCTTTGCACTGACAATGCCATACATTTAGCTCAGGGAGGGGCGTGTCCAGTATATGTCATCCCACAGCCTCAGAAAATTATATTTCACAGCTTCAGCAACCAAGAATGCTAACAACTAGTCAATATACATGCAAATTAACTCCTTTAGCCAAGTGGGTCAGGAAACCCACTACAATTAACAGAGATTCTTCAAATGAGCACAAGTGGGTAGCTTACTTCTTAATTCTGTGTTGAGCAAATGCCTCTGTATGAACCATGGCAGTCTATGTTGGTTGGAGGAAATTAAATAAAAATCAAAAGCTACTCAGAAATGTAAAGAGGGAGAAGCCAGGAAAGCCAAAGTTGGCTATGTATTTTATTTTATAGATTTATTTTTATTTTTTTGTACCAGGGATTGAACTCGAGTCCTTACACTTGGCAAGGCAAGTGGCGGAACCACTGAGCTAAATCCCCAGCCCTTGGCTAGGCATTTTAGAATTAAAAAAAAACAAAGCTTGCTATATACAAAGGAGAAAATATAAACAATAGGAAGCCACTAGCAGAAAGAGTTAAAAAGGACTGGCTATATAAATTTCAGTATGTGAATTAAGGCTCCAAGATAATTTCTATTGGGGGGGAGTGTTGTTTTTTTCATACTGGGGACTGAACTCAGGACCTTGCCACTTGTGAGGCAGGTGTGGTGCCACTGAGCTAAATCCCTAGCCTGTAATTTCTATTATTTTGTTCTTATGTCTGTCCTGGGCAGGGTGGGGGGAGATCTACTGGGTATAGCAGCACATGCCTACAATCCCAGCCCTGAAGAAGCTGAGACAGAAGGACTGCTATGAGTTCGAGGCCAGCCCTGTGCTACCACAGTTGAGTTCAAGACCAATCTGGACATAAAAGCTAGACCCTCTGTCCTAAAAGCTGCCGCTGTATTGCTTTTTCATAAATGTGAAGACATCACCCAAGGAACAAGACTGCCAGTAACAAGGGTCATTTTAAAGGGTACCTATTTGCACCAACTTTTAGAGTTGGGTACAATTAAAGAAACACTTGACTTTTTAGTATTTAGTCAATAAAAAGCTCCTTATTTATGGAAAAATGATAAAGATTTCATGTATGTATCTTACATTTGCTTCTCCAACTAGGAGAATAGCTCACCCCAACTGGCAATATGTATTAAAAGCAAACTCTGATGTGGAGGAATGCAGACAATGACAGCCACCCAAACCTGCTGTGTGCCTCATTAAATCTGCTTAAAACTGTCTTACACAAAGGAGAGATCTCTTCCCTTTTCATGGGTATCACACATGCCATGTCATACAAAGATATACTAGCCCTCAGGCATTCCTACCACCAGGTATTTTCTGCTTTCTTTATCCCTTTATACTTCCCAGGCATTTCCTCCAACAAAACTCATGTACAGCTCATCTAGGGGCCAGTTGTAGAACTTAAAATACACACCTGTATTTAGACATGGTTTTAAGGAAGAAACCTGAGAGTCTTCCAACACTTTTACCCCTTTGCCACATATTTTATGTGTAGAGAAGTACTGGGGATTGAACTCAGGGCCTTGAATATGCTAGGCAAGTGCTCTATCACTGAACTACAAGCCCAGCCCTTTTCATTTTATTTTGAGGCAGGGTCTTGCTAGGCTGCCCACATTGGCCTCAAATTTGTAGTCTCCTGCGTCACAGCTGCCAAATTGTGGAGATTATAGGCATGCACTACCACTCCAAGCTTAAACAATAACATTTTAGACTTTTCTGGTATAATGAAGCCCCCCTAAGCAAACAGGCCAATATGTTCTTATTTCCCAGATACCATTAGTAGTTTGAGATTTCTGCCCCTGCATCTGAGACAAGAATTACTAGGATAAGTGACAACAGTATGGGGAAACATAGGTATGTAGGAGCAAATCAGTAAGGCAAGATGAGCAAAAGGCCTTACTTTAGACAAGCATGAGAATATGACATTGACTAATGCTAAAAATACCTTTTGCATTTTGTAAAATATTAAATTGAGCTGTACATTCTTGTATGAGGCCTATTAAGTGGTGACACTTTCTTACACAAAGAAGCTTGAGTTAGGTCAAGCAAAAACAAGACAATACGAAAACCCTATTTCAAAGTATGAGTCACTTTTTGTATTTATAAGAGATTCCAAAAAGGGCTAGCAGTATGAGGTTCAAAGTCACCTCTTAAATGTGCCAGTAGGGAGCTAGCTTGCAAGTGTGAATTATTTCAGGGCCACAACCCTCTAAACTCGGCATCAGCTGGGGTTTTCAGTAAAGGAGTAAGGGCAATGCGGAGGTAAATAAAGGGGACCATGTCAGAATATAGCCATGCTGCCTCACTTGTCTGAAATCATCTCTGTTCTACTGTTAACACTTGGGTGGCGTGTATTTAAATCACGACTTCTACCTGCACTTTTCTCCTACTAGGACATCCAAAAATCAACTTGGCATTATTTTTCAATCAGCGTGGTATAAACTATTAGTATAAAATAGAGCAGAGGAGGAGAAATCTTTTGAACTACAGTTCCTCTAAAATTCTCAAAAAAAAAAAAAAAAAGTTTTCTTTTGAAAGCTCTCCCCCCTTCCTCCACCCTTTATTCTTGGTTTAAGATGTTAGGCTCTTAAGGACAAAGGAGCCAAGCTTACTTGGTTTACCAGCACATCTAAACTATATATAATATACTTTGATTTTTACCAAGCATAACAACAATTATGTTGTTGAGCAAATGAGGAGCTTTTCAAACTACCAGAGCAACAGCACTACCTTGCACAGTCTGGTGTTAAATCAGCACTTCATAAATCAATTCTGCAGGCTTCTGCCCAGTTAGATGATCTCTATGCAGAATCGGCAGTCTAACACTGGCTCCCACACACATTAAAAATCATCACTCTGCTAGCCCAACTCACTGTTCAGATGGGTCTCCTTGAATGCAGCCTTTATTACAACCTCACTGCTGCTTCCTACCCTGGAGGAATACCATGATACGTCAGAAAATCTTCTTTCTCACTTTCTGTAATCAGGGGGTCTTGCAATGACCCTAATACTGTTAAAAAGCACTGTGTTTTTTAACAGTAAAGCTTCTGGAAAACCCAAACAAAAAGACACGTCACCCGGTGACGTCAGCCTATATACAGTTCTGTGTGGTCGCAGCACATAAGCAAAGCCATTCTTGTGCCGTTTCTCAGAAAGGCTTTTCAGTAAATGCACTCATGCTGCTCCAGGAGCTCTTCTCTGCAACAAGCCGCCCATCTGCCATCAACAAGTTAAGACCAAGAGAACTAACGGCTATGGACAGAAGAGACTGAAGCTTCGATGACCAGCAGCAGTTAGAGGAGAAAATTAATAACTTATACTGAAAACCTATTTAGGAGATCAGAGCATCACAAAAAATGAAACCAACGCTTTCCAGAGGAATATCCTAAGGGAAAAACAACTCACGCTGGCGGATTCAATTTTACTAGCAAAGCTGGGGACACAGAAAACAAAACTGGTCAAAGGCTCCTGCATGTTAGAGCCTTTTACAGACTCACTGCGTTGAGTCTGACAACCTCGACTGAATGCAGCCTCTAATGTGCTCAGAAGAATGGGTAAGTCCATGCATTTATATGTCTTGTACAGTCAACGAGGAGTCATGCTTTTAAAATAAGCCACCGAGTTCACATTTTATGAGGAAAATCACTGTCATATTTTTGGGTTTAGAGGTTTGGGTAAACACATATATCGTTGATGACTGAGACATGTTTTATCTTCTTTTTAAATGGTTTGAGTTGTGTTCCAGTGATACCAACAAGGTTAATTTTTCTGCAGTAAATGAAAAGTAAGTTATATCGCAGTGCAATCTTTCACCATAATGTTATGTTGTGTTTTTAATAGCCTGTATGTTCTGCTGAAAAAAAATCCTATTTTCTTGTTTTCCTTAAATTATATTCTGCAGGCTTACATTTCAAGTGGCCATTAGGGGCCCCTATGCTGGCAGCAATATATGCAATGAGTATGGTTTTAAAAATGCTGCCTGCCCTGGGTATGGCGTGTCCACCCAAATGCCGCTGCGAGAAGCTGCTATTCTACTGCGACTCTCAGGGCTTCCACTCAGTGCCAAACGCCACAGACAAGGGCTCTCTGGGCCTGTCCCTGAGGCACAATCACATCACAGAGCTTGAAAGAGATCAATTTGCCAGCTTCAGTCAACTTACCTGGCTCCACTTAGATCACAATCAAATTTCAACAGTAAAAGAAGATGCTTTCCAAGGACTATATAAACTTAAGGAATTAATCTTAAGTTCCAACAAAATATTTTACTTGCCAAACACAACTTTTACTCAACTGATTAACCTACAAAATTTGGACCTGTCTTTTAATCAGCTGTCATCTCTGCACCCAGAACTCTTCTATGGTCTTCGGAAGCTGCAGACCTTGCATTTACGTTCCAACTCCCTGCGGACTATCCCAGTACGTCTGTTCTGGGACTGTCGTAGTCTGGAGTTTCTGGATTTGAGCACAAACCGTTTGCGAAGTTTGGCTCGCAATGGATTTGCAGGATTAATCAAACTGAAAGAGCTTCACCTAGAGCACAACCAGCTGACAAAGATTAATTTTGCTCATTTCCTCCGGCTAAGCAGTCTGCACACGCTCTTCTTACAATGGAACAAAATTAGCAATCTGACATGTGGGATGGAATGGACCTGGAGCACTTTAGAAAAGCTAGACCTGACTAGAAATGAAATCAAAGCCATCGACTTAACAGTATTTGAAACGATGCCTAATCTTAAAATACTCCTCATGGATAACAACAAGTTAAATAGTCTTGATTCCAAGATCTTAAACTCCCTGAAATCCCTCACAACCGTTGGCCTCTCTGGCAATCTGTGGGAATGCAGCCCCCGAATATGTGCTCTTGCCTCCTGGCTGGGCAGTTTCCAAGGTCGGTGGGAACACTCCATCCTATGTCACAGCCCTGACCACACCCAAGGAGAGGATATCCTAGATGCAGTCCATGGATTTCAGCTCTGCTGGAACTTATCAACAACTGTCACTGTCATGGCTACAACTTATAGAGATCCAACCACTGAAAATACAAAAAGAATAAGCTCATCAAGTTACCATGTCGGAGACAAAGAAATCCCAACTACTGCAGGCATAGCAGTTACTACAGAGGAACACTCTGCTGAACCAGACAATGCCATCTTTACTCAGCGGGTAATTACAGGAACAATGGCTTTATTGTTTTCTTTTTTTTTTATTATTTTTATAGTGTTCATCTCCAGGAAGTGCTGCCCTCCTACTTTAAGAAGAATTAGGCAGTGCTCAATGATTCAGAACCACAGGCAGCTCCGATCCCAAACACGACTCCATATGTCAAACATGTCAGACCAAGGACCGTATAATGAGTATGAACCCACCCATGAAGGACCCTTCATCATCATTAATGGTTACGGACAGTGTAAGTGTCAGCAGCTGCCATACAAAGAATGTGAAGTATAATATCTACCCACCATCAAAAATCACATCAGATAAGTAACCTATTTTACATAGTAGGGGGCTAAATACATTATCTAATTTTTACCAATGGTGACATTAAGCCTAATTTTCCAAACCAAGTGGAGACTTAGTTTTTGAAGTGTTGAAGTATTTTTAATTTTTTAATGAAACCATATTTTAAGTGTTTAATGAAGCATTGCTCACATTAACTTGCACTCTTGTTGAAGTCTAAAATGCTTCAAAATAAGACATTTCGTGTATGTAATTATATACTATTGTGTGTAAACATTTACACTAAGGTCTCCATGTGCTATTATTTTCTACTGAAAATAGTTGGGAAAGAAGCTACTGGACAGAAACAGATATGGATCAATACCTGTTTGATCACTGCTCTCCATCTCATGTAACACACTGGCTTGCTGCAAAGTTCTCTTGTATAATATGGTATTTACTCAAATCTATAATACTGCCAGTGCAAGAAGCAGAATTACATGTATGCTCAAGACTGGTAAATATTAAAACACTCTTCCTCCAGAATTTTTGCCTGGGTTAGTAAGATGTTATCAAAGTCCATATCATGCAATCTGCATTCTTTATGTAACTCTAATAAGCCGAAAGACTCTTTAATATATTTGAAAAATGAATCCAAGTGACTGTGTAAAAAGAGGTCTCATTACAATGAAATCAGTACTAAATAATTACACCAACTTCTTACCATACATCTCTAGTTTGACACATAATGGAAATGTTGATTTTTGTAGCATTTATACTATTGTTTTAAACTAGTATTAAATCATCCTTTTACTAATTAATTTACTAACTCATATTTACATTTATATGTGGAAAAAAACAGAACTTATTTGGGAGAGAAAAGAGATAAACTGAGCCAGTTTAACAATACTGACATTTTCCCTCCAGTTTGCAAACTCTCTCTCCTCCTCCCCAACCCCTGTCATGATAAACCAAAGGCTGCATTGACAAAGGGGTTAAAAGACACTTTCTTCTGCCTTTTCATGGTATTTAAATCTTTAAACTTCACAGAGCCAAATTAAAAACAACTGGCTAGCAAAAGGCACAATTCTGATTATTGTTATAGTATTAAGGAACTATGAAAAATCATTTTTAAAATATTATATGCTAAATTTTGACATTTCGATAAGGATACCCATTTTCTTTCTCACTGTATGGTTCCTTCTAAGAGACAGAAAGAACATATTACTGAAGTGAATCTTATGGTAGAACACTCAACGTAGCTACACAGCAGTAAATGGAAGGCAGCACAAGGTAAGAAGAAAGACTCTGAAACCTGACTGTGGTTAGCAGAAGTTACTAAGCAGCAAAGAATGATCATACACAATCTATACCAAACAGGGCAAGCTCTGGCACCTATGCTGCAATGGAAAGAGGGGGACGCTCTCCAGTGTAAATATAAACATTCCATAATAATAAATGGCAACGATGCCACATTTTCATGCAGAAAAGAACTACAAATATTCAATTTCTTCTACGATTTTTATGGAAAAGCTATGATATATTTGGGGCTTAGATATAAGTTATCAATTCACACAATTTTTCTATTAAGAAGGTTCTGTGTATGTGAAAAACTAAAATTAAAACACTAACTTAATTTTAAGAAAAAAAATGGGCATTTTTGCAACTGTCATTGTATGTGAAAAGGCATAAATCCTCAGAGGAGGGAGAGAGGAAAGAAACAGAGAGACTGAGAATCTTTTCCTTAACATATATGTCAACATGTTATCCTTCATTCGAGGCATATTTTCTTCCCAAATTAAATTGAAAATGTTATGACTATAGTTTAACCCATAAGATTTAATTATGAATTCCTCTAATATTGAAAAGGGTACTTATATTTCAAAGATAATGTGTCTCAATTCAGTGAAAATATGCTCAGTTCAATTTGGTTCACCTCTGGTGGTGCCATTTCATCTCTTATTATAGCAGACTCTAGCATGCCTGGGCTGAGGCAGATTTTCTGGCACAGAGGGCAGTGCAATACTTCCCCACAGAAGGACAGGATCAGAAGCCCCTATTACAAATGAGAGCTCCATGGGCTAAAATTTACCAATCCATTTATCAGGGTAGCCACAGCCACTTGTCAGGTGAGAGACTGCTGGTTCATAATACAACTGTGAGCATACAAGGTTCCACCAGGCCTGAAGGATAGCAGAGGAGTATTTTCATCATTTCAAACCACAAGCAAAAATTTTTCAAATTGTGAATAGAAGGGTAAGAAATACAACATGGGAATCCCTACATTAATCCTAAAGGACACAATTAGTAAAATGGACCATCAACTGGCAAAATCCTTAATGTATATGGAAAAGCAAGGCATTTAGTAATTCAGGGGAACAGCACTATCAAGGCCACTGAAGCTTACTTTTCAATTGAAAAATAACTTGATTTTTCTTGCCCTCCACATTTTTGGTAAGGCCCGCTGAGAAAAGTGAATGACAGCACCAAACAGGTATTTTTGTTTCTCATTTAAAGCACAAATTACCCTTTTTAATTGCCTCTAGAAGGCAGGGTTCCATTTAATTGCTGCCTATTTGTATTTCTGTACCATCACAGGTTTTAAGATGAGATTGTTAGTCATCTGTGCTCTCTTTACCAACTGGCCAGGGTGGAAGAGAATCATAGAGCAATGCAGATCCTGGTGACCATGTCCGGGCTTTTGTTTTCTGGTGGACTTTTATCTTCTTTATCATCACCATCCCTATTTTCAAGGTTAGAGGAAAGTGACTATCAAGAAGAAGAAAAATAATTACTTCCCGTGAAAAAGGAAAGCTAAAGAAAGCTATGATACCATATCTATGCAGGAACCAAGAAATAGTTTGCAGTTGTTTCTACTCATTTCTTTAACTTGTAGGGGATTTCTTACCTTTCTGAAAAGAGAGTGGGCTTGTAAATTTTCAAATCCACAAACAATTCTGACTTACTACCAGCATCAAAAAAGCAAAGATACCAATTTTTAAGCCAAAAATCTGTTATAACACATGTAATTTTTAATGTGCCTTAGTTAATTTCTGTACCAAGTCAGTAAATGGGATTGCCTGAACTTCCCAACTCTGCTAATTATTAAAATCCATCTGCTTATTCTAATGCTAGTCACCAAGACCTAGACTCCATCTTCCCAATAAAAATGAGTCCCATGTAGCAGCACTAGGTCTGAATCCCAAAATACAGAACAGAAATATCATTTTCTTTAAAGCATACTTCCTACACACAGCTATCAGGGGGAAAAAAGCTATAAATTCCTGTTTCCTCTTTCTCTCTCCCTGAAGTATAAATAGTAAAAAAAAAAAATTACTTAAAGACTATTTCTAACAGCTGACTTACATGATCATTTTTGTAATACAGCAATACAGTGACAGACCTATCTGGAAAATCTTTTGGGACACAATTTTCATATCTTATTGGTTAAAGTGCTTGAGCCAGAAAAAGACAAAGGAGATAAGGCTATCCATACATAATTAGTAATTTTCTCTAATCTTGGGCAAATTCATAATACTTGAATAAGGCCAAAAAAACAGAAAATGACTGCTCAAACTTTCATTCTGCTACTGCAAACATCTGGAAATGTCTGCAACTCCTTCAACTAACATTTTCTTTCTTGATTCAAAAAAAATAGTCTGATATATGGAATGTTTGG
Organism: Fukomys damarensis; assembly: GCF_012274545.1. Taxonomy (NCBI): domain Eukaryota; kingdom Metazoa; phylum Chordata; class Mammalia; order Rodentia; family Bathyergidae; genus Fukomys; species Fukomys damarensis. The sequence continues at coordinate 18,267,256 of NW_022900915.1, forward strand.
TAAACCTATTAACACTTGAGACTTGAAACTCCAAGTATAGTCCAAACACATCACATTCAATCACCTTCAAGAGCCATGGGGGTGGGTGGGTTGGGGGTGGAGAAAAAAATTTGGAATGTTTGGTAAACCTATTAACACTTGAGACTTGAAACTCCAAGTATAGTCCAAACACATCACATTCAATCACCTTCAAGAGCCAGGGGGGTGGGTGGGTTGGGGGTGGGAAGAAAAAAATACTATTAAGGGGATATCACGGGTGGGTAACATTAAGTATAGTGTACAGGAACGTTTTGTTATTAAAATTGTGTATAATGCAAAAGTGAATGTATGTCTTTTTTTTAAAACTCTTCCTCAATAACCTATCATGTGAAGCTTGAAAAACCATTTGTGATAGACAAGAAACTTTAAATGGCTTTGTGTTGTGCTCCTCTACAATGTCAAATGAGTCTGTTCAAAGAAGGCAGCTCATCACCTATCTTTATTCAGAGAGAGTCAAAACTAGGCTGAAAGAAAAGGGAGGGAGGCATCTCGCCTGCAATAAGCTGTTTTGTCACAAGCCTTAACAAGTGGACAGAAAGTAGGGCTCAAGGATGCTAGGGTTGGCTGTTCCTCTCCTCTCGCAATCCTCTTGCGCAATAGGCTGCCACTACATCCTGCCACTCAATTCCATATACCTAGGCAACAGCACCTTGGCTTCTACCTCAGTGGTTAGCTGTGGTAGATAACTGCATCAACCTGAACACCACTCCTGGGAAGTCCACAGATGCTAAACTACTGTGGGAACACTAGGCTCCCTCTGTGACCTGCAGTACCCTGGATGCCAGCTCGATGAGCACAAACAGAACAAAGGAATGTTTTTAACTAGTATTCTTCAAAGGGCAGATAAACATCCTCACATGAGATGCTATGTCTGGGGAGAACTGGGAAAGACACTGTCCCGACTTCCAGGAAGTGAATGCCAAGAGCCTACCACACTTGCTTCCTGCATTCTGGTCCCACAGCAGTACAGTAGGACTAGACAGAGAAATGAACATGGCCAATGTTTTCCCAACACCTGGAGATGCTGGGATCAGAGAGGCTGAGAGGGTTCTCACATGAGAAGCCTCAGCTCTAACTAACGCAGAGGCACAAAGCACAGCACACAATTTTACTGTCAAACTCAGTTTGCACTAGAGGGCATACGTGGCAGTAATTTTAAATTGCATAAAAGGAACAAATTCCCACACTTTGTGGAATTACAATCAGGATTATTAACAATTCTTGTACATGTAAATCCCATGTAAAGCTACATGTGATTTATCAGTTAATTTAATTAATTTTGCCTATGTCCATAGCATTCTTAGGTTCTCAAATACATAATAAATTTCTACAAGGTCTATTTAAGATTTTTTTTTTCCTTTTCTTTAAATACATCTGACCAGCTGGGTAGTCAAGTCTCCCTGAGAGAGACAAAATGTACTTATAGAGAGAAAGGAAGAAGAGGTGAAAGCCATAGCTATTCTAAACATCTGTCTTTAGCACCAGTGTGATTTTCCTCGCTCACTGATGTTTTCAGAATATCCTTCAAGGGCAGACCTTGAAGTTCCTCTTCCAGTAGATAAAGAAGGCATTAAAGGTAAGAAACCTCCAAGGCAAGTATATGGAGTCATCTTATCCTGCAAAACTCCCAAACTAAACACACCTTCTTCTCTCCCTTTACACGGAGGCCTAACAAAGCTCAACGCAGACCACCAACCTAGGAACTCCTGCTGGAAATTCAGCATGAACAACAGTCCTGACGGGCAGAGGCCAAGGTCTCACTGTTAAGTCAGTTAGTCACGGAGACAGGGTCTCACTGTGTCGTTCAGGCTGACCTTGAACTCACTATGTAGCCCAAGCTGTCCTTGAATTCTCAGTGATCCTCCTGCCTCAGACTCTAAAGTGCTTAGGATGACAGGCGTGCGCTCCCATATCTGGATGGACACCACATTTAAAACTGCAGCCTCAGAAACAATTTCCAAAGTCTTTTTACAGCTTTCATGATATTTCACTAAAGAACCACAGGGAAGAAATACACAAGAGTCACAATTAAATATAAACTTTACTAAACACCCATTCACAATTAATTGTAGAGCAGAATTACTCCGTCTTTAGACTTATTTGTACCAAAAGTTACAAAAGTTCAAGGCTGCTTTTTCTGAAGGGGAAAAAAAAATCAGGCAGAAACTATAGCCATTTATATTAGCTCATCTATTTCATTATCACGAGGGCAAAAATAATTATTTTACAATTTGCATATAGATTTAGCTCAGCAGGAAGGTAGTTGGTCAGCATGTGCAAGATCCTGGGTTCATTCCTCCAGCCCCATCCAACAAAAATAATAAGTGATAATAATATTCTCTCCTCCACCGGCTCTCTCTCTTGCCTGAATAAAATGCATAGCAAGAAAGTGCCTTAAAAAACACACACACACACAAACCCCAGAAATTCACTTACATATAACATAATTCTAAAGTCAAGAAAACTCAGAAGATATGTACAGAATGGCTGGCATATGATGATGTACAAAGATCTAATACAAGGATGTTTTTCATAATTGGTACTGAGTATTAAACCCAGGACCTTTGCACTGAGCTAAATCCCCAGCCTGGTTTCATTTTTTACTTAGAGACAGGGCCTCAATAAGGCTCTGAGTTGCTCTGGCTGGGCTCCCAGAGTGCTGGTATTACAGGTATGCACCACCATGTTCTGTCAATGCTCAGTTTCTCTATTTTGAGGGGCTCATTATATAGCTCAGGCTGGCCTTGAACTCACTATAGTAGTATGGTAGATGGGCCTCAAACTCACAGCCATCTTCTGCCTCAGCCTCCAAAGTGCTCGGATTATAATCAAGGGCCATCACACCTAGCCAAAGCAAGGATTCTTTACCTCAAGGATCTTGGATACGTTTGAGAAAATGCAAAAATCTCTTTAAATTATTGTGTGTGAGTTCAGAGATTTCATCAGATCTAATGGTGCTTTTGGTTTTTTGGGTTTTGTCTTTGTATCAGGGATCAAACTTACGACCTTCTCCAGCCCTAATTTTTTTTTTTTTTTTGGTGGTACCAGAGATCAAACTTGGGCCCTTGTGCTTGAAAGGCAGGCAGTGGAACCACTGAGTCAAATCCCTGGCCCCCTAATGGGTTTTTAATAATTCAAAATAAAAGATTAGGAAGCTCTGGTAGAACAACCTAACAGTCCTTTCTAGTACATACCAATTTGGCCCTGATAGTCCTGGTCGACAAGGCAAAAAACTAATCCAACAGCTTTAATCTGATAAATTTACACTAGTTTAACTAGGAGAGAGATGCTTAAGTGCAAAGGTTTGTGAATTATTTATAAAATGGCAGATTTAAGAATAAGAGAAAATATCAGTATCTCTAAGGAAGTTTCATACAACAGATAGACTCGTGCTTCTTGTCAACTCATGATAAGCAGCCTACACACATACATGCTGCCTGCTTTGTGATGACCTAACTTCTCTGACAGTCCAAAGCTGGGGCCTACAAAGTCTACAAGAATGAATTAGGACTGTCTTATCCCAAGATACACTGTTCCCACACATACACAGGACACCCAGAAAATACCTCCTACATTGTTACATAGCTCGCAGACCAGGAATACAGATTAAAATTAAAAAACAACTTCCACAGGCTAGAGTGTACAGTGGCAGAATGCTTATCTAGCACCTGCAATGCCCTGGGTCTGGTTCCCATCATTATTGGAAAAGAAACAAACCAAACCAAACCATCTTCGGGCCGGGGATTTAGCTCAGTGGTTACACCGCCTGCATTGCAAGCACAAGGACCCAAGTTCAATCCCTGGTACCAAAAACAAAACAAAGCAAACCATTTTCCACCATACTGGTAACAAAGAAAATTATTGTATTTCATGCAATATCTCTAGTTTTGCTGATAATCCTAAGTGGTCCCCTTGGTAAGAATCTAAAGATGCTAATTGTCTAAGAAAGAACACATTTTAAAAGCTAAACCAATCATTAGTCTGAATTGCTGTTAGAAATTTTAACTGTCTTCAAAATTTAAAACCATCTTACAAGCCATTAGAAAAACCACCTAAATTTTCAGTAGGAATAAGCACAGCAGTACAAAGGCCTGTCCTACAATTGAAACTGTAACCCAAAGATAAATCCTTCAACCTCTGTACATTTTACCTCTAAAACAGAATTAACAGCAGTAATAACCAGAGGACTACTTATTCATGTAAAATCCTGAGACTTGCACACAGTAAATATTCAAAAAATGTTTTTTGCTTTTCATAGCAACATATGGAGAACTAAGTGCTATAGATCCATCAGTAGAACATGTAATCACATTAAAGACATGTTAGGCCCATGGGTTTCACCCTAAAGCTCCCACTTTCTAGATTTTCTTGTCTCATTACGTTAAAGTGTATCCAAAATGGAAAGTGACAATTAGAACTTTAAGTAAGCCTCAACAGGCTGGTTACACTTTTCACATCTAATACTGATATAAAACTGACCACATTATCTCACAGTCAAGATAATCTCCTTTATAAAATGCATTATAATATCAAACATGACATTACTCTAGTGTAGCTTTATGAATCGAGGCCAAATTCCTAAAGGTTTAGAACCTCTAATACCAATTCCTTCTGGGCAGAGTAGTCACTTAAAATGAAGAATTACTTCTTAGATTATTTTATTAAAACTATATAACGACATACTATCTAGTATCATAAACATATTTTTTCAAAAGAAATACTCTCACTGAAGTTTCATGTTCTGACAACCCTATTTTAGGACAAGCTATATGACTGTGAATTAAGGATCACTATTATATTCATTTTTCTTTAGAAGAAATATATACATCAAGTCTATCACATCTAACTTAGGAGGCAGTCCTAACTGCAGTAGATTTAGTTCCAAGGCAGATTCACCAGAATTACTGAGGGATGCAGGCAAGTATACATAACAGGGTATGTTTTGTTATAGCTGGATGATTGTCCATATTATCAAAGTCTATACTCATACCAAGTTTGCTCAGAATTACCTATCTGAATGAAGTAGATACTTTTTTCCCCTAAGAAGTGTAAAGGGACTTATTAGGCAGAATTTTAAAAGTACCCACTCAAGAAAATACAATGTAGGCACTCAAGAGAGGCATTATAGTTTGGAGGTGGTGAAAAATCTGTGGTGCGTGTGAGACTCTGTAAGTTCTGCTTTGTCTTGGTTTAGGGGTAAAAGGATGGTCCACTCACAGAAATAAATGGCCTATTTTAGAGCTAAGAGGTAGGGCTCAGATTTTTTAAGATGGGTGATCCAAGATGTTTGACCTAAAAGCATTCTTTGAACTCTCTCAATCTGTTCCTTCACATTAAAATCAGGTTTCTGCCCCTTACCAACTAAATTAATTTATGGATTTAAAGTATCTTTAAAGGGATTTTGGGCATGAAGGGCTTAGAAGAAAAGACATCTGCAATCCCAGCATTTGAGAGGCTGAGGCAGGAGGATCCCCACAAGTTTGAGGCCAGCCTGGGCTACATAGTGAATTGAAGGCCAGTTCTCTGTCTGTCTGTCTCTCTCTCTCCATATACATATACATATATATATATATATATATTTTAATTGTCTTCAAAATTTAAAACCATCCTACAAGCCATTAGAAAAACCACCTAGGTTTTCAATAGGAATAAGTGAGCACAGCAGTTCCAAGGCCGGTTCTACACTTGAAACTGTGACCCAAAGATAAATCCTTCAACCTCTGTATATCTTACCTCTAAAACAGAATTAAAAGCAGTAATAACCAGAGGACTACTTATTCATGTAAAATCCTGAGATTTGCACACAGTAAATATTCAAAAAATGTTTTTTGGGGCTGGGAATTTAGCTCAGTGGTTCCAGCAGCTGCACAAGGACCTGAGTTTGACCCCCAGTACCCCCTCCCAAAAAAAAAACTAATCAAAAAATGTTTTTTGCTTTTAATAGCAACATATGGAGAACTAAGGGCTATATATATAGTGGGAGGGAGGGCAGAACATCAACAAACCTAGGGAGCAGTAAGATAACCCTAGGTGACTTAGTGTCCTAAAATTTCAAGTCTTCTCAAAAGCACAATTTTTAGGGCTGGGGATTTAGCTCAGTGGTTCTGCCGTGGAAGATCCCAAGTTCAATCCTCGGTACCCCCCAAAAAGCACAATTTTAAAATTATTATTTTCTTCCTGCTTTCTACCTATCTTTATTTCTTCTATCTTAGCTCATTCCCCCCAAAGACTTAAATCCCTTGTTCTTAAATGATGCACAGGGGCTAAAGGTCTTAACTGTTGGGATGGTGGGGTGCTGACCTTGCCTATCCAGGGATCAGAAGTCTCATCCTAACTAATTTAAAGGAGGGTGGGTTTTGTTGTTTGATGAACCATCATCTTTTGACAATCTGGAAAAGAGTACCAAGACATTAGCACATTTTCTTATAACCATGTTAAATAAGTAGGGGCCAAAAAAGGTAGAATCTTGGTGAACAGCAGCTCTAAAAAGTTATAGGAGTCAGACAAAATTAGGTACCATTTGGCATAATATTAACCTTTGTGTTGAGGTATTTACCCAAATACAACATGTGTTAGAGTATAGCGTTCTTCCTTATTTTTCAAAGAAATCTAATGGCCTCCTACTTTAATTATAACAATGGTCAAGTAATACAATGGTTGCTTGGTTCATAAACACTTTTTTTTTTTTTTTGGTACCGGGGATCGAACTCGGGTCCCTGCATTTGCGAAGCAGGCCACTGAACCGCTGAGCTAAATCCCTGGCCATAAACACTTTTGTTTGTGAACAGTTTGACAAAATTTTGTTTCTGTTTGCAAACTCTACATCTGGTGAGAAACACTATCATGGTCGTCTTTCCTACACAAACACAAATGTGGACATCTTTTCTAAAATCCTGGAACAGTTAAATTCATGAACCAAGGTACCACTGTACTCTAAATTAAGGTGCTACATTTTTGTGACCACTGGGTCATAAATTTTACTACGTGGCTGGGAATCTGGATCTTGCCTCTTATTTTGCAGACCTGAAGACCTATAACGAGTAGGTCCAGATAATATAAACTTGTAAGTTTGAAGGAGGTAAAAAAGCTTACCAGACATTTATATTGGTATTTTTTTTCCTATATGGGCATATCAATACAAGAAGCCAAATCTTTTCCTGAGGGGTACTTGAAAGCACATTAAAATAACATAACAGCAATATACTAAGAGGCTGAAGGATATGTTTTTGGAAAGGCTTACACGACTGGGATTTATGGCTTCTTGTGACTGTAAGTCACAGTATTACAAGTGTAACTAGAGACTGACAGTAGGGAGGACTGTTTTGGAGTCTGAAGCCCCATTTTATATCTAGCCTAGCTTTAAACTTTCTGCTAATATTACTCCAATTTTTTGGTTGTATTTTCCTGCTGAGCGTTTAAGACCAAGTCAAAGTAAGACCAACGTTAATCAAAATATGTCTATCTCTCTACTTATCTGCATTTATCAAGGTCAGTTAAAGCTCCTCAAGGTTACTACTGGGGCCATGAGCAGAGCATCTTAGCTCCTGTAGTTTTTCCCTCTTCTGTCATTTGCCAAGGATGAATCCCAGTCTTGTCTGACCATATGAGTATTTTTGAAACTGAGACATAAGATTAGGGCAAGGCCAAACTGGCTGGGGAAGTAGGTGTGACCTGTTATTTACAAAATCCTAAGACAAGCACAGAACAGTTCCCTACGCCCTTTAGGTGGACCTGCCATGAGAATTTGAGCAGTTTTTCAATAGGATGGCCTAGACTTGTCCTCAGCCTGAGGAGTGGATGATACAAAAAGGTCCACACTGAGTTTTTGCCACTATGTTCCGTCTTGCATAGGTGGCCTCTCACACTGTAGGGTGTACTTTTTGTTTCCCTACTTTTACTTGGCCCAAAAGATCATTCTGAAAGTCATGTTTTCCTGCTTTTAATAAAACTTTGCTACCCTTTGTGCTTGTCTCAACGATTTTTTGCTGAGGTCAGAAAGAAGCTAGAAACCACCTCTAGAAGGAGACTCTAGCACCCCTAAACCTGGGAACAAAACCATGGAAATATTCCCCTTTTTAATGACCCTTTTTGGCAAAATGAGTATTAATTGGTTCCTGTCCTCCAGAAGGACACACCTGCTGCTTCATAGGTTGGTTGACTCACCAGAGTTGCAGGATTTTTTCAGAGGAGTCTCGTCATGCCCTGGGTCCTGGCTGACCCTGGAGGGCAAGGACTAAAATGTTGGTTTGTCTTCTCGACCCCATTATCTCCCTTAGCTTTGGTCTGCAAACCTTGGTAGCTGAACACTTAGAAGGTCAGTTACACCAGTACCAAAGAGGGAGGTTTTATTCAACTATTATAATTTTTCTGAATATTGGGCACTATGAAATATAAAACATGACTAGAGAACGGCTACCTCTTTCATTAATCATGGTCAATATTTGGAAAGATATCCTTTATAGCCCAGATTTTTCAAGTCAAGAACAACTTTTTCAGAGCTGGGCATGAAGGCATATGCCTATAATCCTAGCACTCTGGAGGCTGAGGCAGGAAGACTACCTGAAGTCTGAGGCCAAGGTCAGCCTGGGCTAGTGAGACCTTGTCTCAAAAAGCAAATGACAATCATAAAAAACACTTTTTTTCAGCATTGTCTTTCAAAGATCACAATCCCAGTTATTCAACAAAGAAAATCACTATCTCCTCTGCCGTTCGCAACTTTTCCTACATCTCTTAACCTTCAGCTCGCTTTTATGGCCTCCAAAATTCTAAAGAATTTTAGCATAATATTTCAAATACTGACCACTCGCCTTCTTAAAGAAATGAGTTATTCACACAATACTCTCAAACTCCACAAAACTAAGTGCCTGTCAGCAAACTGATCCACTTACTTTGGGATATTATAATAGAAACACAACACTCACCTGAGCTTCCTTCTCAGCCTACCCACCCTTCTCTCTGCATGGATTCAAGTATAAACTCATTCTGCTCTCCCTTTCAAAAATCCTATGAATACTAGTCACCCTTCTGGCTTTTAATAATCAGCACTTGCTCTGATTATTAACCAACCCTCTGACCAAATATAATTCCCAGCACCTTCCACAATTTAATATGAGCTATTTTCTTGTTTTTATTTCAAGGTACAGAATGTGTATTAGAGTGTAGAAGATACTGTGAAAATTCCAGAAATGTACAGTTCTTGGGGTAATAATAGGCAATAACTCTTACTTCCCTCATAATTTTGAGAGATTTCCATAGACTCAGACACAAAAAACTGACCTTTCATGTGTAAGTATGTTCTGCCACAGCCTGTGCTCCAAAGAGAAAGACATGAGGATGAGGCACTACTATGTATGCCGTGGTAGGAATGAATGCATGGCTCACACGTTAAGAACTGTGTTCAGGAGTGGCCAGCCAGTGCCACTCATCTCAGACTAACTTGAACTTATCAAGGGAAAAATGGCACTGAAAAAGCAAGGAGAAATTATCTGCAATCCTCAGCACACTCCTGCAGGCAACTGGGACAGTGCACATCACCAAGTCTCCCTTTTTCTTCAGATAATCCCTTCAGGTCAGTGTGGGAGAAAAACTGCTCTGACACCTGAGATCAACTTGCAACAACTACAGACTATTCAGTCACTGAGTTAAAACTGTGAGTATAAGCTTTACCTGTTACCTACACAAACACAAAATTGTAGAGATCGGGAATTTCTTTTCTTTTGATACAGCATTTCTGAAGTGTCAAAAAGTATTACAATGCATAAGACATATTGTGGTCTAGATCATTTGTGCTCTTAGCTAAGTGAATCACAGGTAGGTTATAAAGAACAGGACAAACTCCCAAAAGGTTTATCTAAAGTCTGGTTGACATTCCTATCAAATCTATCACACTGATTTATAACTAAAATTAGAAACAGACAAACTAGATTAAACACACACCTCACTACCTAAAACAACAGTGTTTTGAAGAACTAATGTTCTTTTTAAACTTTTTAAGTCAATCTAAACACACATCTCCATTAAAACTGAGAGGGCACCTAAGGTCTACCTATAACCTATGAATGTCTATATTCTTGAGGCAGAGGGCAGGGGGATAAAATTCTGGGGACTGAACCCTGGACTTTTGCACAGAGCTACACCCCCAGCATTTTCTTCTGTTTTTATTTTGAGAGAAAGTCTCACTAGCTGCCCATGTGAGACTCATACTGGTGATCTTCCTGTGTCAGCAACCCAAGTGCTGGGATTACAAGCATGTGCCACACAACAACCAGCTCTGCATTTTATTAGTAGCTCCTGTTTTGTTTTGGGTTATTTTTTCCTTTGTTGGGTTTTGACAGGGTATTACTATGTCACTTAGGCTGGCCTTCAACTCAAAGTAATCTTGTCTTAGCCTGGGATGACAGGCATGCATCACCAAACCCCACTTAGTAGCTAGCATTTTTTTTCTCCCCCCGTTTTTTGAGACAGGGTCTCACTATGTAGTTGAGACTGATATGGAACTCACTACCTCCTGCCTCAGCCTCCCAAGTGCTGGGATTACAGGCATGCACTACCACGCCCAGCAGTAGCTAGCATATTAACTAAATGAATTCTTGAAAACAACTAACATTAAGAATACTATGGATAGAACAATTGAGAAGGGCTAAGACATAATGATTAGATTCAATCAGTGAGATAGGCACAGTGGCTCATACCTGTAATCACAGGTACTCACGAGGCTATGGCAGAAGGATTATAAATTTGATGCCAGTCTAGACAAATCAGTTACTCAAAATCCTGGCTCAAAAAAAATTAAAAGGGCAGGTGAGAGCCAGGTATGGCAGCACATGCTCAAAATCTCAGCACTGAGGCAGGAAGATCTCAAATTTGAGTCCACTTTGGCAACTTATCAATTTTGCAAAACTGTGTCTCAAATTAAAATAAAACAAACAAGGGTCGGGGATGTAGCTCAGGGGCGCCCTGCCTGGCAAATGCAAAATCGAGTTTGATTTCTGGTTCCAGGAATGAATGAAGTAAAGCAACCCTGGGTTCAATACCCAGTACCAAAAAAAAAAAAAAAGATTCAGATTTGAGGCATGTGAGAATGTAGTAATTCAAGCAGAGACAGTAAGTCCTTTTTGTGTGTATGTGTACCAGGGATCGAACTCAGGACCTTGCGCTTGTGAGGCAGGTGGCAGAACCACTGAGCTGAATCCCCAGGCCAGTTAAGTCCTTTTTTTTGAGATAAGGTCTCAATATATATTCCGGGTTGGGGTTGGCCTTGGCCTTGAACTGAGAAAAGCAGATTTTGGACTGGGTGTGGAGGTGCACATCTGCAGTTCTAGCACTTAAGAGGCTGAGGCAGGAGGATTACCATGAAATCAAGGCCAGTCTGGGCTGTATACATAGTGAGTTCAAGCCAACCCAAACCTAAAGCAAAACGCTGTGGAGAAAAGAGACAGAGAAACAAGACAGAAACAGAGTGACTGAGACAGAATGGGAAAAACAAGAAAAGGAAAAGGAAAAGAGAAGGGCTGGGATTAGCTCAGTGGCACTGCTCCTGCCTTGCTAGCACCAGAAGGAAGGTGGTGGTGTGGGGGGCAAGAGAAAGGGGAAAGGGGTGGGAGAGGGAGGTTTTTAACTGGGTGAGGTGGAATGTGCATATAAATTCCAACTACTTGGAGGGCTGAGGCAGGAGAATCTCAAGTTAAAGTCCTTTTTAAAATTAAATATTTTAAATCAATTCAACAAGTACTTCTACTATATCCACATTAGTACACAAGTTGCAAAAGTGTTAGATCTGCCTTCAGGAATTTATAGTTCAATGAAGATAAAACTAAGAACATCCCATAAATGTGAGAATAAACCCCAAAATATGAAGTGAACAGTGACACAGAGACTACTTATCTTTAGAAAACAAGGAGGCCTATATATCCGTCAACAGATAAATGGATAAAGAAAATGTGGTATTTAAAAACATTTTTTTTCTGCTACCAGAAATCGAACTCAAGACCTTGCAGACACAGCACCACTACTAAGTACATCCCCAGCCCAAAAATGTGGTATTTATATATAACAGAGAACTAGTGCGCCATAAAGAATAAGTTTGAATAATTTCTAGGAAAATGAATGCACCTTGGCAACTTAGCAGCAGAATCCATCTTAAAATAACACAGTGGGAATGTAACAGTGTGAAGAAAGGCTCTGGGTTCCTTGGATTCATTGGGAGTGGCAGGTCAGACGCAGACAGAAATAGGTGGGGGTAAAGAGGGGAAGGAAAGAGCGGAAAGTTAATAGCTGTGAGCATGATTTCAATACAGCTGGGTACAGAATAGCCGAAGTTACTAATCTAACAGACTGTATCAGTGAAGGGCAGCAACTCTTGGCTTGGCCAAAGCAGAGCCAAACTGAGGGTCTGCGGTGCAAGGGGGAAGGGGATGACTGAGATTTAATACATTGGACAACAGCAGCTACTCTAGGTTTCTGGAGAAAGCTGGAACATGATAAAGAGGTGATTTAGAAAGATGTATTCAGGCAATACTTCCAACTTTGTGAAGAAAACAAATCCATAATGTTCAGCCTCAGGAAAGGGCTCATGGGCAAGAAAAAGAGACTTACTTAAATGGCAGACAAAGAGTTAATGATGGGCAACCATAGGTCAGCTGAGAGAGAACATAAGGATCTTTCCCCATCAGGAGTCTGAGGCCAGCCTTAACTACACAGAGACACCCTGACTCAAAAAACCAAATAAATAAATAAATAACAAAATAAAATATATACCAAAGACAGCCTCAGGAGTTCTCAGGCTAACAGTATTCACAATTAATCTCCAATCCAAAACTGTTTTCTGAAGACACATAATTTCTAATATACCTTCACAAGCACAGCTTTCTTTTCAAGTCTTAATAAAGACTTCCTCTTATGAATTAAGCATAGAAAAGGAAAACAAATCTCTACTTTGTAATGTATAGGCCATAGACAAAAGAAAAACTCTAACTTAAGTCCTATTCACCCTAGTAAAATCTACCCCTTATTTCAGTCTTAACCACATATTCCTAAAATATTAACTAGGTAAAGTTTTAAACTTTTATAACAATTTATGGCTCCCTGACACAAATATTACACAAAAGAGCAGCAGGATAGTATAGTGACAACCAGTTAATTTTACTCCCTTCACATACTACAAAAGAACTTTATTATAAGGTTTAACTTACTACTTTCATATCTAAAATGTTCATTAGTGGTTTCACCGTTAGAAATCTTGGTGGAACTGCTGGTTTTGTGCGACATGGTTGCCAATACAGTTTTTTGATTTTTATTGGTACCGGGGACCGAACTCGGGTCCTTGTGCTTATAAGGCAGACAGCAGAACCACTGAGCTAAATCCCCAGCCCAAGTTGCCAATACAGTTTTAATAAAACTCCCAAGCCATTTTCTACTTGTTGTTATCTAAATAACAGAAACTGAGGATGTGATATACAGTATTTCACAACAGAAACATGTTTCGGGGCCAGGGATTTAGCTCAGTGTTACTGTGCCTGCCTGGCAAGCACAAGGTCCTGAGTTCGATGCCCGATACACACCCCCGCCAGCCCCCCAAAAAAGAAAATATAAAGGCAGCTGGGCTGGAAATGCAGTTCAGTGATAGAGCACTTGTCTACTAAGTGTGAGGCTCTACACTCAATCCCCAGCATTACAAAAAGCATGAAGGTTAAAAAGCCAGTCGTGGGTTTGGCCTTTGTATGAATCAGTTATGTTGTTCACATTCTGAACCCCAGTGTTTTTTTCTCTCTGAAATGGAAAATGTCTGTAAATGGTTACAATGGATACTCAAAACTATGAGGCAGTAGGCATCTGTAATCTCAGCTGTCTGGGAAGCTGAGGCAGGAGAGGTGCATGTCTGAGCCCTGCCTAGGCAATTTACTGAGACCCTATCTCAAAATAAAAAATAAAACGGGTTGGGATGTAGCTCATTGTGAAGATCCTCAGTCTAAATTCCCAGGATCATAAAACAACAAATCAAAATCATTTAAAAAAAAGCCAACCAACACAAAAACTGTTAAGAACTTAGTTGAAATATATTACCAATGCTGGGAGGTATACAAATCAGAGTAAAAAAAAATAACCTCTGCAAACACAGGACAACAGTATTATATAAGCCACCAGTACCCTTTGTAATGAATAGTATCTACATAAAATAAGATAGAATATGAGACTGAAGGGGGGGTACTGAAACGTCTTTAGAAAGGTTTAATGGGGATATTTTTTTCTAATAGACAAGCCTAGTGGGTCAAATCAATTGTGTCCTTACAATCGTTTATTCCTACTATCCCACATAATTTCTATATTTTAGACTAATTCAGTCTGAGGGGGGTTGTCAAACTTTTCCTTCATCTTCTCCCACTTAAGTTTCTCTTCAGTGAGGCTTAGCAGCCCCCTCACTGAGCATTTTGTTCTGTCTTTCCTTATTTGGGAGCCCTCAAGCATTTCTACTTCTCTCTTAGATGTAAGGCTGGGTGTAGGCATAAGCACATATGCTCAGGTGGGGACAAAATGAGAGCAAATAGACCCAGATCAAGACAAACAATCACTACTAATGCTTAAAAAAAAGACAGTTATTATTTAGCTCTTGTCAAAGTTCTTTTTTGGTAAACTTGGCTCCTTTATTTTTTCATAGTTTTGCTATCAGTTCAGACTGACCCTTGCACTCACTAGGTAGTCCAGGCCGTCTTCAAATTTGTAGAAGCCCTCCTGCCTCGGCCTTCCAACTACTGGAATTACAGGTATGCACCACCATGCTTGGCATCCCCCCTTTGATTTGAGTCTTGTACTACCCACTTCTACTTGACTAGAAAAAGAACCATTTATTTCAATGTTTGTAGATATCCACACAAATCTTTCATAAAAAAGATAAAAAGAAACATATAACTAATTTTTCACAAAATAAATATTCTTAAGACTGTAAGTACAGAAATTTTACAGATATAGTATCAATGAAAATTACAAAAGGAAGATTCATCGTGCATAATGCTATAAAAGGAAAGGTCTCAAAGCCTTCACTAAACCAGTCTATGACTAGGCTGCCTCTTCCGGCCATGCAGGTCAAATGAATTTTGATCCTACACAATTAAAATGGTTTATGTGAAAACAATTTTTTTAAACCTACAAGCTCAAAATCTGGCAATTAATTATTACCTTGTATTCAACTGTGCCATTTTTGCAGAGGAATCTATATTTGGAATACGTCAATTTTTATGAAACCCACTTCAAATGTGAAAATTCTTTCCTAGAAATACTGTACTAAACTGAAAAATTCCTTTCTCTTTTATAAGAGGTATGTATTAAAAGCAACAGCATCACATACACTGCTTGCTTCCACAATTGTAAACTGTTAAATCCCTATTATAAATCTCTTATGTCTTTCCTAGTTGCTCTGCTTCTGTGGTTTAAGCCTGAAGGGGAAGAGGGGGAGGGAGGGCAGAGAGACAGCCAAAGTATGAATGTGCATATGTATGTAATCTAAGACGGCAAAGACATTTGTACCCCAAACTGGAACTCTCCTAGCCATTAAGACAAAAAATGAACCATACATGAAAATTTAAAAATCTGGTTATGTTTAAAAATATCTATTTACCTGGGTATAATCTTATCTACTCATAAGGCTAAGACAGGAGGGCTGCAAGTTCAAGGGCAGCCCAGGCAACTTAGAGAGACCTGTCTCAAAATAATAGCAAATGACAGGCCAGGCGTGGGGGCACACACCTGTAACCCAGCTTCTGGTAGGCTGAGGCAAGAGGATCACCAAGTCTGAGCCCAGCCTAAGTAAGTAACCAAGCAAGACCCCATCTCAAAATAAAAATACAAGGGGCTGGGCATTTAGCTCAGTGGTTCCACTACCTGCCTCAAAATAAAAATACATGTTCACCACTCGAAAAATGGGAACAGGGAACAAATAAGCAATTCACAGAAGAGCAGATCCAATGGCATACAAATTATATAAATATAAAGAGATCATTTCAACTCAACGGTGGCAAGAGAAAATGTGAATTAAACTAATAATGAGCTTTTGTCTCAGACCCAGCATATAATATAAATACCACTTATGTAAAAGCTCAATGTATATAAATTTTAAAAAGGCTAGGCATGGTAGCAAACACCTGTAATCCCAACATTTCGGGAGGCTGAGGCAGAAAGATTCCAAGTACAAGCCCAGCCTCGGCAATTTAGCAAGACTCTGTCTCAAATTTGTGTGTGTGTGTGTGTGTGTGTGTGTGCGTGCTTTGTTTTCATGAGACAGGGTCTCACTATGTAGTTCAGGCTGGCCTTGAATTCATGGTAATCCTCCTGCCACAGCTTCCCAAATGCTAGGATTACTTGAGTGTGCCATGACCACACTAAGCTGTCTCAAAATTTTAAACAAAAAGAATTTTTTTTTAAGGGATGGGGATATACCTCAGAGTGAAGATCTTGGGTTCAATCTCCAGTAAAAACAAACAAACAAACAAACAAAAAAACCTTTGCCATTACATAGTGTTTTATTGTATAGTTGTACTTGTTAAGTAAAGCCAAATTTTTCATGATTAGAGATAGTATGTATTTTATAGGAGGAAACTACAGCAGTCATTAGATTTACTAGGTCTTAGAAAGTAAAGTGACAATTGTGTACAAAATAAGAAGACAGTCAAGAAGAGGATATACAATGAAAAAGAGACTAGAATCACTGTTCTGGAAGACTGCCCAAGGAAGAAGTGAAAGAAAGTCCTTTCCCTCAGCTGAGCTTAGAAGCAGAAAATCCTGGCGAGCTCAGGCACAGGTCTTCAGAGTCCTACTCAGAACCATGGCAGGACTACATGGGAACACCATGCTCACCAGCATACATACACTGCATACATACACTGTCTCCCTACTCACAGACTAAAACCACTTGTCTCTCCAGTGATGCTAGCACAGTCCCTCCTCCCCCGCAGGCAAGGTGGCATCACATCCCAAGATGACCACTAGCTGCCATGACCAAATGGACAGTTTTCAAAGGAAGTGAGGTCAAGGACTCCAGAAAGCCTGCTATCAGAGATCAGACATAATAGTGCCTGACAGAATAGGAGAAAACCAGTGAAACAGGAGTCCAACAAAGAAAATGAAGAAGGCAATGTGGGTTCTCCTACCTCCTGATCCTCCGTGACACACACTAAACAGAGTACATTTTATGGAATTATCCTAAGTCTCAACTTCCTGGGCATGTATCACTGAAGACATTACACTGTATGTTTTCTATATTGACTGCTGGCAGATGGCAAAAAAGTGCTTTTCCTTTTTTAATCTATTTAACAGTCTACTTTTATCCTAGAGCACAGCATCCAGTTTTTACCATGACTTTAAAAATCAAAAAGTAACAGGGCCGGGGATTTAGCTCAGTGGTGCTGCCACCTGCCTTGCAAGCAGAAGGTTTGATGCTCTGTATCAATTTAAAAAAAAAAAAAATCAGAAGTATCAAACTAAGAAAGAATAAATGAAGTTTCTTCTGGACAAGAGCCAGGGTCAGGAGTTACAGACTACAGGAGTTGCTAAATACACAAACTGAAAGAGGCTATAGCCTCTGTTAAAATCTTCAAAATTGTTATAGTGAAAGACAACCTTACAAATGCAAAAAAGGTAATAAATTAATGAAGTGAAAAGAGACCAGACACCTCAGGATAAACATTTAAACATTAAGCTAATAAATGCCTAATAGCAATAAAGATAATACACTAAGAGGCACTACCATTAATATTAATTATTCTTTCAGAAGTACCCTCAACATTACACAGAACAGTCTAAGCACCTAGTCTAACGCCACTCAGTTTGACTTGGCTGAAAAACAAGTCAGACGTGAAACAAGACAAAATGATTACATTACATATATGTGAGCTTTTAGAGCGCAGTGCAATAACAGACTATAAACTGATGCCACAGAAAACAGGAACAGAGGCATCACAATTAAATTGCTATGAAAGAAGCAGACAAGCAAAGACAGATGGGAAATACCTTTCTTAGTAGGAAAATAAAAGCATAAGGTTTTAGACAAAGAGGGTAACGTGAATTGAGATTCAATGGCCAGAGGAACAGAGTAAATTCTTAGGAAAACATTTTCTAAAGGAGAAAACAAAATGGGCACTAGTCAGCAATTAGTGAAGCCTATTTCACAATCAAATAATATAATTCACAGCTCAAAAACAAGACATCTTTTTTAAACAAGAAACCTGTCCAAGCCAGCAAATGAAATGCCTTCCTATTAATATTAGTTTTGCTATTGGTTTTGAAATAACTAACCATTAATCCAACGAGCGAGCAAAACCACATATATGAAGGCAACTGTTCACCTCTTCTAAGGAGTGAGCATGATAACACCAGCCAACCCACATGCCTCACTTCAAAGTCAGCCCTAGAAAGATTTCTCCTAGTAAGATCTTTCTGTTTAGCCATTTAGAGATCAAAAGAAAGAGACTGATTAGAACATGAAAACAGAATTTCTAGACATCACTTAACTGTTCTGCCATTTTTTTTTTTTTTTAAATACTACAGAGACAATGCCTAAGCTTGTTCTTGGCTAATCTACCAGCTCTAGGGTATATGAATTCTCCAGAGCAATGAGCTAGTGGATTTATTTTTTTTAATCAGAAAAACCTTTATTCATTACAATTTTCCCTCAAGTACTAGATTTTTAAAAATAAACTAGAAAAGAAATATAAACACAACTTACAGAAAGTGAACAAGATACACGTTGATGGTTTTAATAGTCAAATAGAAAGTCTATTTCAAATGTAGTCACCAAATAAATTGGAAATCAGTAGGAACAAATAACGAAATTTTATACAGAGATGACTATTCAAAACTGAATTCATGGGCTGGGGATTTAGCTCACAGGTTCCACTGCCTGCCTCGCAAGCACAAGAACCTGAGTTCAATCCTCAGTACCCCCCGCAAAAAAAACTGAAATCAAAGAATGAACATTGATGATCAGAACCTCGCTTTTCTATACCAGATAACTCAGAATTAACTACAAAGTATGCCGGACCGAAGAAAAATGTACATTTTAATAGTAAAGAGACTATAACATGAATCTAGGAATAAAGCCACAAACCTCAGGCAAGACAAAAGACAAATAGTAAAATAACCTCTATACTACAGACAATAGGGGCATACTCGCCAAAAATTAGTCTTTAGACATTCTTACCAGAATACACATTAAAAAGAGCCAATTCTCCAAATGTATTTGATCAATGCTGAAAGAGAAGAGAAGGGAAAGGAAAAGAGAGACTAAACTTTCACTCAATAGAATGATAAATATGCTACAAAAATCACCGAAAATGAGTTGTTTAAAAAACCAAAACAAAACAGGGCCAGGGATTTAGCTCAGTGGTGTCACCGCCTGCCTTGCAACAAGTGCAAGGACCCGCGTTCAATCCCTGGTATCAAGGGGGGGAGTGCATTTGAAGCTTGAACCATTCAATTATAAAGTAAATGAGTATAGTAGTGGTAATAGTTGCAGAGTGTAAGAGCTGTGGCTGTGTCCTATGTGTCTACAGCCTCACAACCACATTGTGTCCCCATCCCCAACTTCCAGTTGAGGCAACAGACTATGAAATTTTCATGTTCAGGGCACCTGTCAAGTATTAGAACAACATTTCTATATAGAAAATCCCTTCAACAACAAATTTCTCTTAATGTCAACAGCCTGCCTATGTCTGTATCTTCTATATCTATATATCTGTCTGTCTATCTATCTATCTATAGTTCAAACATCTCTAGAGGAAAAACAAGCTTCAAATTAGGTAGATTTAGGACACTGACATTTTAAAGACAGGAGCTACTTGATTTATTTCTAGAAACACAGGTTAACAATAAGCTTTCCTAACACCTTCACAACTAACAAGAGATAAGACTGGCCTACACAATCTTTGTCATTTTCAGCTTTTGACTTCACCTCCTCAGTCCCAAATAAAGAAACACCAACTTCATTAGTACCTAGCTCCAAGCAGTAGCAATAACAAAATTGGAAACCACCCAAATGTTTCCTTTCTGTAACTCACTGAAAATTTACTCGAGGCAATGAAGACATGCTCCACCTCCCAGGACATCAATTTAGAGATGTTCCTCCCTAAAATGAGCTTCCTAAGCACCCACACACAAAGATCTAAAGGCAGTGGTCACCGAAACATGTCTTTCTTATTTCCTACCACAGCGCCTGAGACACCACCAAGTTTCCCTTTTCTTTCAAAATTAAAAATAAAGCAAATATCCTCAAACAAAACAATAAAAAGGAACAGCATCATGCCTGACTTGAAACTGACACTAAGAAATTAGGACAGCTTTAAAACAGAATGCTGTCAGTTCTCTCCTCGTTGCACAAAAGGCTTATAAATAATTTCTGAAAATTTCTTCTCATATAAATTTGTTATCCGTGCCTGTTAACAGTTTGATCTGGTAACAATCAACAGTGGATAAAAGAACCAAAATATGAAGCAAGTTAATATTAATGAAAAAAACCCTGGAATGAAATATGCAGTGGTTAATTTGAACTCTTATTAGTAGCTGTACTTTTATATTATG
Source organism: Fukomys damarensis (assembly GCF_012274545.1). Classification (NCBI taxonomy): domain Eukaryota; kingdom Metazoa; phylum Chordata; class Mammalia; order Rodentia; family Bathyergidae; genus Fukomys; species Fukomys damarensis. The sequence continues at coordinate 18,287,857 of NW_022900915.1, forward strand.
TACACAGTGAACTCATTTTGTACTTACAAAGTTGTTGCTGGCATCTATGATGGAAAATCTCTGAGAAAGCTTCAGGATCACTAAGCACTATAGGAAGGCTTGCCAGATACAGTTTATGCTTCACCAAAGAAAAGGTCAGTACTTTGGGTTTACCAATATTGACATATTTATAGCTTATTTCACTGCTGGGTGATATAACCTTACTGTACCACCAAATCTTACTGTACGAACCTGGCTGATAAGTGTATTACAAAGACCAAGAAAGGTCTGCATGAGACAAACTGAAAATCCATGCTGTTGAGCTACAAGTATTATTCATGGAAGCAAAAAGTAACAATCTCTGTAACAGCTTTTTCTGTCATTCCTTCAGGTCAAATGGGTCTAAAATAACACTGCTATAATAAGATGCTACTATATAAGTATACCAATATTTCAAAAAAAATCCATTTTACTCCTCTAGCAGGAAAAAAAAATCATTATATAATTAACATAAAACTCAATTCTAGCCGGGCGTGGTGGCGCATGCCTGTAATCCCAACACTGGGAGGCTGAGGCAGGAGGATCGCTGTGAGTTTGAGACCAGCCTGGGCTACACAGTGAGACCATGTCTCAAAAAAAAAACCCAAAAACTCAATTCTTAGCTAGGGGTGGTGGTTCACACCTGTAATCATAGCACTCAGGAGGCAGAGGCAGGAGGATCAATGTGAGTTCAAGGCTGCCCTGGGCTGCAGAGACCCTGTCTCAAAAAACAACAGTAACAATTCTTACTCCTAAATCCTCAGAGTTATATAATCAAATTCTGGGGGGATTATATGCAGAAATCTTCAAATAAAAATCCAGTGTTTTTGTTTTGTTTTGTCTGTTTTTTTGGGTACCAGGGATCAAACTCGGGACCTTGCGCCTGTGAGGCAGGCAATGGCAACAATGAATTAAATCCCCAGCCCAAAAATCCAGTGTTTAAAGATGTGATAATTTGCAGGGCCGAAATTCTGTATACTGTACAAATCTACTACTTTTTCAGAGAAAAGTAAAAATAAAAAAGTCTGATTACTCTGATTTCTGAGTTTTTGAACTATTTTTGACTCAGCAATCCTTAACTCAGCATTTTTATAATTTAAATGAAATAGCCACAGAAAATTATAGGCCATTAGTCTGCTCAATACAAAAGCAGAAGATTAAAGGGGCCAACTTTGCACACAATATAGGCTTTTAACACAACCTAGTAATTCTGGTGGCACTAACAGAATCGGGCCAGTATTTCAAAATGAGTAAAACATTCGCTACTTCATACAACATGAACGAATTGCCTGAACTTCTGCAGGAAAAGTAATTTAAGGTATTTAACACACCATTAACATAAATACATGTGAAAAGTAAATATTTTAAGTAACTTTATGAAGATATGTATTTATTAAAATATATTAATCCACCTGGCGGGTGCGCGACCTCCCGGACTGCGCGACCACAGACCCAGCAAGGACCCAAAGACCCCTCCGGGGGTCTCTTCAGCTGCCTGCCTGCCTGAGATCACCCGGTGGGTGCGCGGACAACAGACCCAGTACAGAAGGTAGCCTCGCGGGCGCCCTTGAAACACCCCCACGACCCCCCGCCCCGTTCTCAAACCTCCTGATTGGGCCAGTCCTTAGACCAACTCTGCAGAGGCATAGGTTTTCATGAAGGGCAGTTTTCTGAGCTCCCAACTTTGAACATCTTTAAAGAAAGGGCAGGGGAAACCTGTAATAGAACTGAGTGGAGTTCAACCCTGAGGGTAGGGAAACTCAAGTTAGGCCTTGAAGACTGTGTTCAGTCTCAGTCGTGGGGAACTGCCATTGGCTAGCTGAGACCAGGGGATTCGGTTCTGCATATGGCTGTACATGTGGTACAATATGAGAACAGAGACAGTCTGAAAGAGGCCCTTCAAATTCTTTTTTTTTTTCCTCTCTCTTTTTTTCTTTTCCTCATTCCACCCTAAAATTTCTTTCTTTTTTCTGTCCTCTCTCTCCAACTCAGTCTCTTGCTCCACCATATTGTCCCTCATCTCCCTTTTTATTCCGGCTCCTGCCCTAACTCAGACTTCTTCTTTTATTAATTTTTGTCTTTAGGAGGAGTTTCTCTCTATGTTCTTCTCTCCAGTCATTTTACCTCACTCATGGCTCTGTACCTTCAAGGGAAGACAAGCGCCTGTTGTTGTTAAGGGGATATATTCTTGTCCTTATTCCTGCACTCTCTCTATCCCCCCTGAAGTTAATAGCTTTGTAAAGATAGTAAGGTAATTCTACAACCTCTGGATTCACTTCAAACCTGCTCTGATTCTTTCACTTATCTAATCCGCTCGTTCTAAGTCTAACCCCCCCATCCTAAATGGTAAAGATGCTATATGGAAAAGCATATTCACTGCAAACATACTATGGGCTGCTTCTTGAAATTAATTT
>NW_022900915.1:18290729-18291307 GCF_012274545.1 Fukomys damarensis
GGTTCTGCATATGGCTGTACATGTGGTACAATATGAGAACAGAGACAGTCTGAAAGAGGCCCTTCAAATTCTTTTTTTTTTTCCTCTCTCTTTTTTTCTTTTCCTCATTCCACCCTAAAATTTCTTTCTTTTTTCTGTCCTCTCTCTCCAACTCAGTCTCTTGCTCCACCATATTGTCCCTCATCTCCCTTTTTATTCCGGCTCCTGCCCTAACTCAGACTTCTTCTTTTATTAATTTTTGTCTTTAGGAGGAGTTTCTCTCTATGTTCTTCTCTCCAGTCATTTTACCTCACTCATGGCTCTGTACCTTCAAGGGAAGACAAGCGCCTGTTGTTGTTAAGGGGATATATTCTTGTCCTTATTCCTGCACTCTCTCTATCCCCCCTGAAGTTAATAGCTTTGTAAAGATAGTAAGGTAATTCTACAACCTCTGGATTCACTTCAAACCTGCTCTGATTCTTTCACTTATCTAATCCGCTCGTTCTAAGTCTAACCCCCCCATCCTAAATGGTAAAGATGCTATATGGAAAAGCATATTCACTGCAAACATACTATGGGCTGCTTCTTGAAATTAATTT
>NW_022900915.1:18293106-18293530 GCF_012274545.1 Fukomys damarensis
TGAAACTTAGACTCCTAGAAAAACAAGAGCAAGAAAAACCCAAAGCTCGAACAAGAGAGGAAATTATAAAGATCCGAGCAGAAATCAATGCAATGGAAACTAAGAAAACGAAACAAAAAATAAATGAAACAAAGAGCTGGTTTTTTGAAAGAATAAATAAAATCGACAAACCCTTAGCTAATCTTATCAAAAAAAGGAAAGAAAAGGCTCAGATCCATGCAATCAGGAATGAAAAAGGCGAAGTCACAACAGATCCAAAAGAAATCCAGAGGATCATGAACACCTACTTTGAGAATCTGTACTCTAATAAAATGGAAAACACAGAAGAAATGGACAGATTTCTAGATACTTATGAATTACCAAAGTCGAACGAAGAAGATAAAAACATTGTAAACACACCAATCACAATCAGTGAAATTGAAAA
>NW_022900915.1:18294769-18302461 GCF_012274545.1 Fukomys damarensis
CACAAAGAAGAATGGCTGCTATCAAGAAAACAACCAATAACAAATGGTGGGATTGTGGGGAGAAAGGAACTCTTCTCCATTGTTGGTGGGAGTGTAGACTAGTGCAACCACTATGGAAATCAATATGGACATACCTCAAAGAGCTTGGACTGGAGGTTCCATTTGACCCAGCCATCCCTCTGCTGGGTATCTTTCCAAGATAACTAAAAGAATCATACCACAGAGAAGTATGTGCACCCATGTTTATAGCGGCACAGTATGTAATAGCTAAATCTTGGAAACAGCCTATTTGCCCATCCGTTGGAAACTGGATAAAGAAGTTGTGGTTTTTCTATAAAATGGAATATTACTCAGCCATAAAGAACGAGAAAATAGATTCATTCATAGGAAAATGGATACATATTGAAGATATACTCCTAAGTGAAGTAAATACCGAATAGTTTCCCTGGTGTAAATAATCTGCAACAATGCATAAGATTCTAATAAGATTACTGACATTCAGAAATAGGAAGAAAGGAGCTAAAGGTGTAGGGAAGGTGGGATGGGTAGGGGAAGAGTAAAAAGGGAAAAGAAAAAAATGTGTGAGAATGAAAAGATGAAAATAAAGTGTTTGTAGATGGGGAGGGGAGGAGGGGGTGAAGGGAGGGCAGAGGTAAGGGGAAAAAATGAGAATCAAGACTTGTCATGTAGAGGTACAAGATCCCAACAATGAATGTAACTGTACCGTATCCCTAAAATGTACCAATAAACTCAATTAAAGCTTAAAAAAATTAATCTATATCATATAATTTATCCATTCAAAGTACACAATTCAGCTTTTAATATACTGACAAATACATGCATTATCACAATTTTAGAGCATTTTTAATCACCTCAAAAGCAATTCTATACCTTTTAGTTATCACTCCCACATCTCTGTATGTCAATATAGTATGTACATGCTACATTTTAGATATCCAGCTATGGTGATTGTACTTGGTTATAAGTCTAAAAGCTCTAAGTTTGCTCTCCTTAAAAGTAATTTTTAATAGAAATCCAGCTAAATTTGTTCCTTATACTTCCAGGTTCACAAATTTATCATTCTCTTCCAAAAGACTCTTTAGATAACCCATTTGTGAAAGAGGGACTGAGGCAGTAAAAACTTTATGCCTCGCACACATAAATGCACCATTTTATTCTTGTTTTTGAGGCAGGGTCTCCCTTTGTAGTTTAAGCTTGGCCCTGAACTCAATACATAGCCCAGGCCCACTTCAAACTCACAGAGATCCTCCTGCCTCAGCTTCCAGAGTGTGAGTGCTGGGATTACTGCTATGCACCACACCTGGCCCCACTATTCCTTTATATCTACCAACAATTTTTAAAATGCATAAAATCAGCTGAGGATTTAGATCATTGGAGCCGCTGCCTGCCTTGCAAGCACAAGGTCCCGAGTTCAATCCCTACTACGAAAAAATCAAAACAAAAAACATAAAAACGAAGTCCATAAACACATTTTAAAATGTCTGCTTTCTATTCTATGGCATGTGCCTTTCCTGTATTTAAGTAAAGTAGGGTCCAAGAAGGCTCCAAGTCTTAACTGTGCTGATCTTAACAGGATCTTAAGGAATGTTAGACAATCTCTTCCTCCACCCACATCAAATATACACCCCCCAAAACTGTTGATTCACCGGATTCTTAGCTGCCAAAAATAAGTAAGACTAGCTTTGTGTTTGACATTTCCTTTTGGCAGTCATTAGTCCTTAATGTGTCACTGTCTACAGGCTAAATGGAATCATTTTTTCTTACTTTTGCAGCTCATTTTCTTGGGCCCGAGGAAATTTATCAAAGGCAAAACTCATCCCTAAAGAAAGCTGCCAATCTAAGATTTTATATGATCAAAATACCTCTCTCCTTAAGCCCCTTACAACTAGTCAATCATTTCAGGCTTCTTATGTAGTAACTTTCTATGCAGGGGCTTGGGTGGGGGTGAGGGGATCTTGGAAGTCAATATGTAGCTCAGACTGACCTCAAACTCACAATTCTCCTGCCTTAGCTTCCCAAGTGTTGGGATTACAGGGGTAGACCACAGTGCCCAGCTTATGCAAGGCAAATCACAGGGAAAGACACAACACACAGCTGGGGTTATAGCTCAGTGTTAAAAGAGTGCTTGCCTGGCATGAATGAGATCCTGGGTTTGACCCCCAGAACCACAACAACAACACACCCTTTTCAAAGCTCCCACAAATTTCCTAAGGCCTTTAGCAATATAGGTAAGTCACCCACTAGCAAGGAGAAAGGATTGCTAGCCAGCTTTGCTTGTGAAATGGTTCTTAATTCTCACTAAACCAAGGGGTTTGCTATTCTTTGCATACTAATTCCTGCTTCTAAATCAACCCACCTCCCAATGCCAATGAACACCAAGCCTTTCTTTTATATCATATTTATATTTGTCCCAGTGCTTTATAACAATGGGCATTGTCCTCTGGGAAGAACCATAGTTCTGGAAAAACTTTTTTTGTTTTTTTAATGACAACTTTTTGGAAATTCTTAAAAGAAATGAACTTTGGAACACCTGGATGATTAAGGAGTAATTATGTTTGGGTTTTGTAAGAAATGCTTACTAAGTTCTTCATTGTTCAATGACTACAGTATATACACTTTTTTTCTGAGAATCAAGAAGCTTAATTCCAATCTAGTGACACTTTAAGGACACATTACAGAAGAGCCCAAGTACAACTGAGAGCTGGGCTTAGGAAGGATCATACGAGATATCCAGATACTTCTCTGGTCATATTCTTCCCCAATGTCAAACATTTGTTGCATTTTCACTTTCTTTGCTCCCTTGGCTAATTCACAACGGCTGCTCACTCACAAATTCATTTTACTAAGACCTCTCAAGGCCTGGACTCTACTTAAATGGCATCATTTTCTGCTTTAGGTCCCGCTACTAACTGTATCATTTTCCTATTATTTTACCCATACAAATTCCCAAGACAGTCAGGTGCGGTGGGCACTAATCTGTAATCCCAGCATGCAGGAGGCTGAGGCAGGAGGATCACAGTGAACTCAAGTTCAACGCCTGGCTGAACTACATGGGGGAGACCCTGTCTCAAAAAAAAAGAAGGAAAAAAAATCCCAATATAATGTAATTAGCCTTAGAGATATTAATAAGCACAAGCCACGCTCTGCAGAGTAGGGGGCTGAGGAGGATGCTGACAGGTGCAAAACAGACAAAATCCCTCCAAAGAGTGTAAACATGACAAGGACTGTGTCCTTTAAACATTTAAAATGTGACACATACCCAATTAATACAATAACAATAATAGTATGTATCCTTTTTTAATCTTTCTCATTTTGGGATTTTCCACAGATATCCAGAAGGATTGAGAATAGTCCTCACCCCAACTTTAACAACCATCAACTTTCTGCTTCCTTATTGCATTATGAGACTCTTCAATTAGTTTTTGATAGAGTATAACTAATCCAATACATTAAGACTCTTATAAGAGATTACCTTTTTTGTATCTAAACCTAAACTTTATTCATACCTAGTTGGTTCAAATCTTGAGTTAAGAAAATTTTCCACTTGAACAAAATATACAATTAGTGATGTTCATTTTCATAACCCTAAAATTAATGTAATTTTTGATTCAGAGTGGCTTTAAGAAAATGGCTAATTTTATACTAGCAAGGAAAACCTCACTTAAAAGTTTAATTTAAAAGAAAAAAATTTTGATTTTAGCCAAAGTGAACATCAGGCAGCAAACAAGAGCTAGCCAATGGAGTCTGTTTTTCAAAAACTTATTCGGAACTTTAATTTTAAAATTGGATTTATTCTGAATACAAAATTTAATAATGTTTTGAAAACAATAAATTCAACAAATGTATTCCTAAAGTTCTGAGTCCCATTTCCTGAATTAAGAAACTTTAACAGTCTGACAAAAACTGAAGAGGTGAGCAGGGTGATGGGATCTTTTAACATGACAGAAATCACTAAAGGTTGACTTTTACAAACAAAACCAATTTTTCCCTCATTATCTATTTTTCACCAACTGTACAGAATCTTAAAAAACAACATTCAACAGGGCTGGGAATTTAGCTCACTGGCACCATGCCTGCCTTGCAAGTGCAAGATCCTGAGTCCAATCTCAGCAGGGTACCAAAAAAATAAATGAATAAATAAAAATTTAAAAATTAAATACACAAAACAACATAAATGTTGTAATTCTCTGTAACAAGTATATTAATACAAATTTTATAGATTGCATTTAAGTGTCACCGGTCAAATATTTATAATTTTTTAATATAGTCACAAGAACATAAATCTTTTCCATTCCTGTATCACTTTCATATTTGAATCTAGACCAGTACCCCCTCAAAGCAAGTAATTCAAGACAAATATGTTTCACAATTAAAAGACCAAGCAGAGAGCCGGGGATTTAGCTCAGCGGTTCGGTGGCCTGCCTTGCAAGCACAAGGACCCAAGTTCAATCCCTGGTACCAAAAACAAACAAATAAACAAACAAACAAACAAAAAAAGACCAAGCAGAAACGGTACAACAGTCATTGGTTCTATACATCCACCCCAAATAAAGAATAAGGGTATTCAATCAGAAAAAACAGAAACAAAACATTACATTCCACAGACCTTTGCTCTTCTAATTTGTATTTATGACTAAGAAATATCTCAAAGTGCCAACGTTCAACAAAGCAGGTCCGAGGTCAGAGAGAAAGAAAATTACCTCAATGGTAAGGACAGTATGGAAAATCAGGGCTCACCATAGAATTATCTGTGGAAGAGCAAGTGAATGCCTGCCCTAAGTATGGGGGGCAGGGTTGAAGAATATTATGGCTGGTTTGAGGACCAGCAAAATACACATAAACCCAATTTGTTTGCTCTTAAACCTATTATAATCACAAAGAGCTTTTATTTATTACCTAAGTCCTCTAAGATACCTAATTATTTAAAAATTTAAAATTTTTAAGATCAGTGGACCAAAAAATTAAGAGAATAAATTATTATTGGTAAGCTTTTAGTTTTACATGTTTGTCACATGTGGGCATTCTAGATAAACAAGTACTTTCCCCCAAACTTCTAGTTTACTATATTTAAACAATTACAATATTTTAACAAACCATTGTCAAAACATGACAACTCTGCCAAAAGTAAATGAGTGGGCCAAAATGAATAGGAAGAACAAAATAATACAAATTTGCACACATACAGTGTTTACATCAAACACACCACTTCACCCATTCACACACACAAGCTGGCAGCTAGAGGGGCAAATTCATGGTCAGCTGTTGTATGGATTCAGCTTGACGTAACCACCCATGAATCAATCATAACTGCCACAGCTGCCCCAGGATACCCCAAGGCGGTATTTCCTGCACAGTTTCTCAACTATAAACAGACAAAACCATTAGAGTGGTATGTGGAGTTTTACAACCATACTCTGGTTCCAAGTACACGCCTGACCTTTTGATACTGGCTTCAGATACACTACATACATTATACTGAGGATAAAGTCATATTTATCCTAATCTATATATACGCCCCTTTTCTGACCCAAACTGCAAGGATCTAGTGGGTCTTATTGCATCTCACGAGCATGTTTTCATCAGTAAGTCTCCCAATAAAATATAATCTGTACAATCCTAGATTTGTCTGCATTCTTCTTTGGTGTCAGGCTATCCTGGGGCCAGTCTTCATACTTTAGAATTAGGGTGTTTGGAAACAGCTGTGATGACATGATGCTTGAACTACAACATCATGCAAACTGAGGATGGAGACTGCCACTTTGGCTCTTTGCTATAAGCAGAGGGCAAGAATCAGACAGAAGTTGAAAAGGACCTGACATAGGGACAGGTCCCAGGGCTCCTACCTATACAATTCCCTGTTCACCCAGTTCTTCTCTATACTTTATCTGTTCTTCAGTTTTAAGGCATTTTGATATTTTTGAAATACCACCACGCATTACATACCTCATCATTTTACTCGGGCATTCCTTGAGTGGCTTCTGGTCACTTTTAAAAGGCCTGGTAGAGAAGTAGCTATTAATGACCCTATTATCAGTAGAGAAGTCAGGCCTGGGGAGGGTACAGTATTTGACTAAGCTATAATGAGTCCTTTTCTATGCTGCATCAGTGTACTGACCACACCCCTGTCAAGAAAAACACCATCAGAAGTAACAAAAAATCAGTTCTAGACCTAACTGTTCATATAGGTATGATCAATGCCACCTTACTTCATTAGTTTCAGGCTCTGGTTTGAAAACACTTGGGTCTCAGATATGGATAAAATTTAACAAATACATTCCACACTGCCTATCCCACCAAATGTAACTTAAAGCCCTAACAGAATGCATGGAGTTGTAATCTAAGAAATGAAAACAAGAAATGGATCCATCAGGCAAGGTGGCACATACCTGTAATTGTAGCACTTTAGGTGGCTAAGGCAGGAGGACTGCAAGTTTGAGCCCAGCCTAGATAACTGTCTCAAAATAAAAAATAAAAAAGCCTGGAGATGTAGCTTAATGCAAAGGCCCTGAGCTGAACCCTCAGTTCCACCAAGAAGGATGAACAGAAGGGAAGAAGAGAGAAGGAACAAGAAGAAAGAAAAAGAAGGGCCAAATCCACAATATAGCTGGAAACTGTAGCATGCAGCACTCAAACTGTTAGAACAATTAGACTCCCACCCCCCAAAGAACTATAGAATTACATAATACCATTATACAACAAGTTTAATGGACATTTATTAGGCCATTCAATAGCAGAATACATATTCTTTGTAAGCACATATAGAAAACTCAAAGGTGGCACCGGGTCATAAAACAAGCCTTAAATTTAATCTTTAAGAATCAAAATCATGCAAATCATGCTTGGTGGCAACATAGAATTAGAATTGAACTTCAAATAAATGACAAAACAAAAATATCTCCCACTATTCTGAAATTAATAAAAATACTTCTAAATTTTTTGTCAAAGAAGACTAGAGGAAAACTCAAAAGCATTTTAAACTGAATAAAAATTAAAATACAATATATAAGGGCTGGGGATTTAGCTCAGTAGTTCTGGAGCCTGCCTCGCAAGCACAAAGATTCAAGTTCGATCCCCAGCACCACCAAAAAAAAAAAAAGATAAAATACAGCATATCAAATTTCATGGGATATAGACAAAGCAAGGTTTAGATAAAAATCTATATATAGCACTAAATCTTCACATTCATACTTTTTTAAAAGGGTCTTATGTTAGTTACTTTTCTCCCACCGCTGAGACAAAATACCAGATACCCAAAGTTAAAGGGGAAAAGGTTTATTTAGCTTAAGGTTTGTAGAGGTTTCAGACCATAATCAGCAGGTTCCAAGGCAGGGAGGCAGACGGGCAACAGTTCATGGCAGCACAACACAGCAAGCAACAACAAGTTGTTGACAGTTGTTAACAAGTTAACAGTGTCTCTCTGCTCCTTTTATCTTATTCAGACTACTTAGGGCAGGTAGCACACACACCCTTAATCCCAGTGCCCTTGAGCCTAGCATTGTACTAGAATCAATTCTGAGAGTCACGCACTCTAGATGCAGCCACCTCCCCTACCTACGTGAAGCTTTGGGGGGACACCTAGATACAAGCCATAACAAGTCTCAAATCAACCTAACTTTCCACCTCAAGCAACTAGAGAAGGGGAGTAAAAAAAAAAAAAAAAAAAAAAAAAAA
>NW_022900915.1:18302661-18322110 GCF_012274545.1 Fukomys damarensis
GGAAAAAAAAAAAAAAAAAAAAAAAAAAAAAAAAGCCTAAGCAAGCAAAAAGGAGACATTAAAGAGTAGCAATCAGTAAAACTACAAATATTGAAGTGGGGGGTCAATGAAACCAGAAGCTGTTTCTTTCAAAAGATCAAAAGAATTTAAAAACCTCTAGCCAGACTGAAAAAGGAAAAAAAAGATATACATTACCAACATTAGTTAAAAAACAGATAATACTGATATAGATTCCAAAACGTTAAATGATCATAAGAAACCCCTCTACACACATAAAATTTGACTAATTGGATAAAATGGACCAATTTTTTAATGCAAATTTCCAAAATGTACCCAAGAAGAAATAGATACCTTTAAATAGGCTTATAACCATTGCAAAAACTGAATTTGTAATTTAAAACCTTCTGGAGAATTAGTTGACTGAACTGTTAAATTAAGGACCGGCAAACTTTTCCGTAAAGGGCCAAAGAGCAAGTATTTTAGACTTTGGGAACCATACAGTATTTTCTGTAGCTACTCAGTAACTTTCATTAACTCCTCAACTCTGATATTATGGTAGGAAAATACCAACAGGAGATTAAGTAAACAAATGGAAATAGCCAGACTTAATCTGAGAACTATAATCCAACAGACCCTGGACTATATCACAATTAAGGTAACTTCCAAGTTCTAACTGCACAATTCTATACTCTTGAATGAATCATTATCTCAAAATGATTAATCAAGATCTTAACACATGAAGAATCCCAATATATTGAACATAAATACAGACTGACCATCCTGAAGTTTCAAATTATAGAGAATTTCAGATTTTGGATTTTCAGAGTGGGATGCTCAACTAGTAAAGTCTATGCAAGTACTCCAGAGTCTGCAAAACTGAAATCCAAAAACACTTCTAATTCAAGTGTTTAGATAATGGATACTCAATGAACTTAGAAATGAACTTAGTGTGTGACTAAAACAAAACCTAACATTTACCAGCCACAATGGCACAGACTTGAAATTCCAGCTATTCAGGAGGCGGAGGTAGGAGAATCCAAGTCTGAAGCTACCCTGGGCAACTTAGAAAGACCCTAACTCAAAATAAATTAAAGGGGTCAGTGCTAGAGCATTTGCCCAGCATTCACAGGATCTAGGTTGGGTGATTGGGGAGTTAAAAAATAGTTAACTCTGTGAGATGATGGATGTCTTAAATGGCTTGACTATAATATTCATTCACTGGGTATAAAAATATCATAGTGCAAACTTTAAATATATACAGTAAATACTACTGTCAGAAGAATAGGTCCTACATATGCTCTAACTTTGCATTTTGTACATCTATCTGTATCTAAATTCTCCCGAATATATTATGGAGGTCACAGAGAAATTTATATTAACAAATCAGTAAAATCATCTTCAGACCCATGGACTACCAATACAGGTGAGAGTCTATGTAGGAACCCAAGGATTCTAAGATGGAAGCCACAGATGTGTTTAAAAAAAAAAAAAAGTCTGCCCCTATAGCTGCATATCACAGTCAATTAAAAAAACCCGTGACAGTCAAGTAATACCACGCAGTCTAGCATGGGAGGACACTCTAAAAAGCTTTTTTGTTCTGCTCACTTCAAACAACTATATCAGACACAGACTGATCTTAAGAGTACATTGGATCTCATTAGACCAGCCTGACTTTATGAACAACTTGGGTTAATTAGGTTAATGAAAGATTCACCTGCCTCTTGTTTTCTATATTGTATGCCCAGGTAAACATCCAGATGTCAGCTCTACTGATTTACAACCAACTTGAATTACAACCCGCCCTTAGGAACAAATCGAGTTCATAAGTCAACAGTCTACTGTATTTGTTTTCAGATTTCTAACACTGAAACTTAAATTTCAGTGTTTAAATATAGTTCTGGGATATTTAATCTTAGTGGGAAATTCTGCAGCCATTAACACGTTCACGTCAGGGCCATAATTCATATATCTTACTGCCTTGCCTGGCAGCTATGAACCACTGGTGGCACACGCATGATTGTCCCATCCTGTAATACAGGCCAGTCATGCACATACCCCTAGTGGTTCAAGCCAGCAGGAACATGTTAAAGATGATACAAAATCCTATTTGGTGACTTTGAAAGATACACATGGGTAAAATTTTATAGACTTTCAGGTTAGATCTGACTTCAAATCACACCTGAATGTGTACACACTTTTAAGCAAGAACAGCACAATAAGGGTTACTATGGGGGTAAAGCAGGTAATAATGTACGTCTTTTAGCACAACAGCAGACATATGGTAAACAGTATAATAGCGCTATGGAGGTTAGGGCGGAGCGTCAACCTGATTGGCTCTGTGTGCACCCAGCAGCGACTGGCGGGGCACACCCCTAGGTGCCTCTAGGTGAGACATGGAAGTGCAGCTTTGGGGACGTATGTTAGCTCCCTTACCCTTCCCTTCCAGGATGGGACTGCTCTGCTTCCCAGTGCCTCTGAACTATACCCTCCCCGTGATGTTCCTGCAATGGAACCAACTACCATAGAATGAATCCCCCAAACCATGAGCCAAACTAAACCTTTAAGTCATGACTGTCAGATATTGAGTCCAGCAACAGGAAATATAACTAACTCGAGTGTGGATAATCCTTACTAACAACTGGACGAAAAGAAAAGAAAAGAATAGATTTTATAAGTGTACACACACACATCTAGAAATAAGTCCGGAATGCTATGCACAAAAATAAGTGGAATTACAGGCAATATATAATGAATACAGAATTTGTATAATCAGAAAAAAATTAAGCTATTCTCATTTCGAAGATAAAATGTAGCCAAAAAATAATGTAACAAGCTCTTCACAGAGTCCTTCAAAAGCTGGGAAGCACTGGCTTGCTAAAGTGATTCCAGGAAATCATTTGCAAAACTGAGAAGAGATTAGCATCTAAATTGAGTGCTTCCCTTCACTATAATAACAATTTATCTTTTTAAAACATCTTTGAAAGTGAACAATAACTGCATACTATTCATATATTCCGTATCAAACTATTACCAAACCAAATTAAAATTTATACCTGATATATTAGCATAATCAAACTCCTCGAATATGTTTAGTTCAATTCAAAACATGTCCAGTTACTGTATTTTTCTTTTCAGATCCCACACCCACTGTTTTGGGGAAAGAACAAAAATAAAATGTATCCTTAAGCAATATTATCCTTACCATCTTTATCCTAAACTGTGCCAAATTTCTTCTACATAACATTATAGCTTTTTTTTTTTTTTAGAAATTTAACTTTTTATTAGTATATGCTTGCAATATATAACATTACATTTAACTTATGGGACTGATACATACACACACTGCATCTTGATCATTTTTACTCCCACTAACCCCTCCTCACCTTCCCTAACACTAGTTTTAAATACAAAGAAACACAAGCTGTAAAGGTATTATGCATGAGTTACCATACAATTCTGGACATTCAATGAAGAAGCTGGTGCTAAACTAATCGGTTCACTTTAAATGGCTGGTTACTCAACAGCTAGAATGATCCAAAAGAAATATAATACCAGCAAGAAACAAAACATGTACATAATTTAAAATTTGTATCATCAAAAAAAAAGGTTAAAAATTATGTTTACTAACAGATTTTATTTACTCCAATACATTCATACTATAAATGAGATATTTTACATTCTTTTTATAGTTACAGTACACCTCAACCTGAACATTTCAAGTTAGATTGCAAGTGCTCAACAGTCACAGATGACTAATGACTACGAACTGAAAAGCACAGAGCTAGAGCAATCCAAACCCACAGCATGTGCTTGTTCTTACCAATAGTAATCCTAACTTGTCAGTCAGTCATACATGTCCATAAACTGCTAGGCAGGACTGCTCAAGCCAAAAATCAAATGAAATTCATTTCAAAGGGTCCTTTATGTTTCAGACACTGTGAAATACTATCAGATTAAGGGGGAAAGGGTTTGGGGAGGAGTCTGGGATTGAAAAATATAATACTGGGGACCAAAAAGCTTGGTTCAATAAGTTCTACTATTAAACAAGCATACCCTTAAAAAGGGACAAACGTATGGGTTCGAAAATCACTTAGCAGAATGAATACTGATTGTAAAATGATTTAGCTACAAATATAAGGCTCTTTAGGAGGTTTTTCACAGGCACTAAAATAATTTCAGAGAACAGTCAAACAACTGGGCACCCTAGTTCAATAAACATTTCATATTTTATACAATAAAATAGTAATAACATTTTTCAAATTTAAATACTTTTGATTTCAATCTATTTACTTTTAAACATTTGAAGATTATAACATCCATTCAAAGATGTTTTTCTTTCTCTAGAATGCTTACACTCAGAACAATTTTAGGTTGATAAAACAGAAGCAAACTAAATTAACCACATTTCATTTCAAGGAAACCTGATAGTCATCTGTAGAACTACAAGGATCCACTGGTGGGGAGAAGAACCTCTACTGTCATACATCCATGGTATTTCTGTAATGTTTAGCCAGAATTAAACACATTACTTTTACATCAGTATCGCTTACAGCCTCTGTAAATTAGCTATAGAGCCAAGACTATCTGACTACCCTCTAACTTCTCAAACCGCAATGCAATGCAAATGGCAACTCTAAGGGTGCTGGACTCCTGACCCTTAGGGCCTTTAGAAGGAACACTGGCATTCAACTGATTAAATTTGGTTCTACTTTGGTCCAAGATATTACTTTCACTAATTACTTGTTTTTGAGTTCTTGGTTGGTAATTTTTTCAAAAATGTCATCCATATACTGAATGATCTTCTGTAAGTAGAGGTAAACCACCCACAGCCTCCCACACCCCACCTGCCCCAGAATTCAAAGCCCATAAGGGTAGTTTTTCCCCCAAACTGTTCATTTTATTCACTCTCCCAAGTCAACATGAGTTCATTAAGCAAGCTTTTACTGAGTATCTCTTCTAGCATTATACTAGACCATGAA
The DNA here is from genome assembly GCF_012274545.1 of Fukomys damarensis. NCBI lineage: Eukaryota > Metazoa > Chordata > Mammalia > Rodentia > Bathyergidae > Fukomys > Fukomys damarensis. The sequence goes on from NW_022900915.1 coordinate 18,307,641, forward strand.
AGAATATTTTTACACAGTTCAGTCTTCCAAAAGCGAAAACCTAGTTACAAAAATTACATGAATAAGGGAAAGACTAACAACAATTCAAGAAAGTATGCAACTTAAGGGCAAAATTTCAAGCACCATACAATTAATATAGGATAGTACAGTTTGAAATGGGCTTTGGCAAAGGGGGTGGTTACAGATTAGGATTAAACATGTGGGAAGAGGATAGCAAGGACACAATAAACAATGTCCTAAAACAAAAAACAGGACTTGGTAACATAAAAGGAAGAAGCAAGATTCAGAGCTTATGACAAGAATGTGTCTATAAAAATAATGCTATTAATGGGAGAATCCAAAGAATGGAAAAAGTGAAAACAGGTTAGCGTTTCTAGATTTTATCATTTAGTCTACAAAGTTCTATACAATAAACAAGCTTTAATTGATGCAGGCCATACTATAACTACTTGTCTAATATTTTTCAATAGAAATAATCAAAACTAAAAGTAAACTTTTTTTCAATCAGAAAAAATATAAATCTTTTAAGAAGTCTCTGATTTCCCAGCTGGAAATAATCTCATCTTCCTTTCTATTTGCATGTCATTAAATACCCTGTAGAGAGCCTTTGTATTCTAAAAGAAGGATCAGAACTTCATTCCTTCTTTTATATGACAAGAATTCTACTTTGCATGTAACATATATACCATACGAAACGAATAACAGGCAGAAATGCCCAATTAAATTCTGTCACTTCATGCTGTAAATGTTTGTAAAGGCTTCATAAATGAATAAAAATCTATCCCTAGCTGCTTCTGCTTCTCTGGGCCTTTCCAACATTCTTCAAGTGCGTTCCAGGGCCTTCTTCCTTTATTATCCTCACTCGACTGCTTCTTGACAAGACTGAGCCTGTTCACTTTCCATGAGTCAATAAAAAGAAAACTACAGATCAGTTTCAGGAAAAACATTCCCATCGTTCAACTCCTAAAATGTTCTTCTGAATTCCACAAAATTCTTCTGAGCCCTCCACCACACACTCAGCTTTCAGCCTAACATCAAGCACTGCTTTAGTTTTCACTTAAAAAGTGCTATATTATGGTCTCCAAGTTTTTATATATTAAATGAGTATTTCACAGCTTTTCCTACACCCATATCAGGCATACAAAGTGCTTCAGGTACTTCCACAATACTCTAGGAAGAAACCCAAAAGCTACTGAAGTCAAGGTTGGCTACCCAGACAGTCTGAGCAACCCTAGGACTTAAGGTTTATCTTGAGACTTATTAGGAAGCTCGGCAGATTTATCACATCCTTTCCCCCATCAAAGCTGTTTTCAAAGGGGTTTCCTAATCACAGTCACACTGGACAGTTCTGTGTCACTTCCATCACTATACGTAATAGCAAATAACAGATCTACATAAGTACTCCAAGTCTTTGTTCTCTTACTTATGAATCCCCAACATTGTGAGCAATTCTTCAGCTTATCCATTTTTTCTTCTAATTCTCTAGAATAGTCCTGGATTTTTAAAAGTGTCCGACATTTCCACTGTTACTTATCAACTACATTTTCCATTTGAATTAACTAAACCTCTAATCTCATTTTTCTTAGGTAGACTGCCTATGATCAAAACATGGCAATGGCTTAAAATTCAATGTGCTTCACCAATTTCACACTATGGGAGAAACAAGATAAACACAGGAAGGCATTTATCTTCATCCTAGGAACTCCATCATGACTCACCAATATTAGCACATAAGCGAGGGAAATAGGAAGAAAATGTTCAGTTGGGAAGGGGAACATGGGAGGGGTGAGGGAGAAAGAAAAGGGAAAAGAAAAAAGAGAACAGAAAGAAAAAATGGAAACAAAACTTTTGTAAATAGGAGGGGAAGAGGGGTTAAAGAGAGGAGAAGGGATTGGGGAAAAAAGAAAAATCACGATATATTATGTACAGGTACAAATTCCTTGGGATGAGTATAATTAATATGTGTATCTAAAATGTAACAATAAAATTTTTAAAAACAAAAACAAAACAATAAGCATATAAGGGAAAACAGAAAACACACATGTAACAAATGAACACATGAGAAAGGACTAAGATCTTTTTCTGAAAAGTGTTAAAGAAACAAAACCAAACCACTAGTGAGGACAACTTATTTGTATGGTCCCTCTTCCCTTTAAAATGATTTTATATAATTTTTATCAATTTATTCCTTCCTTGCATAGTAGAATATTAGGTACATGGTACAAACTACAGTAACCTTGAAGTAGCATTAAGTAGCCAGAACAAAAGACAAAGTATAAGGGAAGGGAAGAGAGAGAACATATGACAACAGAAAAATCAACAATTCAGATTTTCTATGGCAAAGTGTCAAATTTCATAGTACTAGTTTTTATGCACAAACTGTAAAATTTTTAAAAAATTACTCAGCTTGCCCCATATATCTATACGTTATAATTATCTACTCTTTCAACATTCTATATGGTTCATGAAGATAATTTCATAAAAGAAATTTCATAATTAAATATTAAAAAGATGGATTTTCAGCATTTTCTTTTGCCCAGATTTAGAAAGATATATGTAGTCATGATAACAATTTAGAAGGGTATACAGGTGCTCAATGAATTACTTCAAATTTAAATTTCTTCAAAATAAAAAGTTGGAGAAGAAAGGGCCACTCAGAAAGTAGTTTATCCATTCTTTTAAAACTCTGACCCACCAAAAGAGCCAAGAAGTCAAGGACATATACTTGTTATTCACAGTTAAAACATGTGAGGTCCAACTTGTTATAGAAAATTCATCAGACATAAAATCTCACTTCAAAGAAAAATTCCAGCCAGGTATGGTGCCACATGCCTGCAATCTCAGCATTTTGGAAGACTGAAACAAGAGGACTATAGAAGCCAGAACCCAGCCCAGGCAACTCAGCATGGCCCTGTCTCAAAAATTAAAACAAAAAAGTAGTAGGAGCGGGGGAAGAGAACAGCCTAGTGCTAAGGCCCTTCAATACCACCAGGACAACAAAGAAATAACAAAACAAAAGGGAGAAGTTCTGACACTCACATTGCCCATGTACTCTGACAGCAGATCCTGCAGGGCCTGGCGGACAGCATTGCACTCTGCCACAATTCGCTCACGTCGGTCATCACGCGTGCAGGACGAGTCAGCCATGAGTGCGGCACCACTGATGATGCTTTCCAGGCGTTCCTCTAGGGAAGGCCTAAAGCGCTCCTCACTGAAGCTCAGAGGGTCCACAATGATTTGTTTCTGCAAAGAAGTTTTACCAAATGTTAATGGTCATTTCTGTCCCTTTCAAGAAGGCAAGGAAAATGTCTTATTAAAAATATCCAGATTTAATTCCAATATCTAAAAGAAAATTACTCTTCTTGGCACACAAAAGGATATCCCATGTAAAGTGGACTACAGCAGATCACTTCCCCAAAAAGGCACTATCCAGGCACACAGACCCCGGGTAAGGTATGATATCCTAAGTGCAAATGCTGGTGTGTTACATTCACACTACTTATTCTAAACATCTAACGGTCAGCCTTTGCCACAACAACAATTCAAATTATCAAATGAAAATTACAAGGAAAATAAAACGTATCTCTTTCTTATATGCAGAATATAAATTAAAAATAAACATGTAAGCCGGACGTGGTAACGCACGCCCAGCACTTGAGAGGCTGAGGCAGGAGGCTCGCTGTGAGTTTGAGACCAGCCTGGGCTAAATAATGAGTTCCAGGTAAGTCTCAACTACATAATGAGACCCTGTCTCAAAAAACAAACAAACAAACAAACATGTAACACTGACTTCTAGCCCAAATTTTCAGAAAGAAATGCATATACAATTAATTTTATCCATTTTCCTCACTTTATACATGCTGAGGCAGAAGAACCGAAAAGTCAAGCCAAGTCTGGGCAAGTTAACAACTCAGACTCTCTCTCTAAAAAATAAAAAAGGGAGGCCGAAGATTTAGCTCAGCAGTTCCGCCACCTGCCTTGCAAGTGCAAGGACCCAAGCTCAATTCCCAGTACCCTAATTAATTAATTAATTAATTAATTTTTTAAAAGGGGGAAATTTGGGGGATATAGCTCAGTGCGAAGGCCAACCTGCAAAGGGGGAGTATAAAAATTGTACCTTAAAAAGTTGTACCTGAAGAATTTGTTATAAAGTCACTTCCTATTTAAAGCTCCACTTGAATATCATGGTCTTTAGGCTTAACACTATCTTCACACCTTCTGAAGAGTCTTGAATCAAGCGTGTAAATTAGCAAATATCATTTACCCAAGCAGAAGAGGTAAGACAAAACAGGTAAAAAACAAACCGCATTCAAGTGTATTTAATTCCATACTTCAAAACATTTCTACTGGGAAAGTATGCTACCCATTTATAACACAATATTCCACTTACATTAACTTAAAAGAAAAATTTTGTCTTGAGTTCATTTAAAATAAACTTAAAAAAAAAATCTTAAACTGCTGCCATCTACTGGAAACCAGAGGCACTATGGGTTGGAATTTTTAAAATAAAATAGCTGTGTACACTGGACAGTGTGTATACACAATATACACGCATTTATAAAATGATGGCTTAACACTGTCTAGGACATCATTTATATAAGGTAATTATATAGCATCATGCTAAGAAAATATTTTAATTCCAAATGTGCTCTCACTTGATTGTGTGTGCATGATTCAAATTAATTCAGAGAAATATATCTAGGCAGACAAGATTAAGACGACAGCAATCAGTATAATATGTCTGTATTTCCCAGTAGACTATATGTTCTTGGAGGTCAGAGTTCATGTACAATTTGCTTCTGCATCCCCCAGACCTTTAAATTTGCTAGAACTAGCTGGACATGTTGATACATGCCTGCAATCCCAGTGCTCAGGAAGCTGAGATAGGAGGATTACCAGGAGTTCAAGGCCAACCTAGGCTACACAATGAGTTCAAGGTCAGCATGGAATACATGATGAAATCCTGTCTCAAAAAAAACAAATCAAGCAAAACAAAGATCTTCCAAAATGTCAAAATGTTGTTGCAATGACAAAGATTCATAGTCTCAATAAAAATGATGGGCCAGAGATTTAGCTCGGTGGATCCGCTACCTGTCTCTCAAGCACAAGGACTGGAAGTTCAAATCCCGGTACCCACCCCCAAAAAAAGACCTCACAGGAAACAAAAGTTGCGTGAAAGAATCCAGAAATTTAATCCAAACTGAGGAAGAAAAAAAAAGACAAATGCTTGGAGCAAAGTTATAATCATGTAGACTGATGATTCATAAAAATTTCTTTTCACTTATATTTGCAGTTGAGCTTTCATCAGAACCCTTGATCACATTTCCCTACGAACCTGTTATCTTCTAGGGGTTGGTGAAGAGACTGAAGTTTCCTCCCAAGCCTAACTTACATCAAAATTATTGAGAGCATATGCCAGTTCTCCTCCTCCTCCACCCTGGTGCTGGGAAGCATCATCTGATGCAGTAGCCTGGGCAGCATTGGAAATGCCTGTGACTGCCTGCTGTAGCTGCTTGTATATCAGATCCCGGTTGGCCTTATAGGCTGCGACATCAGGGTGCTGTAAGCAAGCCTGAGATGCAGTATAGAGGATTGGAACATTTTTCTGCAGGATTCCTCTGGCTGCAGCCATCTGATCACGATGGCCCACATCTTTCAGTTCCTGTGAGAATAAGAAAAAAAATTGAAGCACTCTTTATATGGGTCTTATTACTATGAAAATTTGCCCATACAGTCTGAAGTTAGCATTTCTACTAATCAGATGCATTAATCACAAAAGAAAAGAATCACAGACAACTTTTTCTTGGTTTTTGTGATCTTACTTTAAACTATACTCAATTTCTCCTTCTGTGAAAATAGGAGCAACAACAATAGCTCATTTATCACTATGAGGAGTAAATGGGATATGCAAATAAAGTACTTGGAATAGCACTAAATAAAAGTCAAAACATAAAATTTCTTAGCATTTGGATTATAACTATAAATAATATATCTCTATTCAACCAAAGTAGATCATACTGAGGAATTATTGAGTTATATTGTTGAGTGTGATCAGTTCAGTCATTAAACCAAAAAGTTGAGGCTCATGTGCACCGTGATTTCAATTCATTACTATAATATTAATTATAGTAGGTGTGGTCTTTTGTTTTGTTTTGGTTTTTTGTTTTCTGTTTTGTTTTTGGTTCCAGGAATTGAACTCAGGTCATTGCACTTGTGAGGCAGGTGGCAGCACCACTGAGCTAAACCCCCGGCCCTGTTTTGGTTTTCTGAGACAGGGTCTCACCATACAGTTCAGGCCTTGAACTCACTATGTAGCCCAGGCAGGCCTCAAACTCAGGGTAATCCTCCTGCCTCAGCCTCTCTCTCGAGGACACATGCACTACTACATTTTACTACAGATATGGTTTAAAGTGAAAATGTCCTTTTCAATTTCCTTTACCCTGTAATTATAATCACAGTTTAAAAGGCTTAGGGCCGGGGATTTAGCTCATTGGTGCCGCCTGCCTCAAAAGCACATCGTCCCAAGTTCAATGCCCGCTACCAAAAAAAAAAAAAGGCTTGAGGTTCCTGGCACAATTTCTATAAATGGCATCCACCTATTAGGATGGGTGGGTAGGCTAAATAACAAGTGATACCAACAAGATAAACAAGATGAGACAGGAGCATGTCTGATATTCCACTGTTACACATGACAGAAAAGAAGAAGAGGGAGAAAGTATGCATCACCACCAGAGGAAATGTGGTTGTTAATTCTGACACTATATTCCAAGTCTATTTTAACATCTGATCATATAATTCTAATATTAATGTCACCAAATAAAACCTAATGTACAAGCCGGTCATGGTGGCACAAGCCTATAATCCCAGCAGCGCTGTGAGTTCGAGACCAGCCTGGGCTACATAGTGAGTTCCAGAGCAGTCTCAACTATAGTGAGACCTATAATCCCAGCAGCGCTGTGAGTTCGAGACCAGCCTGGGCTACATAGTGAGTTCCAGAGCAGTCTCAACTACATAGTGAGACCCTGTCTCAAAAAACAAACAAACGAACAAACAAAACAAATGTACAAATTTAAATGTTTTTAAAATGAGTACTAGATGTAGAAACAGTAAGAGAAAACTAATTTTAAAAGGCCAAAGTCAATTAACTCAATTAAAAGTGTTACCTAACTACATAATGAATTATCTTTCTAGATGAGTTCCTAATTAAGCATTAAAAACATCAAACTGGGCCAGGGATTTAGTTCAATGGTTCCACTGCTTGCTTTGCAAGCACAATGACCAGAGTTTGATTCCCAGTACCCCCGGCCCCCCAAAAATCAAACTGGCTTCCTTTTTCTGAAATTTCATTTCAGCATTTATTTTAGGGTTCACATCTTTATCCAAACCATGAATAAAACGATCTTTCCTCCTAGAATTCATTCTAATTTGACACCTGAATTTGCAAGTAATACCTCACAGCACTCCAAATGTCCTGTAGCAGAGCATTAGGCTAACTATTCAGAACAGTACCCTGTAGATTTAGAGAATGAGTAATCATTGTAAGACTCAAGTTACGGCAAAGAGCTGAGGCTAACATCACATTTAAACAGCTGTTGCACATGTTGTGGGGCATTTCCTAAATGCCTTGCCCTCATCACAACTTGAAGGACTCTAAGTTTTATAGGGAGGCATTTTTAAGCATTTACACTATACTCTATTTTCTAAAATGTTTTGCAACCAGCTTTGGCATTCCTTCTGTTAGATCTGCACAGCTTCTTATAATGCTTACCAAAGATTCTTGTGGTCATCTAAAGTTAATAGGTACCAGAATTACGTACTAGTCACCACCTGACATCCATCCCTAAACTATCTCCTGGTCTGGTATGATAATCTACTTTTCCAAAGACTGTATTAGGCTAAATATTCAAAAACAGGACCCTGTAGATTGAGAGAACTGGTGCTTTTAAGACTCAAGTTACAGCAATGTGCTGTGGCTAATTATTCTGCTTAAATAGCAGGGTCCACATGTTGGTATAGCGTTTTGTAAATGTCTTGCCCTCACAACATATTTCTTATAATCACCTATCAGAATGGGGGATATATTTTAATCTACATGAATATAACAATGAAATACAATCATTTATCCTAACTGTTCAAGGGTTCTACTTTCTCTCTTCAGAAATGCTTTTTCTTAACACAAAGAAACCAATTTTAAGTGAACATAGGAAACACAGTTAAGTGACCACAGGAAAACGGATACTACAGTGGGCATCACTTTTTACTGTAATAAGAATACATCAATCAGGTCTGGGGATTTAGCTCGGTGGCACTGAACCTACCCAGCAAGCACAATGTCCTGAGTTCAATCCCCAGTTAACAAACAAACAAAATATATATATATTTTATATAATTTCTCTCTCTCTCTCAAAAGGAAACCAGGGTTGATGCTGACTCATCTTTACCTCTGCCATCACCTTTACCCTATGCTACTGTTTGAACAACCCCCCACCAAGTTTACATGTCAGAAACAATCCCAATTCATATGTTAATATATGTAGGACCTTCAGGAGATAATGAGCATCAGACTTCAGTCATGAGCATCAGACTTCCAAGATGGCATTAGTGGAAGAGACTCAAGCTGTATCTGCCAAGTGATGCCCTCTGCCATGTTGTGATAGAGTAAGAAGACCCTCATCAGACATTGAGCACCGTGTTCTTGGGCTTCTCAGCCTCCAGAACATGAGCTAAGTAACATCTATTCTTTTAAAGCACTCAATCCGTGGTATTCAGTTATAGTAACAGAAAATAGACCAAGACACTTTTAAAATCAAAGTAGAGGCTGGAGGCTAACAGAAATATGTAACACTTCAACTCAACAAATATGTCCGCCCAAGAAAGTTAACAGATTAGAGCAATATTTAGAATCCCGAGCATTACTGAGCCTAGGCAATGTTCTTGGCACTAGGAATTATAGAACTGATTTTATAAAGGATTTATAACAGTAGTTGGCCAAAGTAAACACTTTAGAGTCACTCATTATTTAATATTTTCAATAATCTCATCGTGACCACCACAACACATTCAAGAAGTTCAAAGAAGTAAATTCCAGAAAGGATATGAACCTTAGGAGGTTTTCCTCCATGGGTAGTTGCTATTAAGTGATACAAGGGAGCCATTACACACTTTATACCTAAATACTGGTGCTGACAAAACACTGCCTTTTCTGGACTAAGGTTGCCTGCAAAGATGAGACAGTAAATGGAGGAGGCAAATTATTACTTAACATGCCTAAGGAAAGAAGAAAAAGTCCAAAGTTTTGAAAACAGATCAAAAGAGCTTCTGCAGCTGAGGTTCAAAAAAAGTCCCCTAAGCACCAGGGATTTAGCTCAGTGGCACCGCAGGAAGGTCCTGAGTTCAATCCCAGGTATCCCCCCAAAAAATGTCCCTAAAAAGTTCATTGTGTTGAAGGCTTGGTTACCTCCTGATGGGATCTGAGAATCTAAATGGATCCTGAGGGCTCTAACTTCATCAAGTGGATTAAACCATCAATGAGCTCAATGCAGTTTTGGGAGGAGCCTAATTGGATGGGGTGGGAGTTAGCAGGGGTATGCATTTGAAGGGAACATCTGGTCACTGGCCTGTTCTTCTCAGGCCCTTTATGCACTCTCTGCTTCCTGCAAGGCAGAGTGGCACATGGCAGAGGGGCATTGCACAGAAGAAACTGTTCATGGTGTTGGCATGGCAGCAAAAGCAACAAGGGACCTTACCAGCATCTTCCTGCCCCTTTTATCTTATTCACACTACTTAGGGTGGTAGCACTCACACCCTTAATCCTAGTGCCCTTGAGCCTAGCCCTGCACACCAGTAACTCCATGGTCACACACTAGATCCAGCCACATCCAAAGGAGCCTCGCCTCATTTGCATGAGACTGGGGGTGGGCATCCAAACACAAACCGTAACAGTGGATCATGTATCAAGACCTCTTGTCTTTCTTTTAGGAAAAAAAAAAAAACAGTTAACAAAAATTTTAACAAATTTTACTTAGCAAAACAAACCCAAAAAGAAATCATTACAAAGAAAGCATTACGTCAAGGACTCACTGATTCCTATAGCAGTAGCATTTGTCTCAACTCTCAAATGTAACTTTTAAAAAGCTAAACTTAACTTAAAAGATTTAAACTGAAAATATGAGTCAGGCGTGGGAGTGCACACCTATAATCCCAGCACTCAGGAAGCTGAGGCAGGAGTATAGCTATGAGTTTGAGATGAGCCTGGGCTACATAGTGAGTTTCAGGGCAGTGTGAACTACTACACAGTGAGGCTCTAACTCAAAAAACCAAAAAAAGTAAAAAAAATAAAAATATGAACTAGAGTGAACAAGCATGAGAAATGTTCCTCTTTGAATCAAGGATATAGGTCTGAGGATATAGCTCAGTGGTGCCAACCTGTCTGGCAAGCACAAGGTCCCAAGTTTGAGGGCGGGGGGGAGTTAATAAATGAAGGTGTTTTCAGTGTGGCAGGTGTGAAGGATCAACAAACATAACAAACTACTTTGACTCAGGTACCACTATAAAGTATTATACAAAATATTAAGAAAGGCAAAGGAAAATAGTTTTAGTTCACTCAATATCACATGCTAACTCTTAATGGATTTGTGGTAGAATTAAAACTCAAGCAGCAGGGACAAGGGGAAAAAGTGAGAACCAAGACTTGTCATGTAACGGTACAAGATCCCAAAGATGAATGTAACTGTACTGTATACCTAAAATGTACCAATAAACTCAATGAGGGAAGAAAAAAAAAAAAAAAAAACTCAAGCAGCATTGCTTTCCAACAAATTTTTCTAACTGCAAACAGAAGTCTGAAGTGCTACTACATTTTATCTCAAGAACACCATCTATTTACTTATTTCACCATTTTACAAAGATACAAAATACTAAGTGGCAATTTAAATGTTCTGAATTTGCCTAAGAAATCATAAGTCTTCATAAGCCAGGATTCAACAAGGTTTTAAAACACAATGCTGACCAAACTTTATTTTCTAAATTTAAAATTTATTAGCCAGGCATGGTGGCATAATCCTGTAATCCCAGCACTCAGGAAGCTGAGGCAGGAGGATTGCCATGAATTTGAGACCAGCCTGGGCTACAGAGTGAGTTCAAGGTCAACCTGAGTTACACAGCAAGATTCTGTCTCAAAAAACAAAACTAAAAACAACAAAAGAAACCATTTATTACACTTATTCAAGTGAGAACACATATAAAAAGCATTAAGTAAAATAAACTGTGAACATAACTTGGCCAGCTTGCTGTATTTACAGAATTATCATTCTTTACTTTTTTTTTTTTTCCTGGTACCAGTGATCAAACTCAGGACCTTGCACTTACAAGGTAGGCGCAGCACCAAAATTTAAAACCAGGATTTCATATATGCAAATTAGTATGGTCACATCTCCTGGCTTGAAATATGACCAACAAATAATTATTCACTAGCTATCCTCCAAGGAGGGACTTTTTAGTGGCTGGTACTATATTCAGTACCATGCACACATTATTAAACTTAATTCTCTCAACATGGTGGTCAGATACTATACACCAATATAATCAAATAACTAAGAATTCTCCAAAGCTGAAGAGGTCGTATATTAGACATTTTTTCAAATCAGACATTTAGAGCACTGACAATTATCCTTAATGAAAACAGTGTCAGGCCTGGGAATTTAGCTCAGTGGGGTCACCACCTGCCTTGCAAGCCCAAGGTCCTGAGTTCGATCCCCAGTACCAAAGGAAAAAGAAAAAAAGAAAGAAAAAGAGCCTGTAACACTCATTCTAGTTTAGTTACCCAAATCCATCCACTCTCACCCCAAGCCCTTTCCCTCCTGCCAATCAGAGTTTGAGCTGCACATGACCATCCCAGAGAAGAAGATCTGTACTGATTACTGAGACAGGCATAGTAGAAAGCCCCTCCTCTTAGAATGGTAAATGAGGAATGGGCATGTCACACAATTCAGATTTAGGGCTAGTGTGCTAGAGACTTCTAAAACTGTTTGCATATAGAGAAACATATGAAAGAAATATGTGAAAGAAACATTCTTTTTTTTCTCACTGGGCATCTTAATGTGTGCAAAACTCATACTTCAGAGCATCTGCAGCCATCCAGTGTTGGGCACACAGAAGTATTAAAACATGTCAAGAATCTGGATTTTTGGTGATACTACAAAACTCTTAAATTTAAAAAACGTGAAGTCAACCTAACTCAGGACTTCTACTTAGTGAGAAAATAAATCTATTTTTTTATACAGTTTTGAGTACTGGGTTTACTATGCACTATTGCACAAACAACCCTAACTGATTTGGGTAACAATTCTGGCACTGTTTTGTTGTTGTTGAGATAGGGTCTCCTTATATAGCCCAGGATGGCCTCAAACTCTTGGCCATCTTCCAGCCTCAGCCTCCTGAGTGCTGGGATAACAGGCACACTTCACCACACCTGGCTTCAGGCATTGTTTTAAAACAAGAATTAAAATCACACACCTCAACAGAACATTTTAAATTTAGGAAATTTTTTTGTTTTTGTTTTTAAAGACAGAATCTCACTCTGCGGTTCAGCTGGCTTTTAACTCACTCACTAGGTAGCCCAGACTGGCTTCAAACTCATGACATCCTCCTGCCTCAACCTCCCGAGTGCAGGGATCACAGGCATCCACCACCACATCCACCATCAGAACTTCAGAAGACTTAAAAAACTAGATGCACTTTCTCTGCAGAATATATGCTGAAAACATATAGCATCTATCAGGAAGGCATAAGATTTCAAAGCACCACAACAGTAAAAACACCAAAGGGCTTCAAAAAACTTCAAAAAACAAGAACACTGATCCACATACTATATAAGAGAAATCGTTAGTAATAATAATTAATAAGTACCACTTAAAAAGTATCAAAACACAGTGTGTGGAGTGTAGGGAAGGCACTTTCTGATACAGATATACAATAATTCTATTTTAACTTGATTAGGTTTAAACAACTGAATTAAATTCCACCAATAAGTCAAAGTATTCCTTGAACAAAGGCCCATTACCACTCCAGACACCAGAATGTCTTCATTTAAACTGCGAAACTACCTAAAGTAAAATTCTCACAAGATTTAAAACAGGAGTATAACAAAAATGCAACTTAATTATAGCTCTGTTAACAGCACAACACTGGAAAGATAATTTGTAGTTTAAGTGTTTTAATGGAATTATATTAGCAGTAAAATAGCAGTACCTTAGGAAACAGGAGAAATTAGTTTTTCCTCCTAGATGACAAAGAACTTTTAAAATATCCCCAAATAACGACTGTACCTGTTGTCTTTTAGCTGCCATAATGTTCAGCTTATCCACTTCAGGTTTCAGGGCTTTGTACTGTATTCCCAAGTCTTGTTCATTGCCAGCATTCCTCAGTTTCAAGATACCATCTTCCACCTACAAAGCACAACCCTAAATATCAAAAATGTTGCACCATACAAGTATGCAGATAAAGATGGTGTGGGATTTTTTATTGTTTTTTAACAGCTACTCAGAAAACAATCCAAACTTAAATTCTGGCATTGCAGTGGGCCTCCTTTTATACAGGTGCTTTAAAGGACTTGAAAAGAACACTATTGTACTGTTTCCAACTAAAAATACACAGTGTACCCTATATCTTAGTTCCTCAAGTCTAGGCTCTCCTAGTAACAAGGAAATGTATCATCATTACTTCAGAAAAGGACGGAGTCAAAACAATACCTTTTTTACAAGTTCTTCATTAGAACTAATATAATACTAGCTCATAGCAGAGCCTTTATCATGTCCTTCTGGAACAGAGAGGTTAAGTGGAAATTAAACAAAAACATCCTTGGTCCATTTAGATAAACCAAGTTCAGATAAACCAAATAAAATGCTAAGGAATGCTGAACTATAAATATGGCCAGCAGTGGCCTCACTGTGATACAAAAACAAATTACAGGCAGAGGCCTGCACTTACAACTTTCAGCTGAACAAGTAATTTGTAGACATCTGCCATGTCAGCCAAAATCAGCAACCGGGTAACAGCGGAGAGTAAAGCTCGAGCTGCCCGAACCATGTTGCCTCGCTTCACAGACGAGCAGGGATCATCTGCAAATTCTCCCGCAGCACTCTTCATCAAATCTCCTGTTTTACAGAATGAGGAAGGGAAGGAAAAACCCAGCAGGGGTTAACCTGAAAACTGATCTAAACATAATAAAAGTAGCTGAAACTTTTTACATGCCATGTAAAGGTTTAGTGTTAAGGGTCATCAGTTTTGTTATTTGCTATTCTATGTTTTATAACTGTCATTAAAACAAGCACCTTCATAGCCGGGCATGGCGGGGGCGGGGGGCGCCTGTAATCCCAGCACTCAGGAGGCTGAGGCAGGAGGATCGTTCCAGGTCAGTCTCAACTACATAGTGAGACCCTGTCTCAAAAAAGAAAAGAAAAGAAAAGAAGAA
>NW_022900915.1:18322270-18338828 GCF_012274545.1 Fukomys damarensis
GGGAGGGGAGGGGAGGGGAGGGGAGAAAGAAAGAAAGAAAGAAAGAAAGAAAGAAAGAAAGAAAGAAAGAAAGAAAGAAAGAAAGAAAGAAAGAAAGAAAGAAAGAAAGAAAGAAAGAAAGAAAGAAAGAGGGGCAGGAGAGAAAGAAAGAATAATAATGATGAAACAAGCACCTTCACATAGTGCTAGTGAAGGCATAACATCTAGAAAGGGACTTGGCACTAATTCAGAGATTTAAATACCTCTTCTCTTTGATCTAACGAAAATACTCTTTTCCAGAAAGGATTATTACTATATGTATTTTTGTTTTAATTCAAGATTTGAATGAGAGAAAACAGATCTAAATCAATCTACTCTCAAACTGGATATGGTGGTGTACACCTGTAATCCCAGCACTCAGAAGGCTGAGGCTGGAGAATCACCTAGAGTTCAAGGCCATTAGGTAGAACCACTACACTGTGTGAACAATTACAGCTATCCACATGTACAACCCTGTCAAAGACGTAGAGTTCAGCTACTGACTTCATTTCTCACAATGAAACAGCACCAAGAGCTCAAGAGCTCAAGTGCTCAACCATAAATAGCTGGTTGACTAAACTGTGGTGCAGCCTACAACTGCTATACAAATATTAACAAGTATGTTTTAAAATATTAAGGTTTATGAAAGAATATTTGGTAGAAAAATACAAAATTATAAATGTATATAATTTGTATTTTTCAAAATTGGAAAATATTGTAGTCAAAGGACAAACAAGAGTTACTACTAGGTTGTAATCTGCCTCTTTGCATTATTCTATACATATAAAAGTTTCTATAATGAACAAATATTTTATCTAGAATAAAAAACTTAAGGTACAAAAAACAAAATATGTTTTACCATAGTTATGAAGAATATACTATATATATATATATATATGTATGTATGTATATATATATATGTATATGCATTTTATACAATACTGATTTCATGTATGTATGCATGTATGTATGTATGTATGTATCCTATACAATACTGATTTCGTATAGTTCAGACTGGCCTTCAACTTGCAGTGATCCTCCTGCCGCAGCCTCCCAAGTGCTAGGATTACAGCCATGCGCCACCATGCCCGACTAAATTATTTATAACATTCCCTGGAAACTCAAAGTTACACTTTGGTTCAATCGTGTCCATTGATACCCTTTGGGGAACCTATTCTCTTTCTCTTTTATCTGAAAGCAAGGAGTAGACTAGGACTGGGTCTTTTGTTCACTGGTAAACTCACAGTGCCTATACAGTGATGGTTTCTGTATCCCTGAAAGGCTCCTCACATTCTTCCTTGGCTGGGTATGCCCATTTTAAAGTCTAAAGCCATTCACTTTCTCGCCTCTTCCATTTTTTTTTTTTTTTTTAAAGATCATTCTCAAGAAACCCAGCTACGTCTCAAGAGACCTACCAAATTTTTCCTGGCTATCTACTTCAGTTGCATAATATGAGCTTAGGGGGAAAAAAAATTTAGATTTGCCAAGACTCATATATTAATAAAGCTTAGAAGCACTGTGGAGTACTACGAGTAAAGAAAAGCTCTGTATATTTGCCAGGTCAGAAATAACAGTGAAGAACTTTATATAGGTTTTCCTGGCTCTAATAGACTCTTTTATCTCCAAGAAAGACAGTGACATACGGCAATCATTCTGTGGATTCATTAAATTAACAATGACATTCCATAATTTAAAAGATGGAGCTCACTTAGAATCAACCCTGCCAGAGTTCTTCCATTTCTTAGTTGTAAGTTAATTTCTGTTGGCTACTTTTGTGGGGGGAAGGGACCAGGGATCGAACTCAGGACCTTGTGCTTGTGAGGGAGGCACCAATGAGCTAAATCTGCAGCCCTGGCTAATTTACTTTTAAGTATCCACTTTTGTCAAATGGTTCAAGTGGTTTATTGCTGAGAGAGATGAGAGAGAGAGACAACTACACATTTTGCATAAAATGAAAAGATGCACAATCAATGAACAATTGCCAGGAGGTGACGTGATTGGTCACAGATCATGTTGTGCATCTGCTATTTTTGTGCACTTCGTAACAAAATTTGAACTTCATGCAATTACTCATAGCTAATTAAAATACTGTGGTAACTAAATTTTGAACCACACTGTTGAGAGAGTTATGGTATTTACTTAACTGCCCCCACTAAAATTTGTGTATATCAGAACCCTGCAAAGTAAGGACTGCCTAGGATACAGAAAGACACAGCAGAGTGCTCAGAACATTTCCTGGCACTCATGTACTCTTTATCACAACTGGAATAACCAAGATTGGGGTAAGAAAGACAAAAAGACACTAAAGATACACAACTGAAGAATGAAGATCCTAGATTACAAACAGAACCCCACACAATTAGAAACACATACAATCAGGACAAGACGCGATGGAAGCTGTAAGAGGAGTAGACAGTGGTTCCTGGACCCTCAAACTGAGAAGTGAAAGCAAGGAAACAACAGACTTCTGGGCAGTAGAGAAAGATTATGGTTTTCTCAGAAGTAAGGCTCTCTTTTACAAACTGAGCAGGTTACATTCTGAAGAGAATCTGAGGAGAGTGGAAAAAATTCTGAAACAGTTGCTATGGGAAATGAAAAGAGAGTTAACTCCAGGTAAGAGAACTGGAGGACAGAAGGTCTCAGATTGGGACAAAAACAATGACTTTAACGTAGACTCTTAAACCTACAGTCTATCTAAATGAATCAAAACTCCTCGAAGATTAGCTTATATTCAAATACATTTATACCAGTTCCCCAAAGGTATTAATTACGTATCACAAATTCTAACTTCTTCTACCCAAGCACCTTTTTCAGCCAGCATGATATCATTCCAAAGTTAAATTAAACATACTTACATCTACACTAATCTCTTAGCTCAGAGCCATAATGACAAATCCCTACCTTCATGGCTAACATACGATATTAGTAATGAAAACACGTCAAAAACACACTGACTGATGAGTTAAAACATTCAGATCTTCTCTATTCATAAAACTATGAAGAAATATTCAAATAAGCCACTAGCTAAGCACAAAGTAAAGAACTGCTGCACAACGGTCATCCCTGTAAAAGGAAATATGACAATAAGATTGAGAATTTTAGTAAGCTTTTTCACAAAATTAAATGCAAAAATAAAAAATTCTTTAAAAGATAAATAGGTCTACAATGCACATTTCAAAGAAATCAAAACCACTCTTGGGCCAGGGATTTAGCTCTGTGGTTCTGCCACCTGCCTCACAAGTGCAAGGACCCAAGTTTGATCTTGGTACAAAAAAAAAAAGCACTCCTCTTAAGCAAAAAAGTATAAAGCAGAGAAAATGAGGTGGACAGGAACCCTGTTCATGATCATATGGTCACCAAAAAAGGCTGAGAATGTAACTGGGTCTTCTGGCCTTGTCCCACGAGGTGCCTCCATTCAACCTTACCATACCTAGTATGAACTAAAATATAAAGGAGATTAAACTTAAAAAGAAAACACTACTACTACACCATGTACCATGAAATCAGATCTGCAATCCCCTGGTGTTTTTCTCCTTACTAAAGGGATAAAAGTTAAGCCCCCCAGTTCAAAACAAAGACAAAGGCAAATTATAAAGGAAATGAACAACAAAACAGGTCATTATGAAAACAGACAAGATCAAGGCTTTTCTAAATCATTAAATATCTTGACTCAAATTTTCTCTAAGCTATCAAACTTAATAAAGTTATTTGGAAATGACATGCTTGGAAAAGAAGGGGGCAGAAAAAATGAATACTAAAAACAGCTGAGGGTACAGCTTACTGCTAGAGCACTTGCCTAGCATGCTTAAGACTCTAGGATCAATCCCCAGTACCACCAAAAAAAGAAGAAAAAAATTACTAAAAAGAAGAGGCTTGTTTTCTATTTTCATTTCATTTTCTTTTTTTTAGCCTGAGACTAAGAGACATGAGATACTCTATTATGTTGTTCCTTTAAAAAAAACAATGTCAGCTATCATGGCTTTCTTCACAATTAATTCACTGGGAGGGACTTCTGCGATGTACTTTTTTACCTTGTTCACCTTTGTCTCAGCCAAAGCTCACTCTGCATAGCCACTTTCTCTTCCCCACTCTTCATTTTTACTTTTTCAAATAAACTTTGCTAACATTTTTTAAAGTCACACAGGAAAGTTGATGAACATGTTACATTTCTCCAAATAAAACAAAGTTTTAGAATGAGGTTCTGAATCCCACCTCCATTATTTAGTGGCTGTGTAACTTTGGGGTACTTCATCTCTACTTGGTTTTCTCTTTCGTAAAATAACAGTATCTCTCCCACCTCATTAAACAACATAATATATGGAAAACTCAAATATTTCCAAGTCTACTTTCACTTTTCCATCTACTTTTCTCAGTCTTTAAACCTATTCAGAACACAGTCATTAACCACATACTGGCCATTTCTTACACTTTTAGAAATAGTCATGCTAGTAAGTTTCCTAAAGGATATAGCCAATGTTGACTTTCATTGTTTTGTTTTTGTTTTTTGGGGGTTTTTTGTTTGTTTGTTTGTTTTGGTTTTTTGAGACAGGGTCTCACTATATAGTTGAGACTGATCTGGAACTCATTATGTAGCCCAGGCTGGTCTCGAACTCACAGTGATCCTCCTGCCTGAGCCTCCTGAGTGCTGGGATTACAAGTGTGAGCCACCACACACAGCCCAGTGTTGACTTTTAATACTGAAGCAATAAGTATGGTGGCACACACTTGTGATCGCAGCACTCAGTGGAAGGCTGAGGTAGGAAAATCAAAGCAAGTTCAGCGACCAACCTGAACTACATAGAGTTCAAGGCCAGTCTAGAATATACAGGGAGACCCTGTCTCAAAAAAAACAAAAACAAAAACAAAAAAAACCCACACACACACACACATATATAAACAGTAAAAGGTTGACGACCTACTTTAATCTCTACTAGTAACAGAGTAAAAAATTGGTCTTTTTGTAGTAACAGCCACAAACCAAGCTTGAGAAGCTTTGCTGGGCCTCTATTTTTTAAAAAGGACTTTTCAGCTAAACTGAGATTCCTTCTAGTACTCAGCAACTGATCATTTCCCTCACCTATCCCAATAAAAGTTTCACACCCCCAAAAACCTACACTGTACTCCAAAAGCCCCAATGGATACAACAGTTACACTTTCTTTTCTCTAAATCAATACTCAGGATAACTTTGACCTACTCCCTGGCCAGATCCTTTGTACCTTTTAAGTCCAAAACAAGATACAAGTTTTGTAGGCCCAGTAGAAGAAGATAGCTATCTTCTATAAATTATATACTAGTCCCACTCAAGGTATCCTTATTAATGCAATTTTTGTTTAATTTACACTTTAAACAGTAGATATAAAACAATCTATACCACACAATGAACATGGTGATCACAATCCTTTTAAGTCATCATGGGCAAGAAATAGAATAGGCTACATCAACATATAACAAAATATCAAGTTTGCCACAAGGTGGATGGGCCTGATATGAGATTTTTTTAACTTCCTATAATGAATATATTTTAAAATTATAACTAACTTTAAAATATTTTTAATTCATTTGTAAAATATATAAAACTCAGCTTTTTTTTTTTAAACTTAAACTATAAAAAGCCTATGGGGAAGCCTTCTCCATTGTTGGTGGGAGTGCAGACTGGTGCAACCACTATGGAAATCAATATGGAGATACCTCAAAGAGCTGGGACTAGAGGTTCCATTTGACCCAGCCATCCCTCTGCTGGGTATCTTTCCAAAAGAATTAAAAGAATCACACCACAGTGATATATGCGCACCAATGTTTATAGCGGCACAGCTTGTAATAGCTAAAGCTTGGAAACAGCCCATTTGCCCATCTGTTGGAAACTGGATAAAGATGTGGTTTTTCTTTTCTTTTCTTTTTTGAGACAGGGTCTCACTATATAGTTGAGACTGACCTGGAACTCACTATGTAGTCGAGGTTGGGCTCAACTCATAGCGATCCTCCTGACTTGGCCTCCCAAGTGCTGGGATTACAGGTGTGAGCCACCGCGCCCAGCTGGATGAGGTTTTTCTATAAAATGGACTACTACTCAGCCATAAAGGATGAGAAATTAGAGTCATTCATAGGAAAATGGATACATATTGAGGATATACTCCTAAGTGAAATAAATAAGTCACACATGTAAATATCAAATCGTTTCTCTGGTGTGGAAAACTATAATGGTACACAAGATCCTAAGGGGATAATAGTGTGAAATAGGAAGAAAAGGGCTAAAGGTGTAGGGAAAGTGGGAAGGGTTGGGGAAAGGGAATGAGGGAATTAAAGAAAAAAATATGAGAAAATGAAAAAATGGAAATAAAGTGTTTGTAAATGGGGAGGGGAGGAGGGATGAAGGGAGAGCAGGGACAAGGGGCAAAAATGAGAACCAAGACCTTTCATGTGAAGGTACAGGATCCCAGTAATGAATGTAACTGTACTGTATACCTAGATTGTACCAATAAACTCAATAAAAAGAAAAAAGCCTATGGTACTAGTTCATTGTAAAAATGAAAAACTGAAATTAGTATACATAACTTTTTTTTTTTTTTTTAAGTATTGGAAACTGAACCCAGGGCCTTTGCATTTTTTATTTTCAGTCAGGGTCTCACCAAGTTGCCCAGGCTGGTCCTGAATGTGCGCATTCCTCAGCCTACCACAGTGCTGGGATTACAGGTATGTGCCACCATACTCAGTCATTTTTTAAAACTTTGTAAAATCAGCGATCTTGAAAGGCTCATTCAAAATATGGCTGTCAATGGATCTGCAGCCCTAATCTCGTTTTTATTTTCCAGGTACAGCTGATGCAGGAGAAGATCACAGAGATATTTCCTACAGTAGTAATATTACAGTAAGCACTTCTTAAACAACATTTTATGAGAGCATGTTGTTTATTACAACTGCCAAATCCAACAGAGAAAAGATATTTTAAGACATCACACCTGGATGGGCTTTTGCAAACCAGAAAAAACAGCCCTGTATTAAAAGGACAGAAGCTTCCAGGTGAAGAGTTAAGTACCAGTCAACTGTCTTAAATATGAAATTAATTCATTTCAGCATTAATTAGTTTCATGGCTACATGGGGAATTCCAACTCCCTACACCCATTGATTTCCCAGATGACCTTGCTCAAGTCTGTTCTTTTAAGGTAAAATTATTTTAACTGTCTAAAACCTTTTCCTTTTCTCAGATCTCACACTTGTTAACAATGGTGACCATCAACCTTTCATTTATAAAAACCCTGCCCATAATATTAATAAATGAGTAAGTTGGAGGATATTATACAGCCAGTAGCAATTATGTTAAGGCCATGTGTTGCAGGGGTACATACCTATAATCTTAGCTACTGGAGGATCAAAAGTTAAAAGGCCAATCTGGACAATTTAGGGAGACTCTCTCTCAAAATAAAAAGGTTGGGGATATATACCTCAGTGCTTGCCTAGCTGCCCAGCCTGAGAGGCCTGAGTTCAATCCTCAATACCAGGGAGGGAGGGGGGAAATTAAATTGTAGGAGAATACTTATTAGATCCTTAACATCTTTCTTTCAGTATCAGAAAGTTGGGGGGGAAATGCCACAAGCAAGCATAACACATTTCTGTCTAAATGAGCATACTCAGCAAACAAGCTGGGAAAGTTCACACAAAAATATTAACCACTGGGGGCCAGGGGTTTGGCTCAGTGGTTCCACCGCCTGCTTTGCAAGTGCAAAGACCCAAGTTCAATCCCCGGTACCCCCCGCCCCAAAATTAACCACTTGTTTCATCTCTGACTTACAAAACTACCCGTGATTTTTTTTTCCTTTTTTTTTCTTACTTTGAAAATACATGCTCCCTACAGAAAGTAACTTTTATTTTTTAAAAATATTTTCACTCAAAGGGGTGAAGGGAGGGCAAGGACAAGGGGAAAAAATGAGAACCAAGATCTGTCATGTAAAGGTGCAAGATCCCAATGATGAATGTAACTGTACTATATACCTAAAATATACCAATAAACTCAATGAAAGAAAAAAAATTTTTTTTTCTTTTTTTTCGTACCGGGGATTGAACTCCGGTCCTTGTGGTTGCAAGGCAGGCCACCAAACCGCTGAGCTAAATCCCCAGCCCCAAAATTTTTTTTTCGTTCTGCCCAAGAAATAGCTATAGGAAGAAAAAGGACAGCAAGCAACTCACATCACAGAGAAACTTTTAAAAATTGCCCTAAACCTAACAGCTTAGCACCAAACCTAACAGCTTAGCACCTTTTTACATGGGCCCTGGGGATTTGAATACCTAAACTTTCTCTATCATCGAATTTTTAATTCTTTTATTTTTTAAAAAAAATCATCATTCCACCAACTCTCACTTTACAAAATAATAAAATGACCAGGCCAAGACTTCACAAATAAGCCAACTTCAAGATAATCAAAAGTTAAAATACTTTTCTCACCACATTCTTTCCAACCCTTCCCTGACTTTTAATTAATTTTCCATAATCTGGCAATAAAATAGGACATTATCCATATTTATCAAAGAGGATAAACTGGCAATATAGTTCCAAAGAATTATCAAACTTCTTAACATAACCCTTATGAGAAGAAACTTATGGTGGTATATAATATCTGGCAAAACCCATACACCCTGTGACATAAAGGTAAACCTGAATAAAACACACAATCCTCCTCTCCATCTTAACGTTTCTATTCATTGTAGAGGGCTATTTGTCAAAAATCTCAGCCCCTTAGATGACACACTACAGCTACAGAAAACAAACAATGATTCAAAGAATCTCTGACAGGGGCAGGGCTATGGCTCAGCTGTACAGCACCAATCCCCAGTACCAAAAGAATGAATCTCTGACAGATGCTTTAAGAGAACTTTCTGAAATGTGATTTTTATTTTAATTTACAAAACTGTTGATCTTTTAGAAGTCAACCCAAGAAATAAGCATTTAATACCAAGTTATTTAAATCTGAAGCAGAGTAGCCTAAAATTAGTGGACCCTAGAAAACCTTTCAACCAGCCCTCCTCCTCACCCCCAGATGCTTTGAAATTTCCACTCTTTCCAGTTGACAGACAGAATGGATTTTTTAAAAAGTTAAAATAGAGTACCACACATATTCATGTTCTCATTTTCCTTACTAATTCAAGTGTACCCTGCTGCTATTCAGAAACACTCCAAAGAGAGGCACTTACTTCCTGATTACACATTCAAATAAATGCATAACATGCATTTCAACTTGGAATCACTTTCTTAAGAAATTAACTCATGAAAACCAAGTTGCTGCAACATCATGGTTGAAATCATGCCAAAGCCAAAATTTTAATATTTAAGATAACTTCCTCAGCTACACGGTACAAATATATTATATTAAGGCACTAGTAATATTATCCACTGTTACAAGTATTACTGTCCTAGTTAGTGGTGTTTTTGTTTAGCTTAATAAAATAGACTTAAAATTTTTAAAAAAGAACAATTTCAAAATGACAGGAAACATTAGAATTTAATAACTTCATTCTTCTTTCCTCCCTTCCAAGCTGGCTACACCAGAACTCAAATCCGCAAAGCAGCATATGCTCCCACCACAAGGGCAGTGATGCAGAAGCAGACAGCAGCATCCTTGATGCATTCCAAAGCAAAGAAAATAAAGCCTCCACCCCTACAGACTTACAGTTTACATCAAACTACTTTTAAGATATAAAATGCACAGATGATGAGTTAATCATTTTACAGAATTTATATTTTGCTTCTCAAGTTAAATGATAAGCAAAAGAAAAAGGATTAAATAGTAAAGCTAGAAGTATGGAGATCAATAATGAACATGTTTAAATTAATCACAGTCCTCAGGAATATATGAAAGGTAGGGTTAGAAAGTATAACAACAGACCAAGGAATCACATGAAAAGAGACATCCACAAAAAAAGGAAGAAGAAAATTAGATGAAAATTCTACCCAGGTAACAAGTGGGAAAAGGAACAAACCGGAAAAGAAAAAGCCAGAGCTCAAAGCAAAAATATGAGTAAAATCAGCTTTTTTATTAGATTTAATGAAGGAAAGTTATTACTTTAATATGAAGACCTAATTAACTTAATCTTCTTCAAACTGTTAAATATTTCCCCATTGCACTTCCAGAGCATCAACACATTTTAAAACTAAAACTTAGCATTCCAAAGTAGAAACACTTGTCATTTTTCTTCTGTGAAAAAAATGTTATATGCTGCCGAAGCAAGCACTCTTCTGTGAAAAATTAAAGAGCCCATATGTAGGATCAAGCTCATGATCTCATCCTGATTAAAGCCACATGAACTAGACTAAACAAATTAAAATGCAATCTATCATCACACAGCAACATAAAGCTCCTTACAGCTATGTTTTAGGTTTTCACATCATAAATTCAGCAAATCCAGCCTCCACTCTAATTCTTGTCTATCTCTGAGACCCTCCT
Organism: Fukomys damarensis; assembly: GCF_012274545.1. Classification (NCBI taxonomy): domain Eukaryota; kingdom Metazoa; phylum Chordata; class Mammalia; order Rodentia; family Bathyergidae; genus Fukomys; species Fukomys damarensis. The sequence continues at coordinate 18,332,724 of NW_022900915.1, forward strand.
TGAAGCACTCACTGACAGCTGCTTTGTCCTGATCACATCTGCCTTTTAACATCTATCTTCCACACTGCCTATGTATTAGATGAGAGTATAGCAGTCTAAAGCTGTCAACATCTACCCTTGGACAGGAGACCAATTTTCACCTTTCAATCTGACTCTAATCAGTTGCCAGGGGAAAAATTATACCTCAAGGGCCTGACAGTTTGTGCTTAATAATCCTTTTGCCAGAAATGAAATACATTATTTTCCTTAAAACTGTCTTGCCAAGATGCACAATGAAAAAACACACATACCTAAAACACACCACATACAAGCTGTACCAAGGATGACTACATTTGCTCAATTTCACTACACAGTTGCAAAGATAAAACAAACATTCATTCATTCATTTATTTATGCATGTATGTACCGGGGATTGAACTTGGGTCCTTGCACTTGCAACGAAGGTGGTGGAACCAGTGAGCTAAATCCCCAGCCCACAAAGGAACATTGTGATATCAAACTTTTGATATCAAAACTTTTACTGGCCATCCCTTCTTGATAGCAATGTCCTAAGAGACCATCAATTTTATATACTTATGTGCTTTAACAATTATCTGAAAAAGCTGAGATGATAACTGCACCATTAAAGTATATTCATAAATCAACTCTAGGTCCACACATTATTCAAATGTACTCACAAGTTTTAACTCTATTTTAGTAGCCAAAAACTATTACTTTCTTGCTCTAAAATAAACATTTTTATTCATTCTTTTTCCTTTTTTTTTTTTTTTTTTTTTGGTACTGGGGATTGAACTCTGGTCCTTGCTCTTGAAAAGTAGGCAACAAAACCTAAAATAAACATTTTTAAATAAAACAGTTCATGTTAAGATTGAGATTTAGTATTGAAAATATTAATCTGATTTCAGTAAAGTTGAAGTCTTATTTCTACTAAAGAAAAATGCACATTAGCAAAGTTTACCTAAAATGAACATGATCTAAAAGAGCCAGAACATGAAAAGTTCTCCCCCAGTACAGGAGAATAAACCCAGGGCCTTTGCACTGAGCTACATTACCCAATTCTTCTTTTATTTCATATTTTGAGGTAGGGTCTCACTGAACTGCCAAGGCAGGACTTGAACTTGCAATCCTCTTGCCTTGGCTTTCCAAAGTACTGAGATTATAGGCTTATGCCACTGTACCCAGCTCCTAAACAAAAAAACTTTTAAGACCAATACTAACTAAACAAATAGATGTGAAAGGGGTAAAACTACATGCCAAACATTAAGACACCTGCTTTTTATTTACTGGATGACATCCAGTAAAAGAATGTATTCTAGCTTTACCAACTCAGAAGAGGGATGTACAGGTGAAGGTAGAATAAGGTCACTATTATGTATTTTTTTCAGGATTGAAGAAAAGCTGCAGTAGGCTATCTAGATGTTTTTATGGTATCCACCATGAGAACAACAGTACATACATGAGAGGTGACTGGTTTTGGTTAGTTGGTATGATCATAAAGTGAAGATCAATCCAAATCATCTGGTAGGAAGTAAGAGTCATTGGCTTTGGCTACAATCCTTCTCTACTCAACAGAACTCAATCACATTTTCCAGCTTGTCCTACCACCAAAATTAAAAACTACAGACATAACACAATCATTTCTTGATTTTGTGCTCCACAGTAATTTTACCTCTGCTGTGCCAAAAGATTAATAAAGGGAAATCTAAAAGATCAGCATCTCTAGTCTAATAAGCCATGTTTCAATTTGTGATAACCAGGCAGAATTCAAATAAATAGAAAAGGGCAGGGATTCAACGAATCAACAAAGAACAAATGCTTACAGATACTTTTTACTGCCTTAGGAACTCCTTACAAACACTATGTTTCAGATATACTAATAAACAACAACAAAAACCCCTCAACCTCTATTAATGCCAAACAGCACTTCTCTCTGCCCTTGGATATGCAAATTTAAAAGAACTAGAATAACTGAAACAACTCAAAAAAAGAATAAACTGGGAAGTTTAAAGTCTAAGTTTTTAAGTCTAAAACATACAAGTACAGCAATCAAGACTGTGTAGAGCTGAGCATGATGGTATACACCTGCAATTTCATCACTCTGAAAATATGGAGGAGGAGGATCACAACTTCAAGTTCAGCCTGAGCAACTTAACAAGATCCTGCCTCAAAGGGGGCTGCGGGATGCTGAGGGGCTGGGGACATAGCTCAGTGCTAAGGCTATGGGTTCAATCATCAGTGCTAAGGGAAAAAAATACTGAATGTTGTTGGCAGAGGAAGGGAGAGACACACAGATCAACTGAACAAACTATAAAAACCAGAAAGAATTCTACACAAGTGCAGGCAAACTATGTTTTAAAAAGCAATTCAATGGAGAAAAGCAGTATTTTTAACAAATGATAGTGGAACAACTGAATATTCATATGCCAAAATAAGAATAGTAATAGTAGGGGTAGTCTTAATTTCAGACCTTATACAAAATTTGACCCAAGATACTCCCAAAATTAAAATGCAAAACCCAATATTTAAATGTAAAATGAAAAGCTATAAAACTTTTAAAAGAAAACAAGTCAGAAACTTCACAAGTTAAAGCTTGGTGAAGAATTTATCAGCCAATGACTCATAAATAGAGGGGGAAGATGTTAATAAATTGGACTGCATAGGGCCCAGCATTTAGCTCAGTGGCACCCCACCTGCTTCACAAGCGCAGGGTCCTGAGTTCAGTCCCAGGTACAGATAGATGGATGGGGGAAGGGAGGAATGGCAGGGGAGGGGGGGTAAAGAGGGAAAGGGAGGGGAGATAGGACTGCATTAAAAATGTAACAGTTTTACTACACCCAACTTGAAAGGCTCTCAAAGGCATCACACTGGGTTAAAAAAAATTAAAAAGCCAAATTCAGCTTATACTGTGTGATCCCTCTAATACAACATTCTTTGGGGGGTGGGGTCCCAGGAAAGGGATGCTGGGGATTGATCCCAGGGAATACTGAGCCACATTCCCAGGCTTTTGGGGTTGTGGCTTTTTTTAAAACAGGGTCTCACTTTGTAATTCTGGCTGGCCTTGAACTCAGTGATCCTACCTCAGCTAGAGGGTTGGGATTACAGGTGTGCGCCACCACATCCAGTTGTTTTTTCATTCTGAGACAGGATCTTGCTGAATTGCTCAGTCTGACCCTGACTATCCTCCTGTAACAGTCTTCTTACTAGCTGGGACTACAGACATGTGCTACTACACTCAGTTTAATACAACATTCTTAAAGTAACTAAAGTATACAGTGAATAGTTATCAGTAATTTGGGAAAGCAGAAAGGGAGAGGGTTATGAATATGACTATAAAGAGGCAATATCACTGAGAGGCTAAGGCAGAAGAATTGCAAGTTTGAGCCCAGCCTGGAAAACTTAAGTGTCTTAGCAAGATCCTGTCTCAAAATAAAAAAGGGCTGGGAATAAGAATATAGTTCAGCAAGGTCCTGGATTCAATGCCCAGTAGCACCCAAAAAGGAAAAAAGAAAAACAAAAAGAGATCTCTGTGGTGATAGACCAGTTCTGTGTTTTAACAGTGTTTTAACAACACCAAGGACACGTATAATCAAAGGACAGAGAACTATATGCACACAATGTACCAATGTCAAACTCCTGGTTTCAACCTTATAGTATAGTTCTACAAAATGTAAACACTGGGGGAAACTGGATGGAAAGTATACTGGACCTCTCTGTACATAACACCACCCACCCCTGCACAATACTACAGCTTGAACCCAGAGCTTTTGCACAGAGCTACATCTTCTAAATCACTAAATTTCTTAGGCTAGGCTAGAATTTGAGAGTCTCCTGCCTAAGCCTCCCATTTGTTACCATGCACAGCCTCTTCATACTATCTTTGCAATTTCTTGTGAATCTAAAATTATTTCAAAATTAAAAGCATAAAAAAACAACTATCAGTGTAACTAAACACTGGAGCAAATACCATCGAGCAGTCTTCTGAACTAGATTAAAATTGGTACAACAGAATCCTAATAGCTCTAAATTGAGGAAAATATGTTCTAACTTTAGATAAACCCACCTCAGTTCTTAGCACACACTGCCTTAACATGCTCCTAAATGATTCCAATTGCAGGAAAATAAATCATTACAATTTCTCACATACCATGTCCCTTAGCTTTATCAGTTAAGATCAGTCATTCACACAAGCCAAACTGGCACTCAACTGGCATGACAACTGGTTACTTCTCCCTTCGCATCCTCTGTTGTAGCAGTTCTTGCCCATACATCTCCATTTCCCCTACTACTATGACGGCCTACAGACTAGGCCCTGCTTCCAGCCTCACTCTCAATGTTTTTAACCCTTCCTGCATGTAGCTGAGACTAACCTCTCTCAAAATACCTCTTTTCCTCATATTCTATGTTGTCCAGATGGCAGAATTTCTCAAAACATGAAGAAAATCAGAGACGTATTTCACTTTAAGAAGAAAGGTTTTAAAAATAAATGCAGACCAATACTGGAAAGAGTTGCTTCCCGAGTCCTGCATCACCTGATATAGTCGAGCATATGGGAAGCTGTGAGACCTGTCCCAAGCACAGAATTCTCTAACTCTGCATCATTCCCCCATCCGTCCTCATTTCTTTACTTGGCATTCCAACACATACTGCAAAATATAGCTCCAGACCTTTTTTTTTTCCCCTTGCACTGAGGAGCAAACTCAGGACCTCGCACGTGCTTAAGCATGCACTCTTATTACCTGAGCTTAGCTTATCCTCAGTGTCCAGCCCAGCAGTGCTCTCTATATGACTAACACTCCTCTATAGCCACAGACCTCACTATTGCCCCAGTCACTTACCTGCACATCTTGTAGCTGTCCTGCTTGGATGACTTTTCCCTCCCTTCTTCTACCTTTCAAAACCCAGTGCAAGTTCAAACATCTTCAGGAAGATTTCTAATTCCCATTGTTCTGGTATTCATGAGATTAATTTAGTTTTCACATACATGTGTCCTCATTATGAGCTCTAAAGTAAGATTTAAACCATCCCCCTAAAGTCTCATGTGTTTGGAGGTGGGCCCAGTTGAAAGTGGCAGGTCATTTGGGGGTGTGACCTGGAAGAGTTTCTGGTTCCTCCTCTTACTCTCTACTTTCTGGTTGCCATGGAGTGAGCAGCTGCCCTTTTACCACGCCCTTTCTGCCGTGGAGCCTGCCAACCATGGAGTGAACCCCGTAGAAACTGTGAGTGAAATAAACTCTTCCTGTAAGTTGTGGGTAACAGGTACTATATTTTTCCCCAGCAATAGGAAAGTGACTAATACCAAAAGCTGATACTAGGAAAGAGGCTGTTGCTGTGACTGTACCTGACCATGTAGTTCAGAAGCCTTTGAAACTGTTTGCAGAGGAGTTTAGAAATGTTTGGAGATGCTGGACAAGATGAACTTGTAATGCAGTAAGCTAAGCTTGATGAGTGATACTGGTGGATCTCAGAAGACCAGAATGCTGACAGGAATGTGGAAAGTAGGATTCATGAGGTTTTAGAGGAAAATGAAGACAGTACTGGAAACTGAACTAGACACAATGTGTGTTCCATTCTGACAAAAAAAAAAAAAAAACTTGTCTTCATTTTGTCCATGTCCTAAATTTATAAGTGGTACAATAATTTCAAAGCAGTCCAACATTCATCCTGTGGTATGCATACAGCTGGCTACTTTTAGCCAGATCAACAGTGAGAAGCCTGAGCAAACAGTGATTTTAAAATGTAATGATTTTAAAAATTTAGTTTCATCAGAAAGGAAGCATCTGCAAAAGAAAAGCAAGGCCTCAGATTTAGCTCGTGGGTGCCTCACAAGTACAAGGTTCATCTCCATACCAAGAAAAAAGAAAGAAAAAAAAAAAAGAGCAAGGTTGCTGAAAACTAGCATTATGAAGAAGCCAAGTATTTTGCATTAGGACAATAGGAAAGATGGCTTAAAGGCATGTCTGGAATTGGCCAGATCTTACCCTTCCCAGGGTCAAGCGTATATAAAAAAGTTAACCTATTTTGAAAGACTTTGCCTTAAAAGAGACACCAGAGGCCTGGGGATCTAGCTCAGTACTTCCCAAATGCAACCCGCCCCCCCACCCCCAC
>NW_022900915.1:18338962-18368537 GCF_012274545.1 Fukomys damarensis
GCCCCCCCCCCCCCACCCCCGCCCCGCAAAAAAAAGAGACAGCGAGAGAGAGATATCCCAGAGTGTCCTGCTTATTTCCTGTAAAAAAGTATTTCCCTGAGTTTAGGCATCCAGATACTCAAGAGGCCCCTTCAGCCCAGGTCCAAGAGGCTACTACTTGAGCTGGCTGTCCACCTTGGCGTAATTCATGTGATGCAGGTTTTTCAGGCATGCAGAATTCAAGACCTACTGAGGTTCAAAGAAGCTCCCATACAGATTTCAGAAGCAGGTCAGAGAATCCAGGAAAAAATGTTTGACAAAATTGCAGTCCCTGCCAGGAAGCCCTGAAAGAATGATGCAAGAAGCTATGAGTGAAACCGAAGATGCACTGGAGACTTCTGGAGGTTGAAGATGACAGGAACATGGAACGCTTGCCAAGAAAAGCCTCAGGCATTCAGTAGAACCAGCCCAATAAAGAGGCCAGGTGGGCTATAAGCAGCAAGGCCAAAGGGACAAGACTGGCCAAGCTATTTGGGACTCAAAACTTGCTACCATGTGCCCGATGCTCGTCATGGACCTACAGGATTCAGTATTTGCAGGGTTTCGGTCTTGCTTTGGTGCTATTTCTTTCTATTCCATTCCTCCCTTTTGGAATGGGAATGTTTACCCTGTGCCAAGTACTTATTTTTCACACGGGCTTAAGCTAAGAATTTACCTTGAGAACACTTGAGACTTGGAACTTTGCAGCAATGCTGAACTATTAAGATCTTCAAGACCCTTGGAGATGAACTAATGCACTTTGCATAATGAAATGAACATGAGCCTTTTGGGGTGAGAAGAATGCCATGGTTTAGATCTAAAACGCCCCCTGCCAAATCTCATGTGTTTGGAGACAGGTCCTAGTCAGAAGAGACAGGACACTAGGAGAGTGATCTGAAAGGGTATATTCCTGGACCCAGCTTCCTCCTCTGTCCTCCCAAGCTGCCACATAGTTAGCATGCGATTTCTGCCTTGGAGCCAACAAACCACGGTTTGAACCCACTGGAAACTATGAGCCAAATAAACCACGTGTTCTTCAAGTTGTGGATGCCAAGTATTTTATCTCACCAATGAGAGTACCTCTCCTTTTCAGCTGAGGACCCTCTTTTTTCTGGTCAGAACTTTAATCAAGGACTCATAAAATACATTCAGATACCAAACAGGCAGCTTCTTTATGCACTGTTGAAATACATATGTATGGGGAGTAACTTCTAAAGAGCACAAGGATTCTTTTAGGGATGATAAAAATGTTCTGGAACTAGCAATGCTAGTTGTACAACTCTGGGAACATCTTAAAAACCACTGAACTGTACACTTCCAATGAGTGAATTTCATAGTACAGGCCTCTGATGAACCTTTTAGAGCTTTCAATGATAAAACAGCAGGCTACAGCACATGTGCCATAGTTTACCACCCTGATATAAGCATTTTTTAAAAGGCAACTTTTTAACATTCTCGACCCCTACTGAGAACAAATTTCACATCTGAGAAAAAAGTCACTGTCCTCCTTAAAAGTAGTTAACTATCTTAAGTATTTAAGTGCCTATTGCAGACCAGGTATCACGGTAGATATCAGAAAAGTGCCAGTAGACTACCAAAGAAGCTGTCCTGCTACACTGAGCTTAGAAAGGAGAAGGTAACTCCTTTAATTAGCATTATGATGAAAAACTATAATAGTACACAGGATCCTAATGAGATAATTAATAATGTGAAATAGGAAGTAAAGGGCTAAAGGTGTAGGGAAAGTGGGAAGGGTGGGGGAAAGGTAATGAGGGAGAGGAAAAAAATATGAGAAACTGAAAAATTGGAAATAAAGTGTTTGTAAATGGGGAGGGGAGGAGGGGGTGAAGGGAGGGGCAGGGACAAGGGGAAAAAATGAGAAACAAGACCTATTATGTATGTAAAGGTACAGAATCCCAATGATGAATGTAATTGTACTGTATACCTAGATTGTACCAATATACTCAATAAAAAAAAAAAAAAAGTAGGCAGAAAAAGTATAAAGAATGATTTAGTCAGATGGGGGATACAGAAGGTAAACAGGGTCTCAAAAGGAAAAGAGCACATCTAAGAGGAACACGTACACTTCAGTCCACATGCTGAACAACTAGTTCAGTGTAACTCCTATATTATAGGGATTTAGATCCAGGCAACTAATGACTGGCTCCCATTCACCAAAAGAGGCTCAACCTGGTCAATTCATTAACCTTGAGGTAAAATAACCAGGTCTTATGTAAATTAATGTTTTCATCACACTTAGAGCATCTGGTGATGTTTTAGTGTACCCACAATATATATTACTCATTCAATCACTGGTACCACACACACACACACACACACACACACACACACACACACACCACTACTACTACTACTACCACTGTGTAAGGAACTTATACAGAAAGTTGCAATGCTGCAAAAACAGTATACATTAAAATTTTTTGGTATTATGATTGTACCAAAAGCACAGGGCATGTACAAAACCAAATACACAAAGGGTCTCATTTTTGGCTCAAGAGTGTTATAAATAAATGTATGAACAAATACACTTTAACAGCCTGGGAAAAACCTAGATGGGTGTTAGAAAACTACAGCCTATAAATGCAATCTTGCTCACCTCCTCCTTCTGTAAATAAGTTTAGAACATGGTTATTCACTCTCCTCCCCCTCTCTATACCAGGGATTGAGCTCAGATCCTTCTGCTTGCCAGGCAGGCCTGGTGCCATTGAGCGACATCCCTGGCCCTATACATTTTTATTTATATACAGTATTGCTCTGCTTTCACAACACAGTAGAAGAGCTGAATAGTTTCAAGGGAGATTTTTTGACCAGTAAAGCTAAAATCCTTACTACCTGGCTCTTCAAAAAATTTGCCAGCTGGGCATGGTGTTACCAACCTGTTATCTTAGCACTCCTGGACTACCTAGTGGGAACCTGTCTCAAATAAAAAGGGGGTGGAGTGGGGAATGCATTCTGGTTTTTCATATCTAATGCAATGGTGATGATGGGAGAGCATTATATTTTTGGTTTGTGCTTTGATTTTTTCTAAAGAGAAAGCAAGTTATGGTAAATGGATCATGATATAAGTAACTGCAAAGCTAGACTAGGAGAGACAAGTCTTTATGATTCAGAACCACATAAAGCATTTGCAGATATAAACAAAATTAACAAGAAAAGACAAATCCAGATACACATTCGAAGTTGTTGGGGGTCAGGGATGTAGCTCAGTGGCACCGCACCTGCCACACAACAGCAAGGTCCTGAATTCAATCCCTGGTACCGAAAGAAAAGAAGAAAACAGTAACAGAGACAAAGTTGTGGGGGGGCACCAATGCCAGGTGTGGTAGTACATACCTGTAAACTCAATACCTAGGAGACTGACAGGAGGATCGCAGTGAGCTCCAGGCCAGCCTAAGCTATATAATGAGTTCAAAGCCACCCTGGTTTGTCTCTAATTAATTAATTAACTAATTTTTTAAAAAATTATGGGGGCTTTTGAAGTGTGTATTTACCATACTTGTTACAGATTTGCAGAGAAACATCTGAAATGTGAAACATAAAAGTAAAATAAAAAGTTACCTACAACAATTAAATGACTTAGTGACTAGACTCAATGAAGACTTAGCTAAATTCATCTGTTAATGTAATTGTAAGTTTCACCATAGTTGGCAATAAGGGTTGGGAAGCAGAACCTTCCCATAGAGGACAACAAATTAGGAGCCATAACGATTTCAACAGGAAGCTCAAAATTGCCTAAACTGGACCATTAAACCCTTTTTCAAAATAAACTCAAAATCTACTTTAAGGGGGTTAAACAGTGACTTCAAGAACCAACAAATTTCTGTTGTTCTAAACCACCAAATTTGTTCTCAGTTATTTATGTTATGGGAGCCCTAGCAAACTAATATACCCACCCACTCATATTACAGAATTTTAATAATTTCATCATTTTTAGTACTACAAATACTTATCTTCAGCCTAAAAATTGAGAAAAAATATTCACTAAATAAAGTTTTAATAAAGATTTAGTTCAGAAATTCAGAACAACAAATGGAAGGGCTGGGGATGTGACTCAGTGGTGCTGCACCTGCCTGGCAAGTGCAAGGTCCTAAGTTCAATTCCCGGTACCATTAAAAAAAAGAAAAAGAAGAAAAAGGAAATGTACAGCCCTTTTTGGGTACTATCACAGGAATTAATCTGACATGAGACTGTACCAGACTGTGCAGTTTGCTGGAACCACAGAACCAGTTCTCCTAAAGGCCAAGAAACTACCTGTTCATAATAGCTACATACTACACCTTAGCTGATATCCAACAGCTTCAAAAACCTACATTTTTGGTGAGGTCTTCCTGTTGAACACAAGTTTAACACAAAACTACAGGATTCAAGAAGTTTATCTTTCAGTCGGGCACGGTAGCCCACCAACAGAGAATCATGAGTTCAAGGGTGCCCTGAGCAAATAGGTAAGACAATCCCAAGAAAAGCAAACAAACCAACAAACAAATAAAAAGGATAAGGGTGGGAGGAGGAAGTAGAGAAGGAAGAGGAGTGGAAAGGTGTTTATCTTTCAGATTTAAAGTCTTTCTCTTCTTGTTGAGATTATGACAATTTTTCTAATGGTAATTATTGGTAGGCTGTGGATTAATAATCATTTTATCTTTCATCAATTTCAAATTCTCAAAATATGATTTCCTTTAAGCCCAGTTTCTGTTTGGTTGGTTGGTTAGTTTGGTTTGTTTTATTGAGGCAGGGTCTCCCTACGTAGTTCAAGCTGTTTAGGCTCCCTAAGAGCAGGGATTACAGGTTTATGCCACCATGCACGGCTTAAACCCAGTTTCATTTAGATTAAACCCAAACCAATACAAATACGGCTGGTTTAACAAACCAGTGTGACAGAATGGAACATTTTCTAGACTATTATCAAAGTAATGACTATTTTTCCATTTTACTACCCCCATATGCTCAGTATGAACTAAAAGGAGATATCACATAGAATGAAAGGCAAATTTCAGTCCTATTTATTTCCTATCAAGTTGTATTACAACATTTCTGACTTAACTATCACTTGAAACACTCAACAGATGGGAATTCACAAGCTTCAAAGATACACTGTATTCTTTTATAAGCAACTTTCCTGATTACAAAGTTACTGAACAATTTGCGAGTAGAAGAATAATACTGATCACAGAAGTCCCTTCAAGGATTGCTTTTGGAGGGACTGGGGATGAAGCTCTGTAGCAAAGTGCTTAAGTGTAAGGGATTGGGTTCTCTTCCCATGGCCTCAATAAAAAGATGGATTTTTCAGAAAGGCATTCCTCTCCTTATATAAAAAGTGATCTTAACCTACCTTGTTTTCGAACATCTTCTACAGCAGCCACAAGCTCCTCCTTGAGAAACTGACTCTCCTTTGCAATTTTATCCCCTTTCTCCAAAAAATTCTCAGTTGCTTGTTCAACAGATGCAGCCAAAACATGGGCCTTCTTAGAACGACCTCTTTTTTTATTAGAGGGCCCCTTACTATTGGTATTGACCAGGGTTGTAACCTAAAAATTGCATTTAAAAAAATTAATTAACTGTAGTCATTCAAAATGAAAACAACAGAAAAACAAACATCTTTAAAGATAGCAAAAATAAGTTATTCATAAGGAAGTGAATCAATATATTTAAAAGATCTGCTAAGCATTAAATAACTTCATATTTAAGATATATAGTAGTGATACTCTAGTTTCCAAAATAATTTATTTTCTCAATGTATAAAAAATATAATACATACTTAATTTTATTACTGCTAATGACATAGATTAAGGTGAGACAAAGCTGGTTGGGGAAGTAGGAGTGGTCTGTTAATTACAAGACCCAGAACACATATGCAGAACAGTTCCCAAAGCCCTACATGTGGACTTCTCGCAAGAACTAGCAGGTTTTCAATAGGATGGCCTAGACCTGACCTCAGTCTGTGGTGTGGGATCCAAGCATCGCCTCTCAGGATCCACATGTAGAAGTTCTCACAGGTTTCCCTGAGATTTGGACAGGACAAAAGGGCACAGAGGCCAAGAAGAGCTTGCTATTGTGGCTTTCCCCACAATTGCCCTCCCTGCTTCCTCTAGTGTATAGTTTCATCTTGTTTTTTCCTGTTTTACTTTTCCCAAGCTCACTCTACAGAGCCAGTTTCTCTCTCACTCTTCATTTTTTCCTTCTTTGTCACTGCTTCTTGCTCGTTTAATTCAATTCTTTGTTCAGGATGAGAATAACATGGGATCTAACTCTTGAAGGAGATCTGAGCAACCCAGAACTGGTAACATTTATTTGGTGAGCCACTTTTAGAAAGAACTCCTCCCCAGTAACACCATCAATCTTCGCAAAATGTTTAAAGATAACTTACTTCTGCAGTCTCTGTTCAGTTTAGTCACACAAATCTTAGTAATTAATTAGTAAAAGGCCTTAATAAAGAAAAAGATGACTACCCAAAGAAGCCTACTGTGATGGTGCTTTAGGTCCTAGAATATTAACCATCATTAATAAGCATAATACCAGATGATCTGTAGGTTGAAGATTATTTAAGACTTGTTATAGTGTACATTTGCCAAATAAAAGACCTACTGAAGGTTTATGGTATATAGGGCTCAAGAAAGTAAACATTTCAGTCTTAACTACATACTCCTACATATAGATATATAAAGTACTAGTTTATATTTGAGTTGGAATGAAATTTTTTAAAGATAGCAAACACCAACAAATCTTTCTCTCAATCTTGTTCTCTCAAACTATGCCAAAACAAAAAATACATAGCTATTTGTAACACTTAATAAATGCCACCACATTACAATATATGTATTTGTAACAGAGCATATCCAACCTATACCTTCAAGCTGAGTTAACTGCTAATTAAGTCTACACAATGAAAGGAAATTAGGCTAAGAGAAGAATCTTAACAACCAAGGGTCCATGTCCCAATCTTATGTTTCCCCTAAAAGAGAAGGGTGAAATTATCTGCAAGATGCAAACATTTGAAAACTTGTGCTACATACCAACAACCTCTACTACTGTCAGTAAGACAGAAGAAAAGGGCAACAGCTGTATTCTAAAGGATTAAATAAACCCATGTATCAGTATTCGGTTACTTGCACCTGCTGGGCAAGTGCAAGGTCCTGAGTTAGATCCCCTGCACCACAAAAAGAAAAGAAAGAAATCGGTTACTAGTGGAAGCTAATCATCTAAGTACTATCAATCTAAATTCAACTACTCAGTTTAAGCTTTAACCATGGTCTTGTGTTTGTAACCCATCCCAGGCCTACTGCTACAGAATCATGTTACAACAACTATGTATTTGTGTTTTCAGATTCTTACCTGTGTAACAAGAGGCTCCAAAAGTCTTTCAACTGCGAGAGTCCTGATTTCTAGACTTTTGGGATCCCATTTGAAGTTTATGTTGCCAGTGTGGACAGCAGTCATTTCTAAGAGAGAAACAAAAAGCCAGAGTCATGGTAACATCAAACATGACATGAACTACATAACAAATCTTCTCACACTTAAACATTTTTATACCAGGAACGCTATATCCACACAAAATGAAATCATTCTAACTACCCTGCATATGAGGATCCAGTAACTCTTACAACCTCTTACATTTAATTTCAAATGTACTAAGGGTTCTATAGAAGTGCATTCTCAAGCGTACAAAACTTCCTTTTGTGCTTCGCTGATACCAATATGTTTCTAGTTTTTCTACCCAAGATGAAAAGCTAAAGTGAATGAAGTTCCTAATTTTTCGTATTCCACAACACTCAAACAGTATTATCTAAAAGGTATACCTCACTTAATTTTTTATCTATTTTTAGAGAGTATCTTTTCTTCTATTAAAATGTAATGCTTAAGTCTGCAACCCTCTGCACCTACAAGTATCACTCAAAGCCAGAAGAAATGTTAAGCCACACTTAATCAAATATCAAATTCAAGGGAAACTTCTTTGGGAGGGCAGTACCAAGGATTGAACCTAGGGCCTTTGCACTGAGCTATGTCAGGGTCTTGCTAAGTCACCTGGGGCCTGGGCTTGAACTTGCAATCTTTCTGCCTTAGCCTCCCAGAGGTTTTAAGACTGGAGAGGGGAGATGGGGTGCAAAAAGCTTGACAAAAAGAATAATGAGCCCTGTGGGTAATCCTAGCTATGTGGGAGTCTGAGACAGAAAGAATGCTTGAATCCAGCAACTTAAAATCACCCTAGGTGATATAGCAGTACAAAGAAGGGGTTAAGGAGGGGAAGAGGGAAACGGAGGGAGAAGGGGATTTTTTTAAGGACCAATAAATAAATGTTATGTATGTGTGCATGCATGTGTGCATGTTTATGATGGGGGAGTCCTCAAAACAACAGAGGTGGGGAGGGAATGTCTTTTACTATGAACATAGAAGAATTAGAAAATGACCACTTTGTAATCCCCATTAAAATAACTAAGTCAGGAAAGTATTATTAATGGATGTTAAAAATCACTGGGTAAAAAGGAAATAGCCTTGTTCTTGTGTTTGTATCACCTAACTGGTTACTTAGCAACAAAGGGTTAAATATGAAATGATGACATCTTATAGTTTCTCCTTAAACAATTAAGTTTAGTACTCCTGAAAAAGGAACAAAATACCTCTCTCCCAATGATATAATATGAAGCATCCATTACCACAAAGTATTCTTCATTTTAGAAAATATTTTAAATGTTTAACCTGAATCTAATTAAGCCTCTACATGGAGATTTGAAACTTTTTTTAAGCCCATGGACTGATCCTGGGGCAGTCTCACAAAGTTTATACATCAACACTGTTTGTTCAGTAGAAACAAAAGTCATATATGTAATTAAAATTTTCTAAATCACATTTACAAAGTTTTCAAAAGTTGGCAAAATTAATTTTAATATATTTCATTTAGCTGAACACACCCAAATTATTATTCCAATATGTAATCGACATTTTTAAAACTAGAGATATTTTCCTAAGCAATAAGTGTTCAAAATACAGTATTTATGTTTAAAGTATACCACATCTCAATTCTGACAAGCTACATTTTAAGTACTCAGTGGTCACAGGCAATTAGTGACAACAACTGGACAGTACAGATATAAAACCCTTTGTCAGAATGTCTTTGTCTCAGTCACAAAAGTATCTGAGACAAATACTGTTAAGTCTTTTAAATGAAGCGAAATACAATTCAAATGGTTACAAGCCGGAGACAGAGTCTTATGCATGGAGAATGGAGCAGGAGGATTATGAGTTTGAGGCCAGCCTGGATTACACAGTGAGACCCTGTCTCAAAAGACAAACATAAAAAGGACTACAAAATATATACAGAGAGAAAGATAATTATAAAAATATTTTAATTAAACAACAAATATGGATATAATAATGTGTGCTGCTTTATTAACACATTAAATAAAATTTGACGAGAGGCTTAATAGTCACTTCAAAATAATACTAAACACGAACTAAATTTTAGCTTTGTCTTAATTTGCATTTCTCTAATGGCCAGTGATGCTGAACTTTTTTCCTATGTTCACTGGCCATCTGTACATCTGAGAAGTGTCTATTCATTTCAGTTGTCCATTTTTTTATCATGTCTTTTATTTGGGGGTCTAATTTTTCAGTTCTTTATATATTCATCAAGAAATCAAATAATAACAAATGCTGGCAAGATTGCAGGGAAAAAGGAATCATTCTACATAGTTGGAGGGAATGTAAACTAGCACAATCACTATGGAAATCAGCATGGAATGGCTCAAAAAACTAAAAATAGAAATTCCATTTGACTCAACTATTCCCCTTCTAGATCTCTTCCCCCAGAGAGTTGAAGACATCATATTACAATGACACATGCATACCCATATTAACAGTAGCCCAATTCATAATAACAAAACCTTGGAAGCACTTAAATGTCCAGCAACTTATGAATGGGTAAAAAAAATGTGGTATTTATACACAACAGAGTACTATTTTGCTGTAACGAAGGATAAACTTGAGACATTTCTCAAAAAAAAAGATGTACTTTGAGAACTGTTAAGTGAAGCAGACACACAAGGTTAAATATTGCAAAATATAAGAGTAAAAGATGTGTGTGTGTGTGTGTGTGTGTGTGTGTGTGTGTGTGTGTGTGTGTGTGTGTATACATGTCAGGTATGATAGCACATACTTGTGATCACAATACTAGGGAGAGACAGGACAATTTTTACAAGTTCAAGGTCAGCCTGGGCTACACAGTGCTAGTTTAACTACATAGCAAGACCATGTCTCAAAAGAAAAAAAAAATTTTTTTTTTTTTTTAAATAGCTGCGCCGGTGGCACACACCTGTAATCCCAGCACTTAAGAGATTGAGGCAGGAGCGTCATGAGTTTGAGGCCAGTCTGGGCTGCACAGTGAGTTCAAGGCCAGCCTGAACTGCACACTAAGACACTGCTTCAAAATAAATAAATAAATAAATTTAATTAGCTGTAGATAACAAGTAGAGATCTTTCTCAAATGAGAAGGGGATCAAGAGATAGAGGGGCAAGGAGAGGAAAGGGGGATGAAGAAATAATTGAGACGTGCGAACTCCCCACAAGAAATTACTATTTTGGGGGGTGTTGTTTTTTTTGAGACAGGCAAATTTGAATTTGCCTAATCTGGTAACACACTACAGTTTCTGGGGAATTTTTTTTTTAATTGCAGGTGGGCAGATTTGCACTCTGCACTCATACTGGTAGTTAGGCCAGGCTTGTGCTTTGGTCTTTAAAGTTTATTTGTCCATTATACTGATCAACCCAAGTCAGTAAACTTGAAGAGATGGAATGCTCCAGATTGCTAAAGGGCTGCCCAACAGCACAAACAAATGCCATCAAATGTCACAGATAAGACATTTCAGAAGAAATTATTTGCCACATGGGATCCTAGTTCCTAACATTTCACAGACATTGCTTCAACAGAAGTAACACAAAGAACCTTCCAGGATTGTAGAGGGAGCCAAGGAGTAGTAGCAAGTGAAGATAACTGCAAGTGGACATTTAGTTAACATTTGTCTTTAATTTTTTGTATTGTTTTGTTTTTGTTTTTTGGGACAGGGTCTCCCTAGGCAGTTTAGGCTGTCCTTCAACTCTCTATGTAGCCCAGGATGGGTCCTTGAACATGTAGCAATCCTCCTGCTTCAGTCTCCTGAGTGCTGGGATTGCAGGTATAAGCAAGGATAACATATAACAATTTGCTTTGCCAAAAAAATGCATACATTCATTTTTATTCTGAAATAGACTTCTGGGTCTTTTGTTTCCCTATTTTGAACAGAATTTTATATAGTTTTTTTTTTTTAATGCCTGGGGAGGCGGGCAGTGCTGGGGATTGAACAAGCAAACGGCTAGGCACATTTTCTATTACTGAGCTACGTCCCCAGCAATAATTTCTTTAAAGAAGGGGAGAAGGGATGCACAGCAGTGCAGAATATATGCACAATAATGAATTACAAGACACCTTCTTCTCCCCAGGTTGGGAGAGCCCTACTAGGAGGAGCCAGGATTGCCAAATTAGAAATCTTATGGCCAGTGGCACATCAACAACTCCAGGCATTCGTTACCATGAAGAAACAGTTACCAGATCATCTGATTTTTAAAAAGATGTCAGATACAAATTTTCACGTAAAATCTCCCATCTTTTTTTTTTTTTGGACCGGGGATCAAACTCAGGATATTGCACTTGCAAGGCAGGAGTGGAACCACTGCTAAATCCCTGGCCCAAAATCTCCCATCTTTAATATTAGGAACGACTGCTCCAAAATTTTACTGCTGTATGGGACAAATGCGTGGGTACTACATTTGCCATCACCACTCTTCAACCTCTGAGTAAGACTCTTCTCCAAAGTCTCTTCTAGTTCCAAAACTCCACATCCAGTAACTTCTTGAGGTCTTATCCTTCCTCCATAAAAACTATCAAATTCAATTCCCAAAGGGAATGAAGCAAAGGACTCAATCTCCCACTTACATTGAGAAATCTGAAATGTACTAACACTTGAAAATTGAGAACTCATACATGTATTTGCAAGACTTTCGGTAACAGCATCTTTAATCAAAAGCCCTGCCAAGAGTGACAATGAGCATTATTAAACTATGCTACAACACCAAGTAATACTCGTGATGACCCCCAACCTAAAAGGTTTTGAAAAAATAAAAGCGGAGAATTTAAAAATCTAAAGAGAATGTGTTCCACTAGAAAGAACACCAGCTTCTAGTAAGTTCTGTCACTGAGTTATTCTCCGACCTTGGGAAACTGTCTTCACCTCTCTAGATCTTGGTTTTCTCATGTATAAAATGGAATATGTTGAATTCTATATTCCACACCCTTCCTGTCTTGAAATTTCAACAATCTTCGTTTATGTCATCTCTCCACAGCCTTGGGTAGTTTTAGTAAACTTGATTAATTTCCTGAGATTTGGCATGTGGTTTTTCAAAGGTATATTTTAACTATGTTTATGCGTCTTTATATTCCTTAAACTGCTTGCTAGCAAGGAACTTTATGCAGAGCACACATAGGATTAGTTGAACTGAATTTATGCAACCTGATTCAAAAATATTTACAAGCCTACCAAGAAAAAGCTTCTTCCTTAATCTCAGTCATATCTTTTGGCTCTGTACAATTAATGATGTTGTTTAGAGTAGCTGAACAAATAACTTATAAAACTCTTGGCAGTTTCTAGCTTTCCAATTAACTTACAGAGCACTCCTTTGCAAGATCTATTACAAAACCTACCAGAGCTAGCCAACCTTAATGAATTACAACAACCTTAAGTTTTTCCAGGAAGGATCATGCTTAGTGGAACTAAATAAAAAGTTAAACTGTAGTTATTCAGTCTTCATTACTTTATAAATGGAAATCCTGGCTATAAAGCAAAATATTGCTATAAATTTTGAAAAGAACAGAGATGCAGTAGTTTGGCTAGCAATCTGTATGACAGAAAGTGAAACAGAAGCAACAAGGAGAAAATAAAAGCATAGTTCCATCAGAGGCAAGGAAGCTAAGTGGTGGCAAATTGCTTCATTTGTTCAAAGAGATACATATCTTCTCAAAAGACACAAGTTCATTTACAATGGGCACATCATTCTTAAAATAAGCCTGCTCCAAAGTTTTAGTCTACCTTACCATACTACTCAACCGCAAGGTTATGTTAATGAAATCTCAGGATGGTTCATTTAAATGCAAATCAATTTAGAAATTACACACACCCAAAACAATGTTAACTGTCATACGGCACAAAATCTAGGGTTCTGGATTACTCAGTATTGTCACAGATATGCCACAATGTATTTGCATTAAGCAGTTAACACAGCTGCTGGAACCTCAACTCTCAAATCTCCTGGTAACTGACAAAAAGCGGTAATCCTTTTAATTAAGACTCACTCTGCTGGACATCAGAGGCAGACCTGTAATTCCAGCTAGCTACTCAAAGCCAAAACAGTAAGATCAAAAGTTCAGGGACAGTGTGGACAACTCAGTGAAAGCATCTCAAAATAACTTTTTTTCTTTTTTGGCATTACTGGAGATTTAGCCCAAAGTCTTTGCACTAAACTGTGTCCCAAGCTCTTCTTTATTTTGAGACAAGATCTCACTAAACTGCTAGGCCTGGCTGGAAATTGTGATCCTCCTGCCTCGGCTTCCCAGTATCAAAAGAACATTTTTAAAAAGGGGTTGGAATGTAGTTTAGCACTAGATTACTTGCATAGCATGCATGAACCCCTGGGTTCAATCTTCAGTATTAGGGGAAAATAATATATATGGGCCATATAAACAAAAAGGAGTTTTTCCCCACAAAATTATAGTCTATTTCATGAGTCAGGGATTTAGCTCAGTGGCACAGTGTCTGACCACAAGTGCAAGGTTCTCCTGAGTTCAATCCCGAGGAGGGAGGAGGGAGGAGGGAGGGAAGAGACTACAATTTTTTCTTCTTTTGAACTGGGGGATCAAACTCAGGACCTTGCACTCTCGAGGTAGGCACGGTGCCACTGAGATAAATCCCCGGCCCTATAGTCTATTTCTAATCATAATTACAATGTCATTCCAAAAACATTTTTAGTTTAGTTTTCGCCAATAGTAAGAGCCACAATATAATCAGAGCAAAGAGTTTCCCATCTACTACAGAGTAACTAGATTAAATGAGCCATTTGTCATTTGTGTGTGATCAACTCATTGCATACATTTTATAACAGGCACTCATGGCACACTGTAGAAGCTGTCACTCTGTCACTCCCTAGAAGCTGTCACTCCTTCCAAATAAAGACCCATTATCATCAGACAGGGCCTCAGGAGGTACACTGAAAGAGGAAATGGGGACCTCAACTTGCCTAGGGTAAGGCTCTTGACTTATCATCACTCAAAACCATTTCAGCACTCACTAGTGAGATGTACAGGCAGACTGATTAGGCAGAATTACAGTAGTACACATGCAAAGAGAAAGAATACATGCACTCAATACTTCCAGGAAAATTCAGTGGTAAGCAACAACTCTCTCCAAGATGACAACTTACTTAGGGAAAGGGAAAAAAAAAAGAGAAGTAGATTCCCAAGAACCAGAAAGAATCTGACAGAAAAATTAAAACCTACAGAGATGTAAGAGTTAACATAGAAAAGAAAAAGAATAATAAGCACTTCCTCCCCAGAGCCTGGTTCATGGCTCAAGCGAAAGGGAGACAGAATCTAGAGACAGTGAAAGCTGGAGACTCCAGAGGGGTTCAGGGAAAAACTCAGCAGTGCAATCAATAGACAAGCGGGTGCTATGAGCTGCAACCAGAGTACAGGATTCTGCTCCGACCTGAGTCCTTCTAATAGGTTTTGGGGTGCAAAAGCATTCTTACAGAGGTGATTTGTAGGCCTGTGTGTGTGCATGTCCTGAACAAAGAATTGGATAAACAAGTGAAAAACACAGTGAGGTTTCGCATTTATTAAAGATAGTAAGAGAAACATACCCTGTAGTGTGGACCATTCAAAAGGAGGAAAAGTATACTCCGCAGGGTGAGAGCACACCACTATGAAGAGAGAACACAGTGGCCAAGAGCTTAGTGGTAGCCATCTCTTTCATCTTGCACTCCTCAGCTGCTATCAGGTCTATGACATCCTACCAAAACTCTGTTTGAAGTCAGGTGTGAAAACACACACCTGTATTTCCAGCAACCCCGAAGCAGAGGCAGGATTGCCACAAGTTTGAAGCCAGCGTCCCAACACTTCTAACTCCACCGAAGCCAGACCAGGGGGTACGAGTGGGCACCCAGGGGCAGAATAGCATAAGCCACACACCCAAATCACTCAGAAATACAACAGAGAAGGTTAGAAAACAGACCAAAGAGGCATTCAGCAGGATCACAAAAGAGCTTAACTAAATAATAGAATAACAAAATGATACAAGAGCTTTCAGAAGACACTAATAAAAAGCCAGATAAACTAAACAAAATGATACAAAACACATATGACCAGTTTAGCAAAGACTGAGTCCACAAAAAGATTTCAATCAGAAATCCAGGACAGGGCCGGGTATTTAGCTCAGTGGTGCTGCCACATGCCTCACAAGCAGAAGGTCTTGAGTTCCATCCTTGGTACCAAAAAGAAAAGAAAAGAAATCCAAGACATTAAAAATTGTATTTAAAGTATGGGCAGCAGAGATGATTGGTGTGAGACTAGAATTTCAGAACTAAAAGACAATATTGCCTTCAAAAACCAACTACCCAAAGACATCTTAATAGCAAGGAGAACATGAAAACTGTATCCAACAGCTGCTACATGATGCAAAGAAGATTAAGAGTCACTGGACTAAGAGACAAATCAGAAGGTAACACAAATGGCATAAAAATGTGTTCACAGAAATAACGGCAGAAAACTTTCCAACTACAGGAAAAGAAATAAACATACAAATAAGTGAGGTACATAGAACCCCAAATAGCCACAACCAAAAGAGACCCTCTCTGCAACACACTGTACTCAAAGTACCAGAAATCCATTATAAAGAACAAAAACATCTTAAAAGCTGGTACAGAAAGGACAAAGGTAAATCCGTCAGAATTACAACAGACTGCCACATGCACAAACCTATCATCCAGCACTCCGGAAGCTGACTCAGAGTTCAAGGCCAGCATGAACTACATACATAGTGAGACCCTGTCTTGAAAAATCAAAATTAAAAAACAACGTATGAATTACAGCAGATTTCTCATTACAAACCTTAAAGGCCAGGAGGGCTTGGAGTGAAGTGTTTCAAGCCCTAAAAAATAACAACTTCCAATCCCAACCTGTATATTCTGCAAAACTTTTCTTCAAATTGACAGTGAAACGTATTTCCATTACAGAGAGCACCTCAAAAATTTCACGATCACCAAACCATCATTACAAAAAATTCTGAAGCATATCTTTGAAAGAGACAATAAAGCCAGCAATACCAATAAATCAAAAAGAATGAACACACATGGAAGGATAAGCAGCTAAACAAAAAGGACAATAGAGGGAAACAGCAACAGCAAAATAATGCAATGACAGGAATAAGTCAATAACTCCTAGTTATTAAAATTCAATGTATCGCCTGCCACTCAAAAAAAAAAAAAAAACTCAATGTAAATGGTCTCAATTCCCAAATTAAAAGATACAAATTGGCCAGCACTTGAGGCTGAGGCCAGAGAATCACACAGTGAGTTTGAGGTCAGCCTGGGATACATAGTGAGTTCAGGGCCGGCCTACAAAGGGAGACCCTGCTAAAAAAAAGGGGGGGCACAGACTGGCAGAATGGATCAAGAAACAAAGCAATGCATAGTATATGAAAAATATTTAATTCAAAAGCTCACAAATTAAAAATCAAAGCATGGAAAATAATATTCTATGTAACAAGAACTCTGGAAAAAAGCTGGAGTAGCTATCCTAATTTCAGTGAATTTCAAGCCAAATTCATTTTCATCAGAAAACACAAAGGAAGTCACTACAATGCAGCAAGAAGATAAAGGTTATAAACATATATGCACCAAATGCCATCATGCCTAACTTCAGAAAACAAATACAAATGGACATGAAAAATCAGATAAACACTAACACAATTATAATGGAATACCTCAATAGCCCACTATCACATATCAACTAGACCAAAAAAACAAAAAAATTCAAGAAGATATCAGTTAAACCAAACCTTCAAACACAAAGACTTAACTGATTATCTACAGTGTTCCATCCAACAGAATACACTCTCAGCAGCACATGGGACTTTCTCAAAAACATATCATATATAGCACAGTTAAGTAAATGTAAAAGAATCAAAATTATACCATGTAATTATCAGATCATAGACCAATTAAATTAGAAATCAATTGTTTAAAAGACCACAGAAATTATGCAAACACATGGAAAATTTAAAATATCCTCTTGAATAATCAATGAATCATAAAAGAAATTACAGTTCCTCCAACCAAATGATAATGCCAGTATAATGGAAACTAGAGTACACAAGGAAAGTAGTCCAAAGAAGGAAGTTTATAGTGAGAAAAACAGAGCAAGCTCAAATAAATAACCTGGGAAGGGGAGGGGAGGGGAGGGGAGGGGAGGGATTACAAAGATCAGAGCAGGAACTCATGAAATTGAGACCAAAAAAAAAAAACGATTCAAAGAGTTGGTATGTTGAAAGAATTAAAAAAATAGATAGATTCTTAGCCAATCTTACCAAAACAAGTAAGGATCCAAATGAAAAAGGCAAAATTACAACAGACTGTGCAGAAATCCAAAAGATCATCGGTAACTATTCTGAGAACTTGTATTCTAATAAAGTGGAAAATTCAGAAGAAATGGATAGCTTCCTAGAAACATGAACTACCAGGGCTGGGGATTTAGCTCAGCGGCTCTGCTGCCAAAGAAAGAGAAAGAAAGTGAGGGAGAGAGGGGGACAGGAGAAGAGGGGGAGAGGGAGAGAGAGAGAGAGAGAAGAAAAGGAAGGAAGGAAGCAAGCAAGCATCACCCTGATTCAAAAACCAGAAAAGGACTCAAAGTACAGGACTATAGGCTAATCTGTTTAATGAACATAAATGCAAAAATCCTCAAAGAGATACTGTGAACAGATGCAGCAAATAATCAAAAAGATCATACATCATGACCAACTAGGATTTATTCCAGGGATTTAGAGATGGTTCAACATATGCAGATCAATAAATGTAATACACATAAACAGAAGGACAAAAATCACATGAACATCTCAACAGACACAGAAAAAACATTTGACAAAATCCAAAATCCATTTAAAAGAAAAAAATACCCTGAAGGCCCTGCTGAAGCTGGTGCCCACTGCTGAACAAAAGGACACACCATTCACAAGGGAGCACTAGGGATTGCGGTGGGAGGGGCTGCCCCTTAAGTAGGTCCCAGCCCCTCTGCAGCCATAAAAGGGCCGCTCTGCAGAGCTGTATGGATGTAGAGACAAGGGGTGCATATGGCAGAGGCAGGATCCAGCCCTAAAAGTTTCTAGGCATGAATCCTGCTACAGCCACACTTGCACCATGTAAGCCTCAGGCAGCAGATGTGATCACATCAAGTCATCCTCAATAGATGGGGATGGTCCAGCTATGGTGGTAGCAGGGTTTGGGACCAAGAAGAATGCGGCCCCACTGCATCCATGATCCAACACCACCTTACCCCATGAGCCCACATACCTAGATCCCACACTGAACCCCGCCCACACGGAGATGTGATCTGTGAGCTGGTCAATTCCTAAGGCCTAAAATAAGGAGTGTGGGGGTGAAGTCAGCACACCATAAATACAGCTCCCTCCACCTTTTCAACACACTCCAGTGACCTCAAATACTAACTGCTACACTGCAGTAGACTGTGTTTGAAGTGACACTCATTAAGTGTTTTACAGTTTTCTCTCCTCTTCAACATAAACACTGGCTGATCAGTTATTTTCTAGAAGGCAAAGGAAAGGTAACCCCAGTCGAGGGCTGACTCTATGGTGACCACTTTACATGTCCCATCTCAGCTAGTTCTCACAACTGTCCCATTACATTGTTAGTAAATACTCTTTTTGTAGGTGTGTAAACTGGATTTCTGACAGGTTGACAGATTTTTGTCCAAAGTTAAAAGCTAGAAAGCACAGCCAAGATTCTGTGTTTTTCCAACATATCATGCTGCTAAGTCTGGAGTCTCCTTGGTGGATGGAAGCAAAAGCAGTTGAGAAAACAGTGGGACTGGTTTCAAGTTTCAAAGAAGAAAGGAAAGAAAAGCACAGAGACTTTCTGTGAGCTCTTTGGTATCTCTTTTGGCCACAGAGAGTTCTGAAAAGGATTCACGAAATGTTCCTGTGGCTGACACCACAGTACCTGCCTTGCCAAGCCAGACCTGCTCAACCTGGACCAGCGAGTATCCACTGAAGGCTGCTTTGGACAGTTTATAATTTGCTGTCCACAGGCTGCTGCTCCTCCTCATTAAACCTGCAGGATCATGTCTGAACTTCTGGGAGGTGAGGATTTCTCCTCTCCAATCCACCAGCCTTCTTTCCCTGTTGGGCCTTCGCTCTGAGAACAGATTGTAGTCTAGAAACGAGTAGATCCTGGCAAACGCTGGACTGAGAGATGGCTAGCTATTAAGAACCCCTCTCCTCTACATAGCTTCCCAAAAGAGTTAAAGACATCATATCAGTGATGTATATACCTACCCACATTTATATCAGCACAATTCATAATAGCTAAATCTTGGAAGCAGTCTATACAGTAAGTACCCAACTTACAAACATCTGAGTTCCGAACTTCCACAGATATACATTATCAGACTCACTTTGTCAGATAACAAATGAATCCGACTTATGAATGTTCTCCTGGAACAGAACTTGCTCATAAGTCAGGAACTCACTGTATGTCCATCAACAGATGAGTGGATAAAGAAAAGGTGGTATTCATACACAAAGGAGTACTACTCTGCCATAAAGAATAAGCTCCAGTCATTTGAAGGAAAATGGATGTGTCTTGAGACCATAATGTTAACTGAAGTATATCAAACACACGAGCTTAAATACTGCATGGTTTGTTTTATGACAAGTACAATACACAAGCAAAGTGCAAAATAAAAGATCAACAATAGAGGGAAAGAGAAAAAAAGTTACGGTAATCCATCATGGACAATTTATCTAAAAGTATACCTTGATGTAGTATGATTGTTTTATGTGTTTCTGGCTTGTTAGTCTAGCTATTAATCCATACTTATGTCAATCAATTTAATAAGGACTTATAAAGTAAATAAATCTGATGCAAGCAAAAATACTTTTGTTAAGAGGTGGAAATGGGGGCGGGGAGAATTGAGATGTGTTATGTACGTGTACCAATTCCCCACAATGAATATCACTGTGTACTGCAAATATGTACTAATAAAAATTTAAAACTTTAAACAGAATACAGGTACTCAAGGGGTGAGGAGGTACAATATGGTCAAGAGTTGGGGTGTGTATGTAGTCTTCAGGTATCTTCAAGAGATGAAATAGAAAAAAAAAAAGAAAGCCAGACATGGTGGCACATGCCTGTAATCCCAGCACTCGGGAGGCTGAGGCAGGAGGATTGTTGTGAGTTCGAGACCTACACAGTGAGTTCCAGAGCAGTCTACATAGTGAGACCTGTCTCAAAAAACCAAAAAATAAAGAGACAAACTAGTATGCTTATTTTTTTAGTTATTTATCACTGACCTAGTGCCTGTCAGGTTATCCATTAGCAAAAACTGGCTTTATCAACTGGGTTAAAATACAACTCATTTGTATGTGTTTGAAGTTTTCAAATATGGCATCCAATTAATAGTACTGCTCTTTTAGGATATGTGCTGCCAAAGCGAGTACTATAGTGCTACTTTTGTGAGAAAGTCTGTGTAATTCGTAGATTTAGTAATAGAAAATAAACATAGGCCCAATTATTAGCATCATCAAGACTCCTATGAATTCAGGAGTGAATAGCCCAGCCTGAAAAACAGATCTAGGAGTGAAAGGGCATTATTACCCTGGGTAAAATTCCTAAAGCTGCAGTTTTCTAAAAACTACACTTTTCTTGTCTTCTTTCTACCTATCTTTACTTCTTCCACCTCACTATGAGAAAAAAGGGCATTTGACTAAATCTTTTTTAAATGATATTAAAATATTTTTAAAATTCTTATTTTGTTGCTTTTCTTATTTTTCTTAAGGGCAAAGACAACGGGGAAATAGAACAGTTCAATGAAATGTTCATCCATAAGTATCAGAAGACACAATGATCACAAAAAAAAAAAAACCTATGCAAAATTAAAAATGTAAACCTAAAAGAACAAGCATTTAGTCAACCATTTAGCCACTCACTAAGCAAATATTTGAGTGCCTCCCCTGTACAGGCACTTTTCCAGACAGCAGTGAACAAGAACCCCCCCCCCAAAGGACCCTGTGCTTCAAGAAGCTTACAATAGTAAGGGCATTAAGTAAACAAGACAATAAGGGCTAGGGCTGGGTGTGGTGCTGCAGGGAGAAGGGCCTGAAGCAAGAGGACCATTACAAATTGAGGCCAGCCTGAACTACACAGTCAGAACCTCAAAGGGGTGGGAGAAGCCAGGCGTGGTGGCACAAGCCTGTAATCCCAGCACTCAGGAGGCTGAGGCAGGAGGATCACTGTGGGTTCGACCAGCCTGGGCTACATAGTGAGTTCCACATCCGTCTCAACTACATAGTGAGACCCTCTCTCAAAAAACCAAAAAAAGGTGGGGTGGGGTGGGGGACCACTAGGAAGAAATTAAGTAGGGAAAACAGTAATACAATTAGGTAGGTTCTTTATAAGGCCTTTCAGTCTTGCTAACATTTGAGGTGGAATCTGGAAGTCAATAATCAGTCAAATTCTTCAGGAAGGCATTCCAAGAAGAGATTATCAGAGATGACCATAGAGATGTGGTAGTTGGTAGTATCTTCGAGGACTTAAAGGGGAAAGTAAGTCAACATGACTAAAACAAGACCAAGAGGGGTCATGGGCCAGATATATATGGTTCATTCACTTAGCTTCCATCCCATTATGGTTGAGATCATTAACAATGGAAGTATTTAACAGAAAGCTGCATTAGGCTTTCATAACAGACAACCCATTATGGCTGCACAGGAAGTCTCTGTTTCCCTAAGAAACTGAATGACACTAGTCTGAAAAGCAAAGAATACCACCCCACAAATATAAAGACCCAATTCAAAATTGGGCATCTGAAAAGAACAGACATGTCTCAAAGAAGTAAAAGCAGCAAATAAATATAAAAAAATGTTCCACATCACTGGTCATTTGAGAGATGCAGATGAAAACAACACTGAAATTCCACCTCACCCCAGAAAGAATGGCCGCTATCAAGAAATCAATCAATAGCAACGCTGGCAGGGTCGTGAGGAGAAAGGAACCCTTTCTTCTCCATTGTTGGTGGGAGTACAGACTGGTGCAACCATTATGGAAATCAATACGGAAATATCTCAAAAAACTAAAATTAGAGAGGTCCAGGGCTGGGGATTTAGCTCAGTGGTTCCAGCACCTGCTTTGCAAGCACAAGGACCCGAGTTCCATCTCCGGTACCCCCCCAAAAAAAAAACAGATTAGAGGTCCCATTTGACCCAACTATTCCTCTGCTAAGTAACTTCCCAAAAGGATTAAAAGAATCATACCACTGTGATATGTGCTCACCCATGTTTATAGTGGCACAGTTTGTAATAGCTAAAGGAGGGAAACAACCCAACAGCTGGAGACTGGATAAAGATGTGGGTTTTTTTTTTTTAATATATAAAGTGGAGTACTACTCAGCCTTCAAAGAACAAGAAAACTAAAGGCAGGGAGGGGAGGAGGAGGAGGCAAAGGGAGGGCAGGGATAAGGGGAAAAAATGAGAACCAAGACCTGTCATGTAAAGGTATAACATCCCAATAATGAATGTAACTGTACTGTATACCTAAAATGTACCAATAAACAAAAAAAAAAAAAAAAAAAAAAAAGAAAAGAAAACTAGAGACATGTATAGCTAAGTGGATGCACAGTGAGGCCATCCTCTTGAGTGAAATAAGTAGGACATATGTGTAAATACCGAATAGTTTCTCTGGTATGAGAAACTAAAAGTGTAAATAAGGATCAAAATGTGTAACTGATAATATGAAATAGGAAGAAAAGGTCTAAAGGGGTAGGGGAAGTGGGAGGGGTAGGGAAAAGCAAAGAAGGGAAAGGAAAAAATACGACAAAAGGAAAAACATGGAAACAAAGTCTTTGTAAATAGGGAGGGGTGGAACGTTTCAAGGGAGGGCAGAGGAATGGGGAAAAAATGAGAATGGAGATATATCATGTAAAGGTACAAGTTCCCAGTAATGAATGTAACTGTATTGTATACCTAAAATGTACCAATAAAACAATTTAAAAAAGCAAAGAATATGAAACAAGCATCTGGACATCTGGACTAGAGGCACAACAAAAAAGAGAGAAAAGAGGTTTTTGTTTTAGAACAATGGGACTAAAAGGCAAAGAAACATTTCACATAGCCAAGAAGCTCACAGGAGGAAAAGGAATGTATTATTCTTACAGAGCCAGGCAAAAAGATTCTAGACCTGACTAGAAAGTCCGGATGGTTACCCACACTGTAGCATGAGAAAAAAAACAAGAACTGTATCTAAGATCTTTAGCATATACCTTTGATTATCGTCTTATTCATTAATCAATGACCAACCAATTGTAACTTGAACACGGCCATAGTTGTTACCCAATGTGGAGTTTGCAAATGGAGGCAAAATTTTGCCAAAGGCTTTTGTTTGTGAATTGAATTGTTTGAGGTATTAATGTACCTTATTCTGGGATCCTACTAGATGTCAGGGACAGAATATTAATTAGAAATCTCAAGCAGATATCATAATTAATTATTAGGGCCAAAAGGAAATGTGTCTTTACAACAGAGAAATCTAGCAGATGCTATTTAATCAAATGTTTAAACTTAACATCACCACCAACAGAGTAACTTGACAACCCACTGCCATGCCCTAAGAAACATATTCACATATCAGACAAATCTAAACTACAAAATTTGCCCAAACACTTCAAAAAGTTAATGGAGAGGGGGGAAAAAAACAAGATGAAAATCATGACTTAAACTTGTGACAAATGAATGCAATGTGATCACTTGTGATTCCTGATTTTTTTTTAAAGCACATTACTGGGTAGGGGAAAGGAAATAAAGGAAAAATATGAAAAAAGTAAAAAATAGAAACAAATGTTTTGTAAATAGGGAAGGGTGAAGGGGGTGAAGATCCCAATGATGAATGCAACTGTATCGTTCGCATTAAATGTACCAATAAACTTAATGAAAAATAAATAGATAAAAAAATTTTAAAGCACATTACCGGATCAACTGAGGAAATGTATGAATAGGCTGTACACTTCTAAAGATCTTGCTAAAAGACAGATTGTGATTTAGTGGGCCTAAGGTAGGGTTCTCAAGAGCTCCCAGGAGGACAGAACACTAATCCTCAGGCCATTCTTTAATACATAGTGGGGCATCAGATACTAGGGAGACTTTGATAGTTAACTGATTATGTCAACTTGAGTAAGAAACTCCCAACTAAAGTGGATCAGCACAGTTCTGAGTGTGGGAGACCCACCCGAGGGAGGACTGTCTCCAGAAAAGTATAGAGAGAAACAAAGAAGGAAGGTTTTCTTCTGTTTCTTTTTTGTTTTGTTTTGTTTTGTTACCAGGGATCAAACTCAGGTCCTCGTGCTTGAGAGGCCGGCGGCAGAACCACTGAGCTAAATCCCCAGCCCTTCTTCCGTTTCTTAAGAGCACAGACCCTTCCTTCAGCCTCCTGATATGGACTCACATGGACACTGATGTGGGCTCTGAGCCTCTGGATCCTTCAGGTCTCCAGAGCGCAGTCAGACCTCTTGCACTCTTCCACACCTGATGCTGTGGGTGGTCACTGTAAGCCAATCTTGAAAATTCTTATATATTTGCATATCTTGCATTAAATCTGCTTCTCTAGTAAATACTGACTGATATAGAGACTGAGGCAGAATCCAAGTCTAAGATCAGAACCTGTCTCAAAATAAAAACTGGGGACAGAGCTCAACACTCCCTGAATTCAACCCTCAATACTATGGCAAATAAAATGTATACTGTACTTTGAACCTCAGTGTAACTGAGATACAGCAAACTACAGTGGACCTTCAAATTACAATCAGCCTGACAGATGAAGGACTTGGTTTATGGCCAGAATTTTAATTTTACCTTACAGAGTCTTAAGTTACAACACAAATGCCAGCAGTCATTTGTGCTTCCAGATGATATGATACAGATTTAACCCTTAAAGAGTTCTCAAGAAACATTACAACATCCTTTCCTGAGTGGGCTTAATTGAGAAATCCTGAGCCAATGTCTCTCTAAGGACACTGAGATCTGCCTGGAAGAAGGTGTGGCCAAAACTTATCCAGGAGACTTCGGAGGCTGTATAAAGGAGCCTGAGCCTTCAACTGACCAACCTGAGTTACAACCAGCACTCAAGAACGAATTGAGCTCTTACGTCAAGGATCCACTGTAAATTCTGCCTTACAATGTAACTTAATAAAAGTACCTAGGAAGCATTGTCTTTCATTGGTCTTAACCCAAATAAACTTAAATTTCTTTCAAGTGTTGCCATCTCCCATCTCCTTAGATTCCACCCCCGCAAAGGATCAAACTCACACTTATTTCACTTAGCTTCTTTTCTGCAAAATGACAGGTTTCTAAGTCACTCCAAAGCTTTTCTCAGCACAAGATGACTGTAGGTCCATCGAAGTAAGAAAATGGTAACAGATAATTATAGGAAATCTCTCCAATTTAGGGAGCCTCAGAAATGGAAAGTCCCACAACACTGACTTGTCTACAATCTTAATCTACCTCTCCCTTTCAGCTGCACTATCATATTCCATGGCACTGTCATAATTCAAAAACCATGACTAAGAGTCTAAATTAGTAATGAAGCACTTAATATAATGAAACATTCAACATATCATGGACGAATGGTAACAATGCATCTTTGCTAGGAAAGAAAGCATGTATTAGAGCCAGCCACACAGGGCCTATGGACTATTAACAAAAGCTCCTATCTTTCATGTCACTTATAACAGGCCACAGTGAATGCGTTTTCTGAATTATGACAGCACTTTGAATTTCAAGAACAGTCCACAGTCTAATCTGGTTAAAACTAGTACTGGATTATGAATAGCCTTTCAAATCACATCTTCAATTCAGAATGTCAAATACTAACAAAATAACATAAACCATTACCAATAAAACATTTGAGACAATTGATGGTCCACATATTTTTGACAATATTTAACAATGAAGCCCCTGAAAAAGAAAATATCAATGGAATGCAATGGAATAGCCAAACCTAGGCAACCCAGGAAAAAAATTAGTCTTTAATTTTTGTTGTTGTTGTTGTACTGGTCCTTGTGTCTGAGAGGCAGGCACTGGAACCACTGAGCTAAATCCCTGGCCCAGTCTTTAATAATTAAGGAACAAAACCATTTGTCTAACAGTAAGATTAAACAAGATTAACTACTAATTGCAAAATTGTAATGCAAAAGAAAAAGATGTCTTCTTTTGTAAAGTCATTGATCTTTAAGGAAAAAAACTCCCAAAATGTCCACAATATAGTTCCATTCTTTCATTTATTGAGAACAAGCAAACAATGCCAGAAATTTTTTTAAAAATCATATCACAGTACTCATACAGTACTTATCGCAAATGATCAAATCTCTTACAAATATTTAGAACATCCAGAGTCCCCCTGTGAACTGTTTATTTATGTTGCATGAAGCTTGTGAAAAAGCAAAAAATCTCATTCAAAAAGTGAGCTTGATATATGATAGTCCATCAACAAGTAAAGAGAAATGTATGCTAATTTCAAGCTCCATTAGAAATGGAGTTGAAGCATACTTGCATATAAAAAAAGTATGATTGCTATTTTTAAAAACTGAAAAAATAATGAACATTAAGAGATTCCAACTGACAAGGGCAATGTTGACATTTTATTTTGAAGTGTGGTTATCTTTGCAGGCTTTGAACTTTCAATAATGGATAATTCAGCAAGGTACTTTCACCACAAGAACAAACAGCATGAGGGTACATACAGCAAGTCCAGCTAGAGTGTCCAATTCCATACTATGCAGTCCTACAGGCGACACAAGCAACATTTTCAAGGCCTGGAGGCAAATCACTGTCACCTGGGCAAGTTTTACAAACTATGGCTCTATGACACTCTCTCAGATGCCTAATGTGTTTAACTGTTTTCCTTACATCCCCACTTGCTTGAACCACCAGCGGTACACGCATAACTGTCCCAATAAACTGTTAAATTTATTTAATCACAACACTTTTTTAAAAAGTACACCTTTTTCCTCAAGAACTCCACTTCTAAGAAGCAGGAGCAGAGGGAAAGAGGATGCAAAAAGGAATTAACCTGTGTTATGTACACGTACCAACTCCACACAGGAATGCAGACATTATATACTGCAAACATTTACTAAAAATAAATAAATAAAAGTCAAAGTTTGTCTAAACCATGGATCAGTATTCAAATAAAACTTTTGGGGGTGGGGTGCCGGGGATCAAACTTGGGCCTTTGTGCTTGCAAGGCAGGCAGGGGAACCACTGAGCAAAATCCCTGGCCCTCATTAAAACTTTTAAAGAGAAAAAAATTGAGAAAGAGCAGAGGATGTTAAAAAAAGTATTAGTAGCTATCTTAAAGTAATAAAGGATAGGTAAAAGATTTAGTTATAAACTAAAGCAGCCATGGAAGCAACCATGCTAAATATTCAACAGAAAAATTAAAAGAAGCTACGTAATGAAATAGGTGACTATTAACATGCCGTATCAACAGTATGCAACTGATACTTTCATCAACTCAAAAGCACAAATTACTTCATTTTATTAGGTCTCTAAAATATGAATGTGTCTTATGAATTGATGGCATTTCCTAATTTGGGCAGCACTTCTTTCTTTTTCTTTTTTTTTGGTACTGAGAACTGAACCCAGGTCCTTCAGGCTGGGCTTGAAATTAGAATCCTCCTGCTCAGCATTCCAGAACACTGGGATTATAGGCATGCACCACTTCAACCAGCAGCATTTCTTTTTACTACTGCACAAAATAAAAGGTTGATTTTATACTACCAGAACAAACGTTCAGGTTATAAGTAAACAATCAATTACAAAACAGCACCTAAAGTGAACAATTTTTATGAAGTTTTGAATATAGTCAATATATATCGCTAGAGCCAGACATGAAGGTGCATGCTTATAATCCCAGCACTCGGGAGGCTGAAGCAGCAGGATCACCATAAATTCAAGGCCACATAGTGAGTTCAGAGCCAGCCTGAACTATATATATAGCAAGACCCTGTCCAAAAAAAAAAAAAAAAAAAAAAAAAAATCCATAGCAAAAAGAAAAAAAGACTAGAAGACATATTCCAAAGGTTTAGAATCCTCTCCAGGTGGGATAAGTGAGCGGCTGCTGCTGCTGTTGTTGTTTTAAGGTACTTGGAATTGAACCAGGGTCTGGTCTTGTGCTGGTTCTGACACTCATCGCCAGCCCCTCTTTGCATTTTCTTATTGTAAGACAGGGTCTCACTAAATTGCCCAAGCTGGCCTCAAACTTGAAATCTTCCTTCCTCAGCCTCCCAAGCAGCTGAGCCTAGAGGCATGTGCCATAGTGCTGGCTAAATGAGTTTTATTAAAGAAAAAATGTGGGCCAGGGATTTAGCTCAGTGGTTCCACTGCCTGCTTTGCAAGCACAAGGTTCCACGTTTGATCCCCAGTATCCCTCCAAAAAAGAAAAAAATGTAATTAATTAGATGTAGAGCCATGCCTCCATTTTCATATCAACCTGGCACGATCCCATAATCAATGTAACTACTATAACTAATTCAATATTGAGTAGGA
This sequence comes from Fukomys damarensis, assembly GCF_012274545.1. NCBI lineage: Eukaryota > Metazoa > Chordata > Mammalia > Rodentia > Bathyergidae > Fukomys > Fukomys damarensis. The sequence continues at coordinate 18,367,894 of NW_022900915.1, forward strand.
CCTGCTATATGCAAAATAATAAGTCAGGTGTCACAGGAAAAAGATACTTAAGAATGTAACTGCCATGGAGGCCCCGGGGATTTGGCTCAGTGGTTCAGCCGCCTGCCTCGCAAGTACAAGGACCCAAGTTCGATCCCCAGTACCAAAAAAAAAAAAAAAAAATCTTAAGAATGTAACTGCCTTGAAAAAACTTAGCATCTAGCAAAACAATTCATGATCTGTAAGACTTTTAAGAAAGCTAAGTCAGCAACTTGGTGATATTTATTTTTATTTTTGTTTTTTTGAGACAGGGTCTTCCCCGTATAGTTCAGACTGACCTTGAACTCACTTTGTAGGCCAGACTGGCCTGGAACTAAAAGCAATCCTCCTGCCTCAGCATCCCCAGTGCTGGGATTACAGGTATGCATCACCACACCAACTAGGAATACTTAAATGTTGAACATGTTCTATAGTTTTACTCAAAGATAACTTTTTTTTTTTTGGTACCAGTAATCGAACTTGGGGATCTTTGCGCTTGCGAGACAGGCAGCAGAACCAGAGTTAAATCCCTAGCCCAAAGCTAGGCATGGTGGCACACACCTGTAATGCCAGCACTCAGGAGGCTGAGGCAGGAGGATCACTGTGAGTTCAAGACCAGCCTGGGC
>NW_022900915.1:18368611-18376551 GCF_012274545.1 Fukomys damarensis
CAAAAACAAAAAAAAAAAAAAAAAAAAATCAATCAATCAATCCCTGGCCCAAAGATAGCTCTTTAATATGGACAAAACATGTCCAGTCCAGCACTTCATAACTGAAAGAACAAATTAGCATTTTATCTCATTAGAAATTATCTATAATAAACCATTTTATTCATTAGACAAATGACAAAATTCAAATCTAGGACCCGGTCTCATAAAATTAAAGACTCCTGAGACCATGTTATCATCATAATTCATCAGCTAACAGATATATAACCAATGACAAATTAGCTATCAACAACAAACACCTCACCACATAACTTTAGTATAACCTGTGATGAGTTACAATTTTTAAACTTCCTCCTTTGCTCACCATGTACTCACTGTGCAGGAGGATAAAGGCGCCAGAACAGTAACTAACTGCCGCCCTCAAAGTATCCACAGTTCTGATGAAGGGAAAAGAAGCCTAGGGAAAAGCTCCAAGACACTGGATTTAGCCATGATTTCTTAGATATGACACCAAAAAATAAACTGTATTTCACTAAAATTATAAACTATCAACAAAGTAAAAGGCAATCCATGGGATGGGAGAAAATAATTCTACATCGCATAACTGATAAAGGATTAATATCCAAAATATATAAAATATTCTTGCAACTCAATAACCACCACCACAAAAAAAAAAAACCCAACTTGCCTGGGATGTGATTCAGTGGTATACAGCTTATCTAGCAGTAACAAGTTTCAGGGTTCAATCCACACCACCACAGGGGAGAAAAAATTAAATGGGCAGCTGAAATAAATGGCAGGGCTCAGTGGTGCACATGTATGATCTTACCAATTTGTCAGGCTGAGGAAGATTAAGTCTAGGCCAGCCTGGGCAATTTAGTAAGACCCTGTCTCAAAATATAAATACAAAGGGCTGGGTATATTGCTCTGTGGTAGTGCACTTGAGTTCAATCCCCAGTTTCATAAAAAAAAGGAGGCAACTTAAAATATTTCTTGCTGGGTGTGGGGGCATACACCTGTAATCCCAGCACTCCAGAAGCTGAGGCAAGAGGACTGCCATGAGTTCGAGGCCGGCCTGAACGACAGTGAGAACCTGCCTCAAAAGCCAAAAAAAAAGATGCTTCTCTAAAACAATATACAAATGGCCAACAATGACATGAAAAGATGCTCAAGATCACTCATCATTCAGGAATTGCAGAACAAAACCACAATGATACAAAGAGCCTCAACTATTAGGATAGCTATCATCAAAACAAAATTTAACAATCTAGTCAGGGATGGTGGTGCACACCTGTAATCTCAGCACTTGGGAGCCTGAGGCAGGAGGGTCATGAGTTTGAGGACTGTGAACTACATAACAAGTTCCAAGCCAGTCTGAATTATATGAGAGACCATCTCAAAATACAAAAATAAATAAAACAGACCATGAGCCATGGAATGAGCTCAGTGGCACTGCACCTCAGTGGCAAGCACAAAATTCCCGGGACCAAAAATAAACAAACAAACAAACTGTAACAAATGTTGGTGAGTTTGTAGAGAAATTGGAACCTTTGGTGCACTGCCAATGGTGCCGGTGATGTGGGAAACACAACAGTGTTTCCTCAAAATATTAAACACAGAATTAGCATATAATCTAACAATTCCATTTTTGGGTATATTCCCTCAAAGAACTGAAAGCTAGCACACAAGCATTATATACCCATTTTCATAACAGCATTATTTACAGCAGCCAAAAGATGGAAGCAACTCAAGTCCACTGACAGATGTGCAGACAATGGGGGTTACTGAGTAGGTAAAAAGGAAGAAAATTCTGAAATGTGTTTTATTGTGGATGAAACAGACAAATACCCTAGGATTCTGCATTTACAAAGTATCTAAAGTAGTCAAAATAAAATAAAAACAGAATAGTAGTTGCCAGGCAAGGGAAATGTGAACAGGAAGTTACTGATTACTAGGTAAAGAATTCAGTTTTGAGCTGGGGATTTAGCTCAGTGGTTCTGCTGCCTGCCTCGCAAGCACAAGGACCCAAGTTGGATCCCTGGTACCAAAAAAACAAAAAGGAATTCAGTTTGGAAAAATGAAAAAAAAAGTTCTAGAGATACATTGTTGGTAATGGCTGCACAATAATATGAACATAATGCGCCTGAAGCATTCGCTTAAAAACAGTTTAGCCAGGTGTGGTGGCGCACACCTGTAATCCCAGCACTTGGAAGGCTGAGGCAGGAGGATCCTGCCTGTGAGTTCCAAGCCAACCCAAGCTACACCGTGAGTCTAAGGCCAGCCTAAACTAGATAGCAAGACCCTGTCTCAAAAAAACAAAAAATCCAGTTTATTCATTTTTTAATATATTCACCACAAAAAGAAAATTAAAAGGACAATAACTGAGAACATCATATAGCAGGTTCTAATTTCAGAATTTCAGATACCCTTTTTAGCAATAGTGATCAAAGTTTCCAAGAAAAGCTGGGTGTGGTTGCGCATGCCTGTAGTCCCAGCACTCAGGAGGCTGAGGCAGAATCGCTGTTGAGTTAGAGATCAACCTGGGCTACATAGTGAGTTCCAGTTCAGTCTCAACTACATAGAGAGACCCTGTCTCAAAAAACAAAAAGTTTCCATGAAAATAAACACAATAATCAGTTTTCAGAGATGAACAGCAGCATTTGTTAAAGAAGCATGCAGCATTCCAGCAAAACGGCAAAAGAGCCGAAGTATAAATGTCTAGTGGATGCAGAAGACCAGCAACAATTTATAACAGAAAATAAGTCTGAAAAATTAAGTAAGGTCCAGAAGGCCTTGGATGCCAATGTAACAATCTAACCAGCAAAACAATACAGCAGTAATTTTCTCAAATAAGAGTGCAAATTTACTTTTACATGTAAAAGACTGGCTGGAGAAGGGGAACACAGGAAAAAAATAATTTTGTTAATTACACAAATCATTTAACAATCTTTTTTTTTTTTTTTTTTAAATATATTTTCGATGCCAGGGATCGAACTCAGGTCCTTGTGCTTGGCGAGGCAGGGGGTGGAACCACTGAGCTAAATCCCCGGCCCTAACAACCTTTTTTTAATGACTGGACTTACAACCAAGATGTACTGTTTCAGACTTATAACTCACTACTTGGACTTATTACCCGTACTTCTTTTTTTTGTACAGTTCTGTACATCTTGTTTATAGAGCCTCAATGTGTTATTGTATGGTACACTTTGTTTATATGGTACTGTAATCTTGACTCTACTGTACAGTACTGTGATTTTATGTTGTTAAACATTACAGTACTACATGTAAGAGTTATGCAAATAAAAAGGAAAAGTCAGGGTCGGGGATTTAACTCAGTGATTCAGCTACCTGCTTCACAAGCACAAGGTCCCAAGTTTGATCTCTGGTACCAAAAAAAGAAAAAAAAAAGGAAAATTAATCAAGTTACAGTTTCCTTTGTTCTAAATACTGTACATACTATATACTATTTCTTAGCAACTAATTCATCCAATGACCTAGTTGCAGGACCACTGAAGAAGAAAATGCCTGTATTGAGCAATCATAACTTTCTAGATCCTGAGATTAAAAACTCAAGGTAGCAGAGGGTCAGACAGCAAGGAGAGTAGGGATTTCTGTAGTGCTAATAATTAGCCATTTCAGAGCTGGGCGTGGTGGCGCACGCCTGTAATTCTAGCACTCGGGAGGCTGAGGCAGGAGGATCGCTTTGAGTTCGAGACCAGCCTGGGCTACATAGTAAGTTCCAGGTCAGTCTCAACTACACAGTGAGACCTGTCTCAAAAATAATAATAATAATAATTAGCCATTTCTTGACCTAGTTGGTGAATATGGATGGCATCCACTCTGTATTAATGCACTAAATAGGTAGTCTTGATTTGAGCACGTTGTTCCATGTTTTACACTTTTACTTTAAAAAGTTTTATTAAAGACAGCTGGTACACACCTGTAATCCCAGCGTATGGGAGGCTGAGGCAAGAGGATTGCTACAAGTTTGAGGTCAGCCCAGGATAAATACATAGTGAATTCAAAGCTAGTCTAAACTATACATTGAGACCCTGTCTCAAAAAAAAAAGTTTTATTAAAGATAGAAGACTAGACTATACATACCTCCAAGGTGGTAACAGCAGAAAGGAAATCATCCATCAAGATATTTACCAAGGGCTGTGGTTGTAGCTCAGTGAGAGCTCACTTCGCTATTGTGTGTAAGACCCTGGTACCACAAGCACAAAAAATTTTACTTAACATGATAAATGATCCAAACACAATAGATGTACAAGATACCTAAAGTGTACTGAAATCTACGAGAAAAATAAATCAGAGGCAGTGATGTCTAAGGTGCTTTGTGATACTGGAGATTAAATCTAGGGCCTTCCTACTGAGTTACATCATCAACCATTTTTTACTTCTTAAAACAGGGTCTTACTAAATTGCTAAATCCCCAGACTGGGCTTGAACCTTGGCGATCCTTACTCAGCCTCCCAGAGTGCTGGGCTACTGACATGAGCTACTACACCCAGGTTCTAAAGAACATTTTAAGAACAAATGAGCAGGCTGATGGTTAAGTGGGGGACAAAAAAACACAAAAACATGGTCTAAAACACTGGTGGTGAATGCGCCACAGCTGTTTGCATCACTGAACCCTCTAAAAGGTTTGCCATCACTGGTCTATGAGAAGGAAAACTGTAGGAAATGTATCAAAGCAAGCAACAAAACAGATTATCCAGAAAACTAGAGTAGTTTCCATAGCTCAAAGATGATAACCTGCAGCTGGAAATTGGCTCAGTGGTTCTGCTGCCTGCCTTACAAACGCAAGGACCCAAGTTCAATTCCTGGTACCAAAAAAAAAAAAAAAAAAAAAAAAAGATGATAATTGATAATCTAAACAAGATGGGATATAAATTAGACTGTAAAGAGGATTTCATCACCAATGAGATCTCTGTGGAAAGAAAAAAGAGACGGAGATGGTTCTCAATGTGCCCAAAACATTAATTATGATACTTCAGGCCCTCCACAACCTGTTGCCTCACCTGCCATTGTTCCACCCACAAACCAACCTCCAGAAAGAAGACTTTTTTCTCCTTTCAGTAAGCATCTCTAGGCTGAGATCTAAGGCTCAGTTCCATCCTTCAAGGAGCTTACAAGACTCACTTCCTAGCGCTCCCTAGGCAAGCAGGGATATTGATAACAAGGTACAGCACAATGGAAGTAGTATGCTTTTAAAAACTGAGTCAAGTAGGGGCCAGGGGTTCAACTGAGTGGTGCCACCACCTGCCTCAGAAGCACAAGGTCCTAAACTCAATCCCCATTACCACCAAGAAAGACAGAAAGACACAGACAGACAGACAGACAGAAAGACAGAAAGATAGACAGACAGACACAGAGCCATGCACAGTAACCATGCCTAAAATAATCTCACAGTGGCCATGCCTGTATAATTCCAGCATAGAGGGAGGCTGAGGTAGGAGGACTACATATTCAGGATGCACCTGGGCAACTCAGGGAGACATTGCCAAAGAAATAAATACATAAACAGATAAGCAAGTAAGCAAACTGGGTTGTACTTCCAGGAAAGGGCTCACAGGTTGCATCGCCCCAAGGCGGTGGTAAAATCTATGGCACATGTGCCGCAGTGGGCACAGAGAGCCCTCTGTCTGCATGTGAGCCAAGTCACCCCAGCAGCCGAGCACCACCTAACAGTTGTTTTTTCTAAAGTAAAACCTCAGTATTCAGGTTTAACTGCAGAGTTGGCTCTTTTCAATAAAGTGGGTTTTGGATTGCAGTTTGGAAACTTGGTCTCTAAAAGGTGTGCCATCACTGCCCTAGAGTAGAAAGCTTAGCAAGAAGTCTGCTATCAAATAAAAAAAATGCTGTATCTTTTGTGTTTGTGTATGTCTGTTTGTGTGTAGTTTTTGAGACAGAGTCTAACTATGTAGTTTGGGATGATCTTACGCGCACTATGTATTCATAGCTATTGGTGATCCTCCTGCCTCAGCCTCCCAAGTGCTGGGATTACAGGTGTACGCCCATCACCTCTGGCTTAAAAATGCTGTATCTTGGAGCTGTGACTAAGAACTCCTCATGAAAGGAGGAGAGGCACAAGGATACAAACTCACAACCTTCTCCAAGCATACAAATACAAGCCTTCTCCAAGCATTTGTGACGTCTTCACCTTTAGAATAAAACCCAAACGCCGGGTTTGTCGGCGCAAACCTGTAATCCCAGCAATCGCAAGGCTGAGGCAGGAGGATCGCTCCAAGTTCGAGACCACCCTAGAAGTTCCAGGTCAGTCTCAACTACATAGTGAGATCCTGTCTCAAAAAATACATACATACATACATACATACATACATACCCAAACATGGCTCCTGTGACTTGGCCTTCCCTTTCCCAGCAATCTCACCTTTTCCCAACCCCAACAGTACTGAAGATACACAGATATCACTCAGGCCTTTAACACTTGGGAGTCTTTCCTGTCTCTCCCTCTTTACACCTTCAGGCCAGATTTTTACCAGCACACATACCATCGCCACCTCCAACAAGCAGAGCTGCCTGTCATGTCTCAAACTCTTATTTTCTCAAATAAATTCCAGGATCAATTTCTCTGGATCGCCACATATAGGTCCAGAAGAGGAAACCATACCATTTTGAACCTGTTGGGTCTAACTCAACTCAGATTTCATCCAGTGCAAATGTCACACCTCCCTGAAGCTGTTCGGTACTTATTCAAATAAAGGTATTACTTATTAGTTCCCTTTCCATGGCTCAAGTTTCTTCTGCTGTTAGCCTTTACGAATCAGTTTCTGATCAGTACTGTTACAGCATTAGCGCAGTGTGTCTCGTGCTACACCTGTGTGTGCCTCCTTCATTGTACTGTGAGCCCTTAACAAAAAACGTGTCTTAAGCATTCGTGAGACCAGAAAAAGAGGAAATTTTTAAAACCTTTTTTTTTTTTTTTTTTTGGTACCAAGGATTGAACTCGGGTCCCTGCGCTGGAACCACTGAGCTAAATCCCCGGCCCGAAAAAATATTTTTAATGTAATAAAAGTCCAAGAAGGGTAAACAGTTGGGCACAGGCTATGGATGATCACTCCACTCATTCCTTTTGTAAAATAAAACACATCTAATATGATTTACAAACTGTTTCTTAAAGAAACATTCACTTGTCTAAGTCACTGCTAAACACAAAATACCCTCTCATCCAAACGCCTATCCTGCCACAATACGATGTAAAGACTTCCTTCATCGTAAATACGAAATAGCTTTAATTTAGTAATAAACTTATTACTCTCTTTTCTAAATTACAGGACTTCTAGCCAAAACACACACAGAAAAAAAAAAACTTTTTTAAGGTGCAAGAGAATAAGAGGGTGTCAATCCTGGCCTCGGGCCAACCCCCGCCCGCATTATTGGGAAGCCATTGCTGCCAAGCCAGGCTTAGGCATGAGAACATTTTTCCAACAAGTTGCTCACATACATAACAGAGACTCCTGAAAGTCAACAACACAATAATTCCTAATGCCGCTCCTGAAAAGGGGGACCACGAGCGAAAAGCGCCCCGTTAAGTAGTGCAAGCGGGCTGAGTAATTAAGAAGTAAAGGTTAACACGGAAAACGCCACAAGTCCACACGGGTGTGGCGCACCTTCTACCAGCAAGCCTGGGTCAGAGAAGGGAGAGTCGCGACTTTCGCGTCTGCTCTGGCCGGAACGCGGGCTCCGTCCGACCGCGCGTCCCGGGAAGTTTCAGAGGCGAGGAGGGGGATGGGAGCCGCCGCCACCAAACCGACAACAATCACTTCCCTGGAAAACAACCGCTCAAACGCAGCCGCCCAGGGGCCCCGAGCGGGCACAATCCCGGGCCCGACGCGCGCGCCCAAGGCCCCGGAACAAAGTTTAGAAACTGGGAGAAACTTTTTCGAGCGGAAGCTCCGCCGCCTCGCGGGGCCAGC
>NW_022900915.1:18377043-18477081 GCF_012274545.1 Fukomys damarensis
CCCCACCCCAGAGTTACTTCATCCCAAGTCCTCGGAGGTGCTCGGACCGGGAGTGACCCAGGGCGGAGGGAGGAACGGCGACTCCCAGAACAGCCGCGCGGGGGAGGGTTGGGAGGGCAGGTGAGTCACGGCGCCAGGCCCAGGTGAGTCTCGACGTGCGCCCCCGGCAGGCCTCGCCTCCCGCACGGCGCCCACAGGTCGGCACAGCGACACGGGGTCCTGGGCGCGCTCCCCTGAGGAGTGGCACAGGTGTCCCCGCGTCCCAGGCTCCCAGAAAGGTGCGCTAAGCCCACTCCCTGGCTTTACCGAAGTCGAAACTGAGGTCAGGTAGCAGACGCCCCAGTTCGGGGTAGAGTGGAACTAGAATCGGACCCTCCGGGCCCCTTGCGGGTATAGCTCACTGGCAGATGCTTGCCTTAGTCTGTGCACGGCCTAGGCTAGATCCCCAGCACCGTCAAGAAGTAAAGTGAGGCGGAATCGTCCCTAGAAATCACCTACTCTTCGCATCCTGCAACAGATGTGGGGAAACCGAAAGCCCTTCTAGTCCAAAACAAGAGGCCCACAGCAGCGTTCCCTCCTAGCGTTACCTTGTAAGACTTAAGTCTCACTTTTACTCCTGGGGCGTGAACAGCCAAGAGGCCTCCATGATGCTGAGCCCAAAAGCTCAGCGAGACTCCAGGAGCTTGTTGGATAGCGAGAGTCACCCAGAAAGGAACACACCAGGCTGGCTGGCAAATAGACCTTTATTAGTCTGGCCAGACAGCACTCCCGGAACCAAGTAGCTCCGAGAGGCAGCTAGCTCAGAAACAGAGGCCATTTTATATAGGGCTATGGGGCAGGGGTACACTCGAAACTTACAGGAAGGGGACAAAGGCAACTGGTCATCAATCATACACTCAACAGTTACGTACTAATGGTCAGCAGATGGATTATCCATTGTTCTATTTACAACTTAGATTGTGGTGTTCAGAACATTCAATTACGGGCAAGTAAGGAGTGGCGTGATTGATTTTGTGTCTCTAGGTTTGTTACAGTTTCCATCTAGTTTCCCAGCTACTCCTAAGCAGTTATCTAATAATTCACAATCATTAGTTATCTTATGAGGGGGGGGACAACAGTCTCTGGGTCATTTGCTGGTCAACATGGATGGAGTCACTCTAGTTCAGTTAGGCTCTTACACCTTCTCCACACACCCAAATTTGAAGGACCTGACTTCTACCCCTACTTTTGGACTATTTATGGAACTTTATTTGTGCCCTTATTTCTTTCTTGGTGAATACTCAAAAGACCTACAAAATAAACATTTTTTTTAAGCCTACAAGGAGGAGGTCAGGGATTTCACTCAGTGGGGTCCTGCCTGCCTCACAAGTGCACGGTCCTGAGTTGGATCCCTCCTGTCCAGAGAAAACAGGGGATGGAACTCCAGGCCCTCAAACTGAGCTGCGTTCCCACACCTTTTTAAAAAAAAATTTTTTTTGACAGGGTGCCACTATAAATTACTAATTTTCCTGGGCTGGGCTTAAATTTACTATTTTCCTGCCTCAACTTCCCAGAGTACTGAGATTACAGGTGTGTACCATCATGCCCAGTTAACTCTCCAACCTGGTATTTAAAAAAATCCTGGCTGGGCGTGGTGGCACAGCCTGTAATCCCAGCACTTGGGAGGTTGAGGCAGGAGGATCACTGTGAGTTCGAGAACAGCCTGGGCTACATGGTGAGTTCCAGGTCAGTCTCACTACACAGCGAGACCCTGTCTTAAAAAAACCAAAAATCCTAATGATGTTTCTTTGAGGTCGTGGGATGATGAATGAGATTGATATCAGTATTGGCCTTTAAATCCAAATTAATGAAAGAACAATATCCACTTCTGGCTTTGTGCTGAACAGGTTGCCTGAAAGACCTGCCCTCATAATTTTATCTTCTACTCCACCAATCCTTCTCCAAGGAAGACTCCTGGAAGACTGAGCTATAGCCCCTACAGCACCTGACACAATACCCACCCCATATGGCACGATTCAGAAGGCTGTTTGTTATCATTGAGAGCTCTAAAAGGCTCCCTATCGCTACCCTAGGGAGAGCCCAACGAACATCTGGGTGAATGCGCCCACTGTAACTAAAAGCACCTGGGCTCTTGCTAGTTATGAGATGCTGATGAGAGCTGAGGGATTCTGCTCAATGCATCTGCCTGGCAAGTGCGAGGTCCTGAGTTCTATCTCCAGTACCAAGAGAAAAAAGAGAGAGAGGGGGAGAGAGAGGCTGACCAAGGGCAGTAGAACAATAAAGTTGAGAGCACAAGCTTCAAAAGAAAGACAAGCTGGGCGCTGTGGTGTACACCTGTAATCCCAGCACTCGGGAGGCTGAGGCAGGAGGATTGCTGTGAATTCGAGACCAGCCTGGGGTACATAGTGAGTTCCAGGTCAGTCTCAACTACATAATGAGACCCTGTCTCAAAAAAGAAAAAACAAAACAAAACAAAACAAAGACAAACTGAGTAGTCCATTCTTGTCCACCTACACCCCATTCTGTTCCTGGCTTTAGGGCCTTTGGTCCCATAGTCTCTGCCTATGCTTCCTCCACTTTACCTGGCTACATCAGAAACTAGTAATCAATATATAAACATTTGAAGAAACAAGAAAAAGATTTAAAGATTAGGCTCCATAAATTTGTATATCCATCATTTAACTCAACACCAGCTATTTAATTTACAAGGCCTCTTATTTAAAACGTTCAACAAGCCAGGCATGACAGCAACCTGTAATCCTAGCATTTGGGAGGCTGAGGCAGGAGGATTAAAGGTTCAAGGCCAGTTTGAACTACATAGCAAAACCCAAATTTAAAAAAAATGGTGAAGTATGGAGGGTTATTTCCCAGTTAGGAAATCATCTTCAACTCCTTTAACCTCTCAATTTAAAGATTGAGTCCAAATCCTCCCACTTCCAGTAAACTCCATAAAATTTTCCTTTTAAACTAGTAGTTCTCAAATTTTATTATGCATCAAAATCACATGAAAGAGCCAGGCATGGCAGCACACACCTGTAATCCCAGCACTCAGGAGACGGAGGCAGAAGGATCATCACAAATTCAAGGACCTGGGATTTAGCTCAGTGGTTCCACTGCCTGCCTTGCAAGCTCAAGGTCCAGAGTCTGATCCCTGTTACAAAAAAAAAAAAAAAAAAAAAAAAAAGTTCAAACCCAGCTTGAACTCCATTTAAGATCAAGACACTGTCTCAACAAAAAAAGTGGTTTTTTTTCCCAATAATTTCAAGACAGCAACAGTAAATCATTAAACCAAGATGGGGCTTTGAAGATGAAAGTACAGGGAAGAAGAGCCCGCTGACTTTTTAAATTAAACCTAATCTGGGGTTCAGTGACTTTAGGAAGTAATCTTTATGCCAATACAGACAGACACCAGCACACACTCCTCCCCTAAGCTGCTGTTTTTGGGGGGGTGGGTACGGGGGATAGAACTCAGATCCTCGTGCTAGCGAGGAAGACAGTAGAACCACTGAGCTAAATCCCCGGCCCATCCTCTGAGCTGCTTTTAGCAGTGCCCTTCATGGCCTCCAAATGGCCAACCAAAGTTCAGGCTCTTCCTTAGTCTCCTGTATAATCAGCAGCAGTTGATCAATCTTCTCAAAATACTTTCCTCATGGGCTTCCAGGGCTCCAGGCTATAGGATTGTGCTTCAGCCTGACTGGTTTCTAAGTCTCCTTTAATGATGCCTTCACAGTCCTTCTGGCCTCCTAAGTGTTAGAGCACTGGTTCTCAAAGCATTGTCTGGGAATACCTGACAACTTCTCTGAGATCAGGGAGGTAAAAACTATTTGCATAATAATACTGTAATGTTACTTGTCTTTTCCACTACTGTTCTTTGGTGGGTATAGTGTTCCACAAACTACATGAGGCATGGTATGGCATCACATGGACTGTGAAAGCAGATTTGAGAATCCAGTCATCTTTTATAAAGCCAGACTTAGGGATTTGTAAAACTGCAGAACACTTCTTCAATGTTATATATATATATTTTTTTTGGGGGGGTTACTGGGATTGAACTCAGGTCCTTGCGCTTGCAAGGCAGGCACCAGAACCACTGAGCTAAATCTCTGGCCCTTGAATTTTATTGTTTGATTGATTTTTTGGTTTTTTGAAACAAGGTCTCAATGTGTAGTTGAGACTGACCTGGAACTCACTATGTAGCCCAGGCTGGTCTCGAAGTCACAGTGATCCTCCTGCCTCAGCCTCCTGAGTGCTGGGATTACAGGCGTGCACCACCACACCTAGCTGAATTTTATTGTTTTATTAAAAATTTTATGGAGCCGGGGATTTAGCTCAGCAGTTCGGTGGCCTGCCTTGCAAGCACAAGGACCTGAGTTCAATCCCCGGTACCAAAAAAAAAAAAAATTTTTTTTATTCTTGGGGCCAGGGATTTAGCTCAGTGGTGCTGCCACCTGCTTTGCAAGCACAAAGACCTGAGTTCGATCTCTGGTACAAAAAAAAAAAAAATTATTTATAAAAACATATAATGGGTTTGCTACTATTATTTTAATGAATTAATGAATATCTTGAAATTTCCAATTTTTATTTCTTTTGTTTGTTTGTTTGTTTGTTTGTTTGATACAGGGTCTCACTATGTAGTTGAGACTGACCTGGAACTCACTATGTAGCTCAGGCTGGTCTCGAAGTCATAGCAATCCTCCTGCCTCAGCCTCCTGAGTGCTGGGATTACAGGCGTGTGCTACCACTCCCCTCTCCAATTTTCATTTCTAATATAGTAAATATTGATAGCTAAAACTTAGATAAGCAAGAGCTCCTTGTGATCTTTAAAAAATTTTAATAGTGCAAAGAAATCTTGAGATTTAAAGAAAAACAAGAACTATTGCTGGGGGGCATCCATGGACCTCCTCTTCTGTTATCAAACCATTCATTGATGATCTTATATAGTCTTTTGGCTATAAGTATGCTGATAAGTTGAGATTTACCTCTCCAACCTGAACCTTTCCCCTCTATTCTGTACTCCCATATCCAGCTTCCTACTTTAATATCTCCATCTGCATATCCAATAGGCAGTGAAGCACCTTAAACATCCGTATGTCTAGAATTGACTTCTTTATACCTCTGAACAAACCTGCGGACCTCACAGGATTTTGGTTTGTTTGGTTGGCCGGTTGGCTTGGTTTGGTTTTTTTCCAGTACCAAGGATCGAACCCAGGACCTGTGCTTGCCAGGCAGGTGGTGGCACCACTGAGCTAAATCCCCAGCCCCTGGTTTGTTTTTTTAAAAGTGTCTTGCTGGGCTGGGGATTTAGCTCAGTGGTGCCGCTGCCTGCCTCACAAGCTCAAGGACCTGAGTTGGATCCCTGGTACCAAAACAAACAAACAAACAAACAAATACAGTTTCTTGCTATGTAGTTCAGGCTGGCCTTGAACTCACTGTGTTGCCTAGGATGACCTCACAGATTTTGTTTTTGTTTGTTTTTTAATTTCCTTAAATTGGTAACTCCATTCTCTCCAAAAATCTTGGAGTTATCTTTGACTATTTTCTTTCTCTTACACTTTTTATATGTTTCCTTCAAAATATATTCAGAATCCAGTGACCTTTTACCATGCCATTGTTATCATACAAAATTAAGCCATCGTCATCTCTGCCTGAGTTTCATAGGAGGCTCATACTGGTCTCCCTACTTCTGCCCTGACCTCACACAGTCTAGTCTCAATTCAGCAGCCTGAGTTGTCCTGTTAAAGCCTAAGTCTCAGCGTGTCTCTCCTGTACTGCCAAACCTCCACTGGCTCTCACTAAGAATAAAAGTCAAGATCCTTATAAGGGCCTCCAGAGCTCCCTTCCCCATACACACTTCTCTGACCTAGTGACCTCTTTACTATTCTAGAAACAGCTCAGGCAGTCTCTCCCCTTAGGGCTTTTCCTTTCTGCCTGGAATTCTTTCCTCCTAATACCTGCCTGACTCACACCCATGCCTCTGGTAGGCCTTTACTGAGCTGTCACTTTTTTAGTGAGGCTTCCTCTTGGCCACAGTATCTAAAAATCACAAACCCCATTCCAACATCCAATTCCTCTCTTCCTTGTTAATTTTTCTTCTTAGTGTGAACCACCTTCTGAGAGAGAAAGTCATACTTTTCAAATATATACATATATATTTGAAATATATATATATATATTATATACAAAGTCATATATAATTGTATAGCTTGTTTCTTTTCTTTTTTGTCTTCCTCTCACCAGTATTTGAGCCACAAAACCAAAATTTTTGTCTATTTTGTTCAATGCTCTGTTCTTGGTGCCTACACTAGTACTTATCATAGCAGCCTCTTCATAAATATTTGTTGAATGAACAGGTGGGTGAGATCTAGAGGAGATGTTGACAAAGTAGATGAAGAGGGAAGGAGTTTGATTGTAGACCAAGAGAATAAGCAAGTTTGAAGCCCCTATGTCCTATTCCAGGAAAAAAATAAAAGTTCTGTGGTTTGGGATGGTAAGCAGGGCAGAGCCAGACTGGAGAGGGCTTTGTAAGGCTTTATACTTTACTGTGAGGGGGATGGGATACCACAAAAGATTTTACACAAAGCTGGGTGAGGTGGCGTGTCCCAGCACTCAGGAGGCTGAGACAGGAGGATTGCCTTGAGTTTGAGGCCAGCCCGGGCTACATAGTGAGCTTGAGGCCAGCCTGAACTACCTAGCAAGACCCTGCGGTGTGAGCCCAGGAAAGGCCCAAATGGAGCTAGAGATATAGAAGTCAAATGCACTGAGAGAACTCATGGTGAGTAGAGATGGAGGTGTGGGACCATATGATCTTGTATGATCTTGTCAGAGTTTTTTTTTAATTGAATTTATTGGTACATTCTAGGTATGCAGTACAGTTACATTCATTACTGGGATCTTGTACCTTTACATGCCAGGTCTTGGTTCTCACTTTTTCCCCTTGTCCTCACCCTCCTTTCACCCCCTCCTCCCCTCCCCACCTTCAAACATTGTCAGAGTTTTTTACTTCTCTGTTGCCATAATTTAGCACAGTGCCTGGAACATAGAATATACTTTTAAAATATTAGCAGAGGCTGGGGGTATAACTCAATGGTAGAGCACTTGCCTAGCATTCACAAGGCTATGGGTTCAATCCCTAGCACTGACGAACAAGTAAAATTTTGCAGAAAGAATGAATGGCCATAAATACTGGAAGAAAACGAAGTATCATCAAAGCCCAAAACTTGGCTGTTGGAGTACTGAAAAGTATCATAAAACAATAATGTCAAAATTGTCAAAAAAATGAACTATCAGAGATCATTTTAGAGATTTTCTGTATCATGACGACTTCATTATTATTTACTTATGACACGCTGGCAAATGGTTTTGCAGTGTACAAAGCACTTTTCCTGAATGTTTCCCTTATTTGAGACACTCCACAATGCTTAAGGAAATGAGTAAAATCCCAGAACAATGAAGTCAAGAACTGATGAGGCATCCTTAATGAAAGCTGGAAAATCTTTACCTCTCGGTGTAGCCACAGAATGATGAGCACCCCTCCCCCACAAAGTCCCATAGAAAAGATCAAAGGGACTTGGCATAGTTTGGAGAGCCAACAAAGGAGACTGGATTCACACAAGAGACAGTAAAGCAAAGTGTGTGGTGGCCACATTAAGGTTAGCTGATGCCTGATGGCCCTGGTTGCCTTTCAGTTCCTTTTCAGATGGGTGGGAGAAAGCAGCAGGGCTTGCCACCCTAGGAGTTTTGATGTTAGCTTAGTAAACAGCGGGGTATATTCCTCATCTCTGTGCAGCTCAGTAATTCTCAACTCTAAGTACACATAAGAATCACCTGGAGAGCTTTTTAAAAATATGATATCCAGGCACCACCTCCAGAGACTCAGATTCAATTGTTCTTGAGTAGGGATTTAGCATTTTAAAAAATTTCCCTGGGTGATTCTATTGTGCAGCCAGCATTGAGAATCACTGATGCCTAGAGTAAGCCTAAGCAGAAACAAAATAAAGTCATATACATTTAAAATTTATTTATTCATTTCTCATCTAATAATTGTTCTAACTTTCAGTGACGCAAAAAAATAGCTCATATTTATTAAGTTTTTGGTGTGTGCCAGTTTTAGGACTGACAGCTCCCTATTTCATCCAAGCCATTCTATTTTCCTAACATAGTTACTATTGTAACCCTTATTCAATTAGTAAGAAAACCAAGGCTTAGGCACTCTAGAAATATAGTGCTGGGATCGTGCTGAAATCCAGATCTGCCAGAATCCAAAGCCAAGAAGGCAGGGATTTAGGTCAGTGGTAGTGTGAGGCCTTGGGTTTGGTCCTTAGCACCAAAAACAACAAAACAAAACAACCAAGAATCTAAAGCCATGCCCAGTTGGCCTCTGAAATCAATGACAAGAAAAAAAACTATTTTATAAAGCATATTCAAAATAGTTTTCACGTCAAGACTGTATCTGATGGAGGTCATTTAAATCCTTCTTATGCTGTATTTATTTTGTCTGTGCACAGCACGTAGCAGGTGAGGCTCTTTGGGGGACTGGAGGGCCCAGGACAGGGACTCAAGCACGTCCCTTCCAGGAAAACTCTTCTAACAGAGGATAGCTTTGGCTTTAACCACTGAGTTGAATTTTAAATAAAAAGAACCAAGCATAGCTCCTTGACACTTAGGAAAGATGTGCGAGCTTCTCTTTATTCATGTTATTCATCTTCCCTGCAGAAACAAGAGTCAAGATTTAGTTCTTAAAATCAATCAGCAGTGGGTGTTCATGATTCTCTCCTCTCCAATATAATCAAAGATGTATACATAAAAACAAACACTTCCTGTCCCTTTCATGCTCATATTTTTGTTGATAACAACCGGGAAAGAGAACCTGTGGGGGAAAAAGTTAAAGACTGTGACAATCTAGCAAAATTACATATTAAAATGTCATTTTAAAAGGTGCAGTTGATACAGGAAGGAAGTTGTGGGCTTTTCTTCTCTTTAAGTACCAGTGGGCTTTATTATAGAAACCTGGCTCTCAGTATTCACCATTCAAAATATTCTCTTTTTGTCTGGTATTTTCAGAATTTCATAGGGGTATGAAAGGGGCTATCAAAATAAGAATTGCTACGCTATAATACAAACTGAATTCAATGAATACATTTTAGGTCTCAGAGGTATTGGTGAACAAGTCACTTGTCTTCATTGTTTCTGTTGCCTACCGATGATTTTTTGCTTGTTTGGTTTGGTTTTTTTTTTTAATTCCAAGAAACTTGGAGAAAAGGAATCACTTAGAACAGAGAGCGCCATGTGCCAGGGATCTTTACATAGCCTGTAGGTCCCTATATGGGCTATCTGATTAGAAGACTTGGCTGTGGATTGGCTGGAGTCAGACAGACAAGTTGGCTGTGGGATTTCTAGTCGCCATGAGCTCACAGTAGAGTCTGGGAAACCTACATTCCATCCTGGCTCCCTTCATCAGATTTTTTATTTCTTTAATCACAATAAATCATTCTTCTGTCTGCCTGGGAGTCTGGCACGACTCTGCCTGTGCCGCAGAGGACCTATCCTCTGCCTCAGAAGGCTATTATTGTATTCATTCATCCACCTATTCATTTGCTCAATCAACAAATATTTTGGAGCACTTACTGCATCCCACACATTGTACTAAACCAGGAGATACAGTAGTGGGCAGGCTTCATGAAATTTACATTCTAGAGAGGAAGAAAGAGAATAAATAGGTAAGGAGTGAGCAGTGAGATTTCAGATAGGGGTCAGTAGTTAGAAGAGATAGCGAGGAGGAGTGCTCGTTTAAATAGAGCCAGGAGAGCCTTCACTGAAAGGTGAGCTGAGGCCTGAGAGACTAGAATGAGCCCTGGGATGGGAGGAATAGCCCAAAGGAGGAAATAGCCAGTGCAAAGGCCCTAGGGTAGGAATAAGCCTGACCTATTCTAAATATGCAGAGGCGTATGACTGAGGATAAGAGTAGCAGTAGTGCAAGGTCCTGAGTTCAATTCCTGGTACTGAAAAACAAAAAACAAAAACTAACAGTAAAAGTAGGTAGGGGTCAAATCATGTAAGACCTTGTAGGTGATAGTAAGGAATTTGGATTTTATCTTAAGAGCAATGGAGGGAGGCAGCAATGGGAAACTCTATGGGATTAAACAGTAGAGTGAACATGACCTGATTTGCATTTTTAATTATTTTTAGGATTTTGTTTTTTCCTGTTTGTTTATTTGTTTGAGCCAAGTTCTTACTCTCTAGTCTAGGCTGTCTGAACTCAAGATCCTCCTATCTCTGCCTCAAGTACTGGGGTTATATGCATGTGCCACCATGTCTGGCTTCTGATTTGCATTTTTAAAAGGCCATTTTGATGTATACAGAATGAAGTATAGCCAATTGCAGTGAGTGGTGTGTACCTGAAATTCCAGCTTCTCAGAAGAGTGAGGTAAGAGGATTGCTTGAGCTGACTTCAGGTTTAGTGTGGGCAACACAGGAAGAACCTCTCTCGGAAATAAGAAAGGGGGAGAGAAAGGAAGAAAGAGAGAAGGGAAAGAAGAGGGAAGAGAAGAAAGGGGAGGGGGAAGAGGAGTAAGGGAACATCATCAGCGAATGCCTGTCACCATTCATTTACTCACCTACTCGGAAACATCATGTGACCCAACGTAATAGCCAGGCTCTGTAGTTCCAGCTCATAAGGCGGAGGCAGAGGCTCACTTGAGCCCAAGAGTTTGAGACCAGCTTGGGGAACACAGGGAGTGCCAAGCCATGGGCCAGGCATAGGGAAATCACAGTGAGAAAATGTTATTCCTTCCCACAAAGAGCTTACAATGTAGCTGAGTAGGCCAGGCGTCGTGGCACATGCCCGTAACCCCAGTTATTCAGGACGCTGAGGCAGGAGGATCACAAGTTCAAGGTCAGCCTGGGCAATTTAGCAAAACCCTTTCTCAAAAAATAATAAAGGGCTGGGAATGTAGTGCAGTGATAGATTGCTTGCTTAGTTATCAGTCGGCTTTCGCATGACTGAGACGTTACCTACACCTGCTTTTAAAGGAGGAGAATTTAGCTCATGGTTTCAGGAGATTCAGTTCGTGGCTAGAAGATGTCAGCGAAGAAACAGCATGGCAAAAGGATGTGGCAGAGCAAAGGTGCTTAGTTTGTGGCAGCTGGAAAGCAGAACAAGGGAGCAGTGCCAGAGAAGGATGAGTGACCACATATGGGCCACGAGGCCATGTCTCCGTAACCCACCAGACACATCCGGAAGTGCGGATTGCTAATTCTTTGGGCAGCTTCTGAGCTGATCAAGTTGAAAGTCCACATTAACCATCATACCTAATATGTGTAAGGCTCTGGGTTCAATCCCCAGTACTGCAAAATAAAAATAAAATAAAAGCTGGGTAAATAAAGAGTATCTGGGTCCTTAAAATATAATAAGCTAAATGTTGTGCTAGGGTTAACCTCCACGTGTTATGGGAACCCAAAGGAATTCATGTATTTAGAAATTCTGTGCTAAACTCTTGGGATGTAATGGTGAACTAAACAGACAAGGCCTGTACCTTGATGGAGTTGGCAGAATAATAGGAGAGACAGGCCTTAATGAAACGCTCTCACAGAATTATCATTACCTATTGTGCTATGCGTTATGAAAGTAAAACAACACGAGAACCGAGCCTGTGATGATAGAAGAGGACTCAGAGAAGCTGTTGCAGCTGACATCGGAAGGATGAGCTGTAGGTAGGGTTAAGCAAGTTAAAGGGAGATGCAGGGAGAATTCTGTGGCCCACTGAGCTCCTACCCTAGTTTTGTGGGTTGAAAAAAGACTTCCCAAAAACAAAGCTGAGTCCTGAAGAAGAAGTTAGCCTGGTGAAGAGGAGTTGAACAGGTAGGAAAGGCATCCGAGAGCAACTGCAGAGCTGTGCAAAGGCATAGAGTCAGCAAAACATAGTAGACTGTGTGTGTGTGTGTGTGTGTGTGTGTGTGTGTGTGTAGGAGGGGGGACAAGTGGTTTAATGTGGCAGGATTATAGAGCGGGAAGGCAGAATGTAGTCAAAGAAAATGGAAAAATTAGCAAGATCAGAACTATGTTATGGCAGACATGGTGTGTCATGCCTGTAGTCCCAGGCTGAGGCAGGAGGCTTGCAAGTTCAAGTCAAACCTGGGCTTCGTAGCAAGTCTAAAGCCATTCCCTGCACTGTGTGGTAAGACCCTGTTTCAGAAAAAGCAAATCTTATGCTGATTTTCTTTTGAATTTTATCCCAAGGGCAGCAAGGAGCTGCTAAACAATTTTTGTTTTTTGGTTGGTTGGTTTGTTTGTTTTTGTACAGAGGATTGAACTCACGACTTTACCCTTGTGAGGCAGGCAAAGTGCCCCTGAGCTAAATGCCCGGCCCTGCTAAACAGTTTTAAACGGGACACTGCCTGGACAGTTGGACTATCAGGAACTGCTCAACATGCCACACTTTATCTAGAAAAGTGGGTCCTACTGGAAATACACATGATGCTCTCAGTGAAAGCCTATTTGGGATTTTCTGGACTGAGCAAGGACCAGTGAAGCAAATGACTATAAACAATCCAGTACTGCTTCTCTCCCATGACCAGCAGGAGTCATGAATTCAGAAAGCATCGCTTTTGATCGCTAGAAGGAAGAAGAAAAAGAAGAGAAAAAGGAAGAGGAGGAGGAAGAAGAAGGAAGAGAGAAAGAAGGAGGAGGATGGAAGTGGGAAGTGATTTCTGCTTGCTGTGCTTAGTGTAACCCCTTGATCTCTGCAGGACTGAAACCCCAGCACCTCCTTAGATATCAGTGGCTTATTCTTTCTCATTAATTCGCTCAAGATGAGGCTGTGACATCCATTCCCTCTCCCTGCCAATTACTATCATTTGCTCTCACCAGTTTTGTCTCCTCCTTGAACTTTCAACCAAATGGCTGGCTCTCTGATGGCAAGAGATGCTCCTTCCTGTACTTGTGAGAGTGAGAGGTACAATGAGTCTCCCCTGAGGCTGAGGTTCAAGAGACCGCGATGAGATTTCTAAACCAAATGTACCCTAGGTACATCCTCCCGGCCTCTAATAGCATCCCACTGTTACAAGATAAATCAAAACAATTTAGCCTGTACTAGAGTTCTTTGGGACCCGTTTCTTTTTATCAGTTGTCCCCTATCCTGTAGAGATCTGTCTTACCCTAGATCTGTCTGTGGTTGCATCTTCTTTTCAACTCAAATGTCACCTCCTCAAAAAGCCCTTCTGTCTACCCATCTAAAGTATCTGAATAGTTACTCTCTATCCTATATCCCTAACATACTTTCTTCATAATACAGGTCATCGTTCAAAAGTAGTTATCTACTTGCTTATGATTGGTATTCACCCTCTACCATGTGGTCTCATAGCAGAGACCTTGTCTATCTTGTACAGTTTTAGCTCCGAATCTAAAACAATGGTTGGCATGTAGTAGGTGGTAAGTAAATAAATGAATAAATGGGCCTGGCCTGTATTTCCAGCCTTGTCCCTTTCTATTTCTACACTTACTCTGTAAGCTTTGGTGGGATAGAGGTTCGCTGAGGTCTTTAGCTCTGCCTTGCTAATCAAGGCTCCTAATTCTTTCACCCTGGGCCATCTTTTCTTCTCTCCTAGCTGTCCCTCTCCTTACCCCAACACTTGTTCTCCCTTTTTTCTAGATTCTGACATACTCCCAGAGATATTCAACCCTGATACATACCTCTGTGAAGGCTCATCTCACTGTGTGACAATGGCACATCTACCTGTCACCTACCCCATTCTCTGTGAGCTCTGGAAACAGGACATCCATTCTCCTCCTCATCCCTAACACACAGTACACAGCAGGCAGCTTTGCTAATGTTTGTTGATTATCAGATAGAAAGAGGTAGTTCGGAGAAACATGAATCAGAAACTGGTTATTTTCATGGCAGTGGTAGGAGGGGTTGTTATAAATATAACCTGCAGCACAGAAGCACTCTTTCCTATGGGCTACACCAGGAGAACAACATTATTAAATTCTGATAGCTAAAAGCACCAGAGGTGAGCGGTGCCAACAATCCCTGCTTCTCACTACCTGTGTACTCCCAAGCGAGAGAGGGCAGTTAATCCATGGGTGAGAGGTACAGGAGCCTTCTCATTAACAGCTCTGGCAGGATCAACCTAAGAAGTCCAGAGAAGCGCCTGCAGGTTCGCACCGCACTTCCCACTCCACAAGCACATCCTCAGCCCTTGTCACTGGGAGACGAGGGGCAGGAAAGTAGTTTTATCTTATCCGTGAGTCCCAGAGAGGGCCAGCAGCCCGCCCAAGGAGGCACCAACAGGAGTGAGTTGCTGTGGAGCTGTGCCTTTATTCTGCTACTGGCAGGCCCTTAACATGCTCATCCAAGCTTCAGTTGCTAAGCTCCTAGAAGTCTCTGTAATTATTGTTGTCTAAAATATAGAACAGCAGAATGTATAATTAGTTACTTTTAATAAAGCCATTTGTGAAGATGCTGATGGTACTGATGATGACAGCAATTTTGATCATGATGATGAAGATGCTATCCCTGAAGGCAAGGAGGAAAGAACCCTTACCTTAGAATGGAGCCAGGGCCAGTGTCACAGGGAAAAGGCCCATCAGGATGTAGCACTGCTCAGCAATTGAGCTGGACCCTCAAGTGGGGCCACCTGTGACCTTCATGGCGCTCCACTTCTTACTGGCCATGTGACCTTGCTAAGCTTGTTTCCCTCTCTCTAAGTAATGAAATTATTCCCCGAATCCTAAAGTAGTTAGGAGGCTCTTTTAAAATACTCTCTCTAGGGCTGGGGATTTAGCTCAGTGGTCTGCTGCCTGCTGCCTGCAAGCACAAGGACCTGAGTTCAATCCCTGGTACCACCCCTAAAAAAAGAATTAGTGTAAAATAATCTCTCTAAAGCATTATCATAGTGCCTGTATCACAATGAATGCTTTGTATGATACTAAGAAATTTTTAGCCGGGCATGGTGGTGCACGCCTGTAATCCTAGCACTCAGGAGGCTGAGGCAGGAGGAATACTGTGAGTTTGAGACCAGCCTGGGATACATAGTGAGTTCCAGGTCAGTCTCACTACATAATGAGACTCTGTCTCAAAAAAACAAACAAACAAACAAAGAAAACACAAAAAGTTTTTTCTGTGACAAGGTCTTGCTATATAGTTCAGCCTTGCCTTGAGCTCACTATGTATCTCAGGCTGACCTCAAACTCACAGCAATCCTCCTGCCTCAGCCTCCCAAGTTTTAGGATTATAGACATGTACCACCATATACGGCTCAAATTCTCACATACAGCATACTTTATGGCAGGCAATGTTCTAAGTAATTTGCATCTGTTATATCATATATACAATAACCGTGTAAAGTAGGTACTAACATCATCTGTTTTATATTTTTAAAAAAGAAGGCACAAGGAAGTTAAATAATTTGACCATGGTTGCAGAAAGTGCCAAGCTGGGTTTTGCGCTCAGGCAGTGAGTCCAGAGCCTAGCCTCTTAACCATCCATGACACAGCTATGAGAGCTGTGGGGGTACACTGCTCAGACATCCCTTTGAGAGAACCTTTGTAGGGAACAGAGCTGGCTGACCTTGGGATTTCTCACAGCCTTCACATGAGGCCATTCTTCCCCTGAGCCACCCCCAGCCAGTGACCGAGCACAGCAGCAGGACTGGAGTTGGACCATTTCTGTCCAACACGGGACTCCTCTGATGGCTAACTGAGGTGAAACATAGATAACATAAAATCAGTTACTCAACCACTTTCCAGTGGCATTAAATACATTCAGATAGTTGTGCAAACATCACCCCCATCCATCTTATCTTCCCAAACTGAAACTCCAAATCCACTACATAAGAATACCCCCACTATCTGTTACCACCCTGCTCCCTGGAAACTACCATTCTATTTGCTTTCTATGAACGTGGCTACTCTAGGTAGCTCATATAAGTGAAATCATGTTACATTTGTCCTTTTGTGATTGGCTCATTCCACTTAGCACAATGTCTTTGGAGTTCATTCGTCTTGCAGCAAGTTTCAGAATTGTCTTCCTTTCCAAGGGAAAATAGTAGCTTATGGTGTATGTAGACCGCCTTCTGTTGTTCATTCATCTGATGCTCAATCTTTACTCAGGAACTCTCAATCAGACCGGGTGAGATGTTTTCAGAACTACACCTCAGTCTGACAGTCTTCTTACCAACCCTCATTCATCCGTCTCCTTTTCCAACTTGTCAAACCTGCGTGACACTCTGACGTGGCTCACCCCTTTGTGCTGCTCCTCTCCCTTACGATTTCCCCTCAAGTTATACCTTGCAAGACTAATCTCATCTTGTGGCTTGTTTGTCAGAGAAGCATACTGCTACAACAGCCTCTTACGAAACAATATTTATCATTTCTTGGAAAGAGGAAGAAGTATTTAAGGCAATTTATAAAAACAATTTAGAATAAACTTCTTTGGAAATGTGTATGTATATATCTAAGATATTTCATTATATGGATAGAAGAATTAGAAAACACGGATCGTTAAAAAGAAAATAATTAAATTCCACTACCCTGGATGACTTTCAACCATCACCATTTCCATTTTGAGGTATATCTGTCTAAATCCTTATGTCTATATGCAGTATCACATTCTTTTTTAGGAAACCAGTTTCTCCCTTAAGATGAATTGGATGGAGTTGACTCTGTTGAGCTTGAATTCCATAAACTGACTTAATTTAGGAACACATTCATTCATATGTTCATTTAAAAAATATTTATCGAGCACGCAGAATACAAGATAGACACAGCTCTTGCCAGTGGAAAGTGTACAGTCTAGCGGAGACTAGAGACATAATTCCAGTAGGTTACAATTCACTGCTCTGCAGACTGAGCAGGACCACCCAGTATAACCTGCTTTCTTGGTGAGAGTAGTATTTAAGTCAAGTGGCATTTAAGTCCTGAGAAAAACAAGGAGCTAACCAGGAAACAGAGAAGAAATTTTAAGAGAAGTTGGCAGGCTCGAATTTAGGCAAAGGGGGCCATGTATAAAAGGTTTGGTTGCCTATGGAGTAGATGACTATTCACAACCAAACAGGATTAATTAATGATTCTGTGTGTGTGTGTGTGTGTGTGTGTGTTTGCGTGTGTAGCAGCCCCTCAGACTGAGCAAAGAATAAGATCTTAACCATTCAAGGACTCTTGGGCAAAGGCTGTTAATGGAGAAAATAGATACCCAGGACCCTACCAGAGGAGAAGAGCTAATTGGTCTATAACCTTGGCCTGGAAATATTGGTTAGGAATTAAGATCTCTGGGGACAGGGATGGTAGGCAGTATTTCCATTTCTGTGGAGTCTGTAGATCTAAGACACTAGCAAGAGGACACTCAGGAGTTTGGGTTGGGGCTCCACGTTTGCCCAGCAAACACAAGGCCTTGGTTTTGATCTCCAGCACCACCACCACAAGAGGACCCTTAATTGTGACTGGTATCCATGTCTTTGTGGGTTTTCAGCCTAAAGGGGACTTGCACAACAGGAAGAAACTAGTTTTGCTTTTGAGACAGGGTCTCATTATGTAGTTCAGGCTGGCCTTGAACTCACAAAGAAGTCCAGGCTGCCCTTAACTTGCAGTGATCCTCCTGCCTCGGCCTCCTGAGTGCTAGGATTACAGGTGTGCCCCACCATTCCCAGCTACAATAGGAGGACACACTGGACAATCCCAAGCCATCTCTTCTTAGTAGTGTAGTTTGTTCAACATGAAGTTTGGAGTCTAGGGTCTTGGAAGTGATGCAGGAAAAGATATGAAATCCTAGCGTTTCCCCAATTTGATCTCAGTTATTTGTTCTCACCAGCACTGCCCACAACAATTTCCAAGAGAAGGTTGTAATTTAGCAGAAGGTAAGCATTGTTTTAAACAGTGGTTTTGTTTTGTTTTGTTTTGTTTTGTTTTGTTTTGAGACAGGGTCTCACTATGTAGTTGAGATTGACCTGGAATTCACTATGGAGTCGAGGCTGGTCTCCAACTCACAGCGATCCTCCTGCCTCAGCCTCTCGAGTGCTGGCATTACAGGTGTGCACCACCATGCCCCACCTTAAACAGTGTTTTTATTTACTTATTTATTTATTGGCTGCTGTGCTAGAGATTGAACCCAAAGCCTCATGCATACTAGGTAAGTGCTCTACCACTGAGCTACACTTCTAGGCTTTTTTTTTTTTTTTGTAATGGGGATTGAACTTGGGACCTTGCACTTACAAGGCAGGCTGTCTGCAGCACTAAGCTAAATCCCCGGGCCTATAACTTTTTTTTTAAATTGGCTGCAGCTGACATCTTATTTCCTGACTCCTCTAATTCTTGTTGGCCAAGTTCTATTTTAGCAGATGGATATAAATAAAATCACTCAATGAAATAATAACAAAAGTTTTCTAAGTGTGCTGACAGTCACCAACATCTCATTAAATGTGAGTATCTTTACAGTGTAACCTGTTTTTTTTGTTTTGTTTTGTTTTGTTTTAAGAGGTAGACAACCACAGTGCAGTATTTTTAGGCATGTAAGTGAGGCAGGCACCCACACATGCCACCACCCTGTTAACAGTAAAGACAGCTCTTCTCTTCTCCAGCTCGGCAGGGGTGTGGGGGAAGCCGGCCGGGGCTGTGATGACCTGGCAGTGTTTCTTCAGCGTCACTTTCCCTGACAGTCAGCAAGCCCTCCACTCTCATCTCTAAATTCAGTGTTTAGCAAAGCAGTTGACAGCAAGTAGCATAGGAAATCAAGGCCCACTTCGGGTCTTAGCACCAAGATGGGCAGGAACACACCTAGCATGACAAGACCCGTACTACCCAGGGATATGCATGTGCTACCCCTGGGAGAAATGTCATCACTTTCCTTAGAGACAGGCGTGGGTGAGGGTCGTCCCCGGGTGGGTGAACACCCACTAGTCTTCACAGCCAATTTGGCAGTCAGGATAAAAATATAACACCAGTCACATCATTTTCCAAAATTAAGGGCGATGCTATAGCAAATGTATGCAGATGTATACAGACACAGATGGGAACAAGTGTATTTAATTGTAAATGAGTCAGAATGGAGCAAATGAGATTTCCCTTATATTTGGGTTCCAAAAATTACAGAAAAAAATGTGCCTGAGGCAGAAACAAACCAAAACCAAAAAAAAAAAGAAAAATAAAAGAGGGTAGATTGTAGAAGTAGGAGCCACAAGGAAGGAAACCTTTGGCATCCAGAAGCTAAGATGGTTTTGGTCCTCTCTGAGGATTATGAAAATGTCCCGGCTCCAAAGAACTGGACCCTTTCGGCATTGAAGTGGCCTAAGCGCTATCGAGCAGGACACACACACAGATGAGCAGTACTCAAGTCCCACTGCCTCATCCAGCCCATACGTACCTGAGAGGTAGGAGAAGGCTATAATAGGAGTGTCCTTGAGGAAGAAAGCCAAGCCAAAGGCCAACTTTTGTGTCCTCAGGGAAACAAGCTGAGGCCAAGCAAAAGAGTGAAAGAGAGAGAGAAAAATATCTCTGTCTAGCTCCATGTAGCCACAGAGGGGACAAGAGAGAGATAAAGGATTGACAAAAGAATAGGGTGTGTTTGGAGACCACTATTTCTCCTAAAAGCTTCAAGGAAGTGCCGGGCTCTCGGTGCACATTCAGTAAATACTGGAAGAAGGAAAGCGAAGAAAGGATGGAAGGAAGTGCATGTCGTTCTGCAAGTCCCTCCCACTCTGTGGAACGAAGAACCACAGCAGCAATACAGCAAACTGCCCGAGTGAAAAAGAAACAGCTTCCCCTAGGGTCCGGCCCGATGAGGGAGCAGGTGTGACACATACACCCTGCTGACCCCCTCCCTTGTAAGCTCAGGCCCTCCTAGGGCAGCATTCTGGACAGCACATCTCTGTACCCCCTCTACCTGATCAATTGCAGCTTATTCCTCAGAAAACAGAAAAACAATGGTTTCAACCCAGCAGAGGGACCACAGAACTCCAGGAACAGCAATGCAATATGCAAGTCTGGAAACTGCTAGTGGGTAGCTTTCATGCCAAGCACAGAACCTGGCACCTCATGGACAATTGATAATGGATGTGTGAAGGAATGCATGTACAAAACTCTCCCACCCAAAAGAGGCACTCATTCTGTAAACTGGCCTTTACCTCTCTCCCCTTGGGCTGTTTCCTCTGTATCCTGATGACTCTGCCTTCCAATCTAGAGAAGCAGCAAACCCAGCCTTTCCCTCCCATCCAGCTCCCCTGGCTGGTGGATTCCAGGAAGCCACAGAGCACAAACAAAGGCTGCTCTTTGAGGAAGAAGGAAGGGAGCTTTTATCCCCAGCCAACCCTGCATACTTTGGCCGGTCACATGTGTTGCCCTGGTCTTATCTCTCCAGAGCCCAGAGGGCTGGTTTGGCCTTGCTGCTGTCTGGATCCAAGGCCACCCCCCATCCTGACCTCTGGATTTCAGCCTCCAGAAAGTGGATATGGGTGCCTGATGTTCTGCAGGTGGGCATAGGAGGGGTGTGAGTGCTCTGAGTGCCACACACCTGGGACAGCACAGGCCTTAGTGCAGAGGGTCCTTTGTGCAACCCCTCGAGGGGCCCATCCTGTCAGTTACCAGTGGATAATGAGAGGAATGCAGTGGCACGTTACAGACTGTAGCAGCCGCCAAACGATGATTAGAAGGCACATTTTGGTAAGATGGAGAAAAGAGAGAGACTGTGATAGGATAAGCACCAGAGCTAGGCCATGTGAGGGAAAAGAATTTAGTGGAAGAGTCAGCACAATGCTGGAATCTGGAGAAGCAGCCCTACTCTGTCATCTCCTCCAAACAAGACCTAAAGAAAGACCAATATCGCACTTGTGTTTGCTAAGAGCTGTCTTTGTTTGCGTTCCCCTGAAACAGATCTTGAAAAGGGGCTGTAAACACAAACAGTTTATTCAGAAAGTGATTCCAGGGAACACTCATCCGGGAGTGAGGAAGGAGAAAAAGAAGGGAAGGAAATTGCTAATAGGGGGTTATTAAGTTTCTACATGGAAAACTGGAGCCCAGATCTGCTGGAGAACTGTGGGAGACAATGGAGAACATGCATCAGGGTTATTATCCCAAGCAAGAAGAGAGGAAGCTGGGGTATACACACACACACACACACACACACACACACACACACTCTGTCATTGGTTCAGAAATGCTTCCTGGCTGAGTCATTAATTCTGGCACTTCCTCCTTTTCTTATTGAGAGGCCAGGTAGGTTTCTGTGGCCAGAGAAACACCCTTAGCAGAGCCCCGGGAGTCTGTGAGTAGAGGTGAGGACTGAGGCGTGGCGCAAAACAACATCTGCTGTGATGCCTGTAGCCTTTCAAACAATATTCTGAGGCAATTTGAAATTAAACAGTCCCTCTCTTTATCACCCCCTTTCCTCATCAGTAGAGTCAAGGCAACACAAAGCACCCACGCTCCCCTCCCTGCACTTGTCCCTATTGCTTTAAAATGCCCTTTTGCCATCTGAAAATGTCTTTGAATTTCTACCCATTACTTTTTCTTTTGTTCTGGACTTGGAATGTTTTCCTTCCATCTGACCTTTTTTATGCACACACACACACACACACACACACACACACGCACGCGCACCACTTCCTCCAAGACTTTGTTCTGTCTTTGTTTTCTTGTCAGTTACACTCTTTGAATGATGAGCAGGAATTCCAGACAGAGGAAGCAGCAAAAACCAGCACAGATACAGGGACTATGCATGCCCTGCCCAGTGTCTTCTCACCCACGATACAGAGCTCAAGCTCCTGAGTCTGGGACACAGTAACTTAATCCATCTACTTCTGTCTTTTCTTACACATTTAACTAATCAAACAACATTAATGAAGGGCTTTAGTGTACACCAGACATGGGCCAGGCACCAAAGGAACACCAGGGAACAAGAAAGGCACAGTTGTACAGCTCCTGTTCTCAAAGAGGTTACAGCCCATCCCGTAAAGGCTTCTCTGAAGACTGCCCTTTGCTGAACAAGAAAGCTTCCAGGAGCCCAGAGCTACCAGCGGCTCCACCACTAGGGGGTCCAGACTCCAATAATCATTTCTCCTGGTAGTCATACCTGGTGTGGTTCTTTCCCACACTATGCCAACTTGGTCTGTGTGGCCAAGGGAATAGGACAGAAGTGATGGTATGTCACTTCTGAGATTAGGTTATAAAAGATCTCTCTCTCTCTCTCTTTCTCTCCCTCTGTTTCATCATTTGCTCTGGGATTCACTTGCCATGTCATAACCACCTCCACGCAGAAACTGAGACTTCCATCAAACCAGGTCATGCAATGACTCATCTTACAAGTGGTTCCTCAAGCCTTCAGATGACTGCAGACCCAGGCACTACCTTTCAAAGCTGCTCCTGATTTCTGGCCTCAGAAACTACATGAGATAAAAAAATGGTGTGTGTTTTTTTTTTTACGCTGCTACATATTGGGGTAATTCTTTACACAGTGATAGAAAACCAGTGTGCCACCTTTCACCTACTAACTTCCCCCTCACATCCAGGGCCCCTGCTGTTTCACAGGGTTCCCATTGCCTGGTGCTCCCCAGCATCTCTCTGTGGGCCCAACGGACAACCTTACAATATGGCTCTGAAGCTGCTTTCAGAGCTGAGCATTGGCTGAAAGAAAATTATTTTCTTTGGCGTTTTTTTTTTCTTTTCTTAATCTATGTTTCCTTATACAAGTCAAAGAAAATTTCCTGATTCATTTGTTCTTGCCCCTTACCTGTGGCTTTGTAAGAGTGATTTGATGCAGGAGAGTTTATTCTCTGAGTCTCTTAAAGCTCTCCATGAACAAAGGAAGTTAGCTTGCCAAGAATGAATGGAATTTGGGCCTCTGAAGGTTGGAGTTGGATTTTAAATTTGGAATTTGTGTTCTCTGAGTAGGCTCCAAACTTGGCAGCTTCCTTGCCTTCCTCTGATTCAGCCTCTCTGCTTCATTGGATTGCTTTTTTCATCAGAACTATACAAATACTTCCTAGGGCAGTTTTCCCAGCGGACATAATGGAAATGCACACTAAATACCGAATTATCCCAATGCCATCTCACAGAGTTGTGCATGCTCAGAACTGAATCACAGTGCTGGACTCTTAGTAGAGAGTCCACCCTTTGGACCTTGGATTTCCCTTTTTTGTAAGTTTCTATCCTAAGAAGCATCTAAGACTTTCCAAGGGTCATTAAAGTACCTATTTGCCCTGGGCACCCCTTAAGCAGTAGCACTGAGGGACCATTTCTCCTGACTTTGTGATAGTCTAAAGCAGGAGATAAGATTAAAAAAAAAAGAGTAGTTTTACTCATTTTAGGCAAATTTGATTGCATTTCTGTCCTTTGGAGTAAGTACAAATTGTTCTGAATGACCTGAAGGGTTTGGGAGGATATACACTACGAAGTCCCTCCGAGGTATGCGAGGTACCCGATTGGTGTTTTTTTCATTCATTCCTCACAAGAGCCAAAAGAAGAAGGAATTTCTAACAGTCTTTTGTTTGTCTGTTTGCTTGTTTGCTTTTGTTTTCTTAGTACTGGGGCTTGAATTCAAACAGTGCTAAACTATATCCACAGCCCTCTTTAAAAATTTTTATTTTCAAACAGGGTCTCCCTAATATCTCCAGGATGGCCTCCAATTCATCATTTTTCTTCCTCAGTCAGCTAAGGAGCTGGGATTAAAGTCATGTCCCACCAGTTGTAGTTAAAGACAGTTTTTTGGGTTGTTTTTCTTTTTGTTGTTGTTGTTGTTTGTAACAGGGATCAAACTCGGGCCCTTGTGCTTGCAAGGCAGGCGGTGATACCACTGAGCTAAATGCCCAGCCCAGTTGATGACAGTTTTAAAGCATGGCTTCATATTCTTTGACCCTCCTCTCGCCAAGTGATGGGGTCTATTCTGTGTTCTGCCTCTTAAATACAAGCAGATGATGTGACTTCTGTAATCACAGAATATGGGGGAAATGTCACTGTGAGGTTCCCAAGTTGTGAGTGCCTTCCCTGTTGGCTGGGTCACTGTTAGAGCCCAGAGTTACCATGTAAATAGTGCTTTACCATGCTGTGAAAAAGCTCAAGCCATTTGGAGAGGAAAAGTTACACTTGTTGGTACGCTAAATTTCTATTCATCCTAGTTCAGGTGCCAGACATATAAGTAGAAAAGCCTTTAGATAATTCTAGTCATTAAAGTTATCTGTTTGTACAAATCATCTTGGTAGAAAAGAAATGTAAGTCCCAACCTATGAGATGTCAAATGTGCCAAGTTCGTGGTCTCACAACATTGGGGAATGAAGTTGGGAGCCAAAGGAAGAACTCAGGAGAGTTTTATTAGAAATAAAGAGACAAGAATAGCTCCTGGGTTTCCAGGAGGAGTTCCAAATAAGGTGGCCACTGAGGCTCTTGGTTAGGGATAATTTATATAGCAAAGTCACACTGTGAGTACACCATGGTCAAACTACCATCAATCTGTAGGATTACAAGTATAGCTGCTTAGCTAATATTAACCCAACAGGGAAATGAGTCACGTAGCAAGGGTACATGGAAAGGAAATGCGGTCAATTTGGGGAAGGATGGGTCTAGATGCTCTGGCCACCCACCTGGGCAACTGATGCCTGTCTGGAATTACTGGACGAGGTGGTGCTAATTACAATATAATCTCAAGTTATTATTTATCCCTTGGGGTGGCATGCAGGTCTGGCCATTGTATTTTTATCTTGAGGCCTGGCCTTCTCCAGAGGCACCTCCAGCCACAATTCTGATGTCTTTATTTTGTGCTGATTTCCTTGAGAGCCCAGTCCCTCTCTGACTGTACATTAATTTCTCCCATCCAAGTAATTTCTATGTAACTTAGCTACCTATAATATTATTCTCAGCTAAAGCCTCAGACATCATGACCCAGAAACAAGCTGCATTATTAATTTTTTATCTTTGAATCGAAATATTGTACCTGATAGCTACATCTTAAAGGAGGAGAAATTCTTTTATGGATCATGGTTTCAGTACGTTCAGTTTAGGGTTGGCTGGCTCCAAGGCACAAATGCAGAAGAGCATGGTAGAAGAAAGCTGCTCTACCCATGGCAGCCAGGGAGCAGAGAGAAAGGAACCTGAGATAAGAGCACACCCTTCTGGATCATTCCTCCAATGACCACCTCATCCAACTAGGCCCTACCTCCTAACAGCACAGTCAACTATGAACTCATCAGTGAACTCATCCACTGATGAGTATAGTGCCTTTATGCTCTAATCACTTTCTAAAAATCCCATCTTTGAGTATATGAGTCTCTTAGGGGACTTTTTAGATCTAAACCATAATATTCTGCCCCGGCCCCAAAAAGACTCATGTCCATCTTATTGTGCAAAATGCTTTCAGTCCATCTTCAAGAGTTGCCAGAGTCTCAACAGTTTTCAGTTTTTGAGCTTCTGCTTTAAAGTCCAAGCCCAGAGTCTCCTCTGAGACTCAAGGCAAACTCTTAGTTGTAAGACCTTATAAAAATAAAAAAGAAATTAATATTTCCAACAATGACAATGGCACATTATTCTGAAAGGGAGCAATAGGCAGATAGAAAGTAATAAAACCAAAGCAAGACCAAAACCCAAGAGGGAAAACATTAAATCTCATAGCTTTGGGTCCAGTACCTGGGGCACATGGTGGTGCGATATGAGTTTCAAAGGACTCACATAGTCTTATGGGCTGCAGCCCACATGGACAGTTCCTGAGTTAGCTCCCTACTCACTGCCTGTGGCTTTTCTCCGCAGATATTATGTGTTCCTAGCATCTCCAACTTCCTAGGAAGCAGCACTCCACTGCAGCTTTGGCTTCACCCTTACAGCTCAGGCATTACCTTCCCTTGGACTCTGGGAAGGGACTATGACTCTTACCATACCATATTGCTTGGCCTCCCAGCTTTTCTCTGAAATTTGGGTGGAGGTCTCCATAACCGCACAACTCTTGCACCCTGTAGGCCTATAAAACCAGCACTACATGGATGATACCAAGGTCTGCTGCAGGCTTGACCTTGACCACAGCTGCAGTAGCCTTTAAGTGCCTGGATGGCTGAACTCTGGTAGAGTAAGCAGGGTACCCTGGGGCCCTCCTATCACAGCAAATTCTTTCAAATGAATTTATCTTTTTATAGACTTAAGCCTGTGATAGATGTAATCCCGAGATGCCCTCAAGCCATCTTTCTTTCTTCTCTTTCTTTCTTTCTTTTTGTAACTGGGATCGAGCTCCCGACCTTGCCCTTGTGAGGCAGGCAGCACCGAACCACTGAGCTAAATCCCTAGCCAAGCCATCTTTCTTATTGTCCCCATACAATGTACTTAGCTTCTATTTGATGGTGCTAATCTTTTCCATAACCACACTTTCCTTATCCCCAACTTTAAAATGTGTTTCATTTTTGGCAGAAGTGAAAATTTTCCATATCTCTCAGGGCTGCTTTTTGCTCCTGATTTTTCACTCCAGGTCTGTCTAAAAGCAGCCAGTAGTACCCATACCACTGCTTGAATTTTGGGCTGCCTTGAAATTTCCTCCAACTGATTAAATGGTCTATCAATTTTAAATTCATCTTTGTACAAACTCTAAGGATATGGGCAAAATATAAACAAGTTCTTTGCCAGCATGTAACACAAATTGCCTTTAATTCAATTCCCAAAAAAGTCCTCATTCTCACCTGAAGCTCTACGACCCTGACTTTACTGTCTGCATTCCTATGAGCATTCAGGCCTTTTCAACTCCCTCCACAGCTGCCCATCAAGCTCTGCTTATAGTATTTTAGGGCGTCTGTAGCTCACAACTTCAAACCTTTCCAAACTTCTCCTGCAAACTGGTTCCAAAGGCTTCTCTGAAACACTTGGCCAGGCATAGTCAAAGGAACAATCCCACTTCTCTGGTACCAGTTTTCTATATCAGCCACTTTTTCATTGCTGGGACAAAATATCTAACACCCTTTATTTATTTATTTATTTATTTATTTATTTATTTATTTATTTATTGGTACCGGGGATTGAACTCTGGTCCCTGTGCTTGTGAGGCAGGCAGCAGTACCACTGAGCTAAATCCCCGGCCCCCTAACACCCATAATTTAAAGGAAGATAATTTCATCTTTGGTTCACAGTTTGAGAGTGTCCATTCTATGATCAATGGCTCCAAGGCAGAAATGATATGGTGGAAGGGTGGTCTGGTAAAGGAAAGCAGCAGCAGAGAGGAAGGCATCTGGGACAAGAACACATCCTTCCATGTCATGCCCCACTGTTATGGCTTGTGTTCAGATGTCTCTGGAAAGACTCATGGAGTCATAGGTGGGGCTTTTTTGGAGGTGGCTGGGTCTAGAGTGTGTGATGCTGGCATTGATTCATGGTGCAATGCTAGGCTCAAGTGTACAAGGATTAAGGGTGTGAGTGCTGCCTGCCCTAAGTAGTCTGCTTAAAATAAAAGGGGTAGAAAGAGCTGTGGTTGTTCCTTGTTGCTTTCGCCATCTTCCACTGCCACAAACAGTTGCCCCTCTGCCGGGTACCACCCTGCCTTGGAATCAGCCAATTATGGACTGAAACCTCTACAAACATGAGCTAAATAAACCTTTCCTCCTTTAATTTTGGGTATCAGGTATTTTGTCTCAGCAATAAGAAAAGTAACTAAGACACCCATCTCTTCCATCAAGGCCTCACATCCTAACAGCATATTTGACTGTGAACTCCTCAGTGGATGAATCAACTGATGAGCATAATCATGATCCTTCCAAAAGCCTCACCTCTGACATGTGAATTTGGGGGGACATTTTATATCTAAGCCATAACACAACTCATCTTCACTATGCCTTGTCTAAATTTCTGACCCATAGAATCTGAGTATAATAAAACATTTATTTAATGTCATTAAGTTTGAGATTATTGCACAACAATAGGGTATCATAACAGTGTCATTACTCCTGTATCATTCATAGATACAGAAACTGAAACATGGAAAATATTTTTCAAGTTCTTTAAAACTTGGAGTTTAAAGTTAATAAGTGATTAAAAAATTGAGGGGCTGGGGATTTAGCTCAGTGGTGCCTCCACCTGCCTCACAAGCGCAAGGTCCTCAGTTCGATTCCTTGTACCCCCCAAAATAAGATTCAAACTCAATTCTATTTAATATAAAACCCCTCCTTTTTCTACTAGAGACTCAATCTGGGATGAGGTGAAAGGATTAGCTGGATTAGGGCAGGGGATCATACTGTGAACAGTTCTCATCAGTTGAACCATACCCCAAAGCTTGCACTCACCTTCCCATCATGGAGAAGGTCTGCATGCACACTTCAAATCCTGGGAACATTTACAAAGATCAATCCAGCATCCTGGATTACTTGTTGTTTGATGCTCAGTGTAAAAAGCAGGAACAAAATGCCTGGGCCTATAGGTTTCATCTCTAGCAGCTAAGAGCTCATACTGGTGCAGTATTGACCCATTTTTCAGTCAGATTCTGCCCCCCAGGAGATGCTCTGAGCCAGGATCTTTTAGGGCTGGTCAGAAGCCCTTTGAAGATTGGCCTAAAAAATATGGTTCTGTTTGTGAGGTAGAGGTGAGGCAGGTTTGGCTCTTTGTTCCCTGTAGAGAAGGAACATAGGGTCTGCTTTCTCCTCTTTTCTGATTACAGTAGTATTGAGGGGTTCATTTCATTAGCCTTTTTACAAAGTCTCTGGAGGTTGTCAGGTGCAAGGTGCTATAATAAGTGTGAAATTTAACTTCTTTTTCATCAAGGCAAAAAAAAAAAAAATCCAGTCTGTAGAGATTCAGCTGCTGGGAATCTGCTTGTAAAAGACAGGAACCCTATTGTCAACTTTATATAAATTGCAACTGAAGCATGATCAGACACCAAATTATCACAGCAAGTCCTCTCAGAGCTTTTGCTATCCAGAAAGTGATCTGTAATAAGAATTGAGTCCAGGGCCAGGGATTTAGCTCAGTGTTTCTGCCGCCTGCCTCACAAGCACAAGGGCCTGAGTTTGATCCCCAGTACAAAAAAAAAATAATAATAATTGAGTCCAGGAAGGGAGCCAAATTGAAGCCACAGCCCTGAAACCTGTTTTTGTTTTTGTTTTTTTTCCTGAAACCTCTTCTGGATAGGGCTTCCAATGGCATTATTTTCCCCCTGGAATATACCATTCTTCCTACACAGGCTCACCATTCCACTCTGCAGGCTTTCTTTACTACCTCCTACCTCCCTGTCCTTTTAATCCCACCTCCCCACTGTTGTAATTATTTCTGGTGAGCTCTGCTGGCCAAGTTATCCAAAGGTCCAGCCCCAGCTATTAACCTTTAAAGAGCAACATGCCAACAGGGCTGTGCCATAGGGAGCACACCTTCTATCTACAGCTGTTTTTTTCAGATCACAAGGTTCTAGGTAAAAAGAAAGTTGCTTTAATAACAAGCAGGTACTTAGAATTAACGCAAAGGAGAAGAGGTTGTGAAGTAGAGAATTAGGTCAAACATTGGGAAGCATATTACAGATGGGTTCTAGAGCCAAAACTACTTTGGCCCACTGCACAAGAAAGGGAAATTCTCGTTTACTGAATTCTTACCACATGTCAGTGTTACACAAGATATTTTACATACATCATTTAGTCTTGGTTGCAAATCAGTGAAGTTCCATTTTTTGAATGGGTAGACTGAGAAACAGAAAGAAATCATTAATTAATTGAGGTGAATTGCCTCAAATCACACAGGTAGTATGAGAGAGGTCTGGAATCAAACACAGATTTATCTTACTCTACACTGTTTTGTTTTGTTGTTGTTTTTTTTTTAACCTAGTGCTTGGAACAGATATCCCAGTGTATGACTCTACCTTCCTAAAAAAAGATTGAAGATATTCCTAACAGGTTTAGAGAATAGCCCAAATCGAAAGGGTTTAACAAAAGTCCCAGAAGACCAGTTGGACTCCAAATCTGAGTCTGTGCCATAAAAGCACCCCATAGCTGGGTGAGGTGGTGCATGCCTCTATTTATTTATTTTTGGTACCAGGGATTGAACTCAGAACTTTGTGCTTGTAAGGCAAGTGGCAGCACCACTGAGCTAAATCCCTGGCCCTATGCCTCTAATCTCAGCAAAGTGCAAGCTAAGGTAGGAAGCTTGCAAGTTTAAGTCCCAGCCTAGACAATTTAGCAAGACCCTGTCTCAAAAAAAAAAAAAAAAGGAAAAGAAAGAAATAAAAATGGCCTATTGCAGGCGCATAGATCTGGGCTCTGATTACCTCCTTTGTCTACCACTGAGAGCAGAGTTATGCCCTGGATTGGACACTACCACAACTGTAGACCCTAGAAGATCAACACAGGCTTGAAATCACAGAGAAATTTCTTTCTTTTTCTTTGCTTTAAATTTTTTTTTTTTTTTTTTTTGCGAGTGTGAACATTATTTTCAGGTGTTTGTCTTTTGGGTGGTGTGTGTGTGTGTGTGTGTGTGTGTGTTTGTGTTTTGCTCTATTTTGTTGCTGTTTTTGTTTTTTTCCAACCTGTCTTCTTCAGCAATTTTCTGAGGCTTTAGTAATCTTTCTTTGTCCTTTAGCCTTGTTTCTAATCTCTTTCTCTTCTTCTATTTCTCTAATTTTTCCTCTAATCCCATTAAAATTTTCCCCCTTAGGGTAAAAATCACTCTACTAAGTGGTATACTGTATATAATTTTCTGATTTGCCTTAGCTCTTGCTATATAACTGTAAATCTTGTACCCATGCTTAAAGGTGGCAAATTAATAGCTGCCACAGTTTGTCATTTTTCTAGTCGGTGCTTGATATTAATGTTATGATGGATTGTACTACTTTAGCCAGGGTGACAGTTGCTGTGATCAACTGATCTTCCTTGTTTGCCAATACCTGGATTGCCTGTCATAAACAGTACTATAATCCAGTACCAAAGATCTGGGTGCTTAGCCAAAGAGACACCAACCATTTATCCCTAATACATTCATGAGGCTGGAAGCCAAAAGCTACACATCTAAGACATTTCTGAAAAGTTATAATTTCTTTTTTTTTTTTTTTTTTTTTTGGTACAGGAATTGAACTCGGATCATTGCACTTGCAAGGCAGGTGCTGGAACCACTAAGCTAACTCCCCAGCCCAGTTGTCTTTTTTTTTTTGGTTTTATGAGACAGGGTCTCACTATGTAGTTGAGACTGATCTGGAACTCACTATGTAGCCCAGGCTGGTCTCGAACTCACAGCGATCCTCATGCCTCAGCCTCCTGAGTGCTGGGATTACAGGTGTGCGCCACCATGCCAGCTCAGTTGTCATTTCTTAAAGAGGTCTCAGGGGCTGAGGATTTAACTCAGTGGTGCTGCTGCCTGCCTTCCAAGCTCAAGGTCCCGAGTTTGATCCCCAGTTAAAAAAAAAAAAAAAAAAAGAGGTCTCAATAGTAGCCAAAATAAAGCTACCTACCATAAGCAATTTAAAAGCCTCAATGCAGAAAACAAATTTTTAAAAATGAGAAAATATGAAAGCAAGATGCAACCTATACTCCCCAACTTGCTCAAGGCAAATCAAGGGGGGCAATGAGGTTGAAGAAATAAAAACCTCCCAGCTGAATTTCATGAAATGATTGCAGCAGAAGTAACAAAGCAGATCAATAAGTCTCTTGACAAAAACAAAACAGATGATTAAAGAGAGAATAACCATAATGAAGTAAAAGATTATTAAATCTAGAGCACATACAGAAGAGAGAAAGAAAGAAGAGGTTAGGAAAGACATGGAAATCATGAATGCTCAACAGAAAAGAATTGAAGCTGGGCCTGGTGGTGCACGTCTGTAATCCCAGCACTTGGGAGGCTGAGGCAGGTGGATTGCTGTGAGTTCAAGACCAGCCTGGGCTACACAGTGAGTCCCAGGTCAATGTCAATTACATAGTGAGACCCTGTCTCAAAAAATCCAAAAAAAAAAGGAAGATAGCACACAGGGTATAAAAGAAACTTGACCATAGAAGTAAAACAGAAAAGTTTCCAAGCATGGGAGAACTTGAAATATAGATAACTGAGACATATAGAACTCCAAATAGTTGTGTAAGAAAAAAAATTCCCCAAGGCATATAAAAGTCAAGATTCTAGCAATTCAACACAAGAACAGAATATTAAGATTTGTTAGAGAAAAGAAACAAATCCCCGATCACTGGGTGTGGTGGCGCACACCTGTAATCCCAGCACTCTAGAGGCTGAGGCAGAAGGATGGCTATGAGCTTGAGACCAGTCTGGGCTACATGGTGAGTTCCAGGTCAGTCTCAACTACACAGTGAGACCCTGTCTTAAAAAAAAAAAACAACAAAAAACAAAAACAAAATAGAAACAAACCCAACATTATGTTTCATACAAGAAACACATTTAACTCAAAAATACATTTATAGACTGAAAGTCAAAAGATGGAAAAAAATACTACATGTGATAGGAGCCCAGAAAATAGCAAGGGGAGCTACTCTATTTGTAGACAAGGTGGATTTTAAGCCAAGACTGATCAGAAGAGACAAAAAGGTCACTACATACTTGTTAAGGGAATAATAGAAGAGGAAGAAATAACAATGACAAAATAAACACTAATAGATATGAAAAACCAGACAGGCACTAATATAATGGTAATTGGGGACCCCACTGTCACTAATAGACAGATCAATAGACAAAAAAAAAAAAATCAACAAAATAGTATCAGAGCTGAACCAAACCTTTGAACAAATGGACTTCATAGATATCTACACAGTGTTCCACCCAACAACAGAATACACATTCTTCTCAGCAGCACACAGGGCTTCCCAAAACAGACCACATACTAGCTCACAGAACATGCTTAAGTAAATGCAAAGGAATTGAAATTATCCCATGTATATTATCAGACCATAGTGCAATGAAACTAGAAATAAATGGCAAAAGAAACTCCCAAATGACATAAACATATGGAAATTAAATAATACCCTCCTGAACAACCAATAGGCCTCAGATGAAATAAAAGAAATTAGTTTCTACAATTGAACAACAATGCCAATACAACATACCAGAACTTATAGAACACAATGAAAAAAGTCCTATGTAGGAAATTTATATCAGTGAATTCTCATGTCAGAAAAACTGAGCAATCTCAAATAAATAACCTAACATTGAACCTCAACATTCTAGAAAAAGAAGAGCAAGTTAAACCCAAAGTGCACACAAGGAAGGAAATTATAAAGATCAGAGCATAAATTAATGCAATTGAGACCTAGAAAACAATATAAAGAATCAATAAATTGAAGAGTTGATTTTTTGAAAGGTTAAATAAAATAGACAAACTTTTAGACGAACTTATCAAAAAAAAAAAAAAAAAAAGGAAAGAAAAGACCCAAATTCATGCAATTAGGAATGAAAAGGGCAAAATCATAACAAATCCTGTAGGAATTCAAAAGATCATCAATACCTACTTTAAGAACCTGTATGCTAATAAGATGGAAAATTCAGAAGAAATGGACAGATTCCTACATACATATGAATTACCAAAGCCGAATCAAGAAGATATAAAAGTTCTAAATAACCTAATATCAGTCAATGAAATTGAACATGCAATTAAAAACCTACCAACAAAGAAAAGTCCAAATCTTCATGGATTCACTACTGAATTCTACAACAAATTTAGAGAAGATCTAATGTCATACTCCTCCAACTCTTTAATGAAATTAAAAGGGAAGCAATACTGCCAAACTCATGCCTGGAAGCAAGCATTACCCTGATAGCAAAATCAAAGAAGGATCCAACCAAAAAAGAGAAGTATAGGTCAATCTCCTTAATGAATATAGATGCAAAAATCCTCAATAAGGTACTGGCAAACAGAATCATAAAGATGGATGCAGGAATAGTTCAACATATGCAAATCAATAAATGTAATATACCATATTAATAGAGCTAAGGACAAAATCACATGATCATCTCCATAGATGCAGAAAAATCATTTGACAAAATCTAACACCCATTCATGATAAAAAAAAAACCCTTTGTAAAATTGGAATAGAAGGTCTTTATCTCAATCTGATAAAAGACATCTATGAAAAACCAACAGCCAATATCATACTAAATAGTATAAAATTGAAAGCTTTCACTCTAAAATCAGAAATAAGACAAGGATGCCCACTATCACCACTCCTTTTCAAAATAGTTCTGGAACCATTAGCCAGAGCAATTAGACAAGAGAAAGAAAAGGCATATGGATAGGAAAAGAAGAAGTTAAAATTGTATTATTATTATTATCATTATCATTATTATTATTATTATTGTGGTACCAAGGATCAAACTTGTGCTTGCAAGGCATACCCGGTGCCACTGAACTAAATCCCTGGCCCATGGAAGAAGTTAAATTATTATTTGCAGATGACATGATACCCATGTAGAAGACCCTCAAAAACTCTACCAAAAGATTGGGCAGCATATCAGGATCCAAAGTCAACACTCAACAATCAGTAGCATTCCTGTACACAAAGAACAAATATTGAGAGAGAAATTAGGGCAACCAAGCCTTTTACAATAGCATAAAGAAAAATGAAATATGTAGGAATCAATCTAACAGAGGAAGTGAAAGACCTATACATTGAAAACTACAGTACTCTGAAAAAGATTGAAGAGGATATCAGAAAATGAAAAGATATTCCCTGTTCTTGGATAGGCAGAACCAATGTAGTCAAAATGGCCATACTTTCAAAACTGTTATACAGATTTAACGCAATGCCAATCAAAATACCAACAGCATATCTCACAGAAGTAGGGAAAGCAATCCTAAAATTCATATGGAACCAGAAAAGATCTAGAC
The DNA here is from genome assembly GCF_012274545.1 of Fukomys damarensis. NCBI lineage: Eukaryota > Metazoa > Chordata > Mammalia > Rodentia > Bathyergidae > Fukomys > Fukomys damarensis. Next base: position 18,411,777 of record NW_022900915.1, read on the forward strand.
TAGCTTAAAACAATTCTAGTCAACAAGGGCAAGGCAATGGGCATCTCAATCCCAATTTGTAGTTATATTACAAAGTTACCTAGAGGGATTGGGTGGGGGGAATAGGATAAAATAAAAATAAAATGTATTAAATAAAAAAGTTACTGTGATAGAAACAGGGTGGAACTGGCAAAAACAAAAACAAAAACAGACCTGTGGATCAATGGAACAGAATAGAAGATGTAGAAACAACTATGAATACACTCAGCTACTTTATCTTTGACAAAGGGGCCATACATCTTCACTAGAAGAAAGATAGCCTCTTTAATAATGGTTCTGGGGGCTGGGGATTTAGCTCAGTGTTTCTGCTGCCTGCCTCACAAGCACAAGGTCCTGAGTTTGATCCCTGGTACAAAAACAAAACAAAACAAAAAAACAAAACAACCAACAAATAATGGTGCTGGTAAGACTGGATTACCACATGCTGAAAATTGAACCTAGATCCATATATCTCACTATACACTAAACTAAAATTGAATGGATCAAAGATTGAAATGTAAAAACAGAAACAATCTGCTGGAAGATATAACAGGTAAAACTCTAGAAGATATAGGTGTAGGCAAATAATTCATGAACAAAATCATAATTGAACAGAAAATACTGCTAAGAATCAACAACTAGGATCATATCAAATTAAAAAGCTTTTGCACAGCAAAAGAAACCACCAACAGAGTGAAGACACAGCCCACAGCATGGGAAAAAAATTTTTTACCAGCTACTCTTCAGACATAGGACTAACATCTAGAATATATAAAGAACACAAAAAAGCCAGGACCCCCCCCCATTTAAAGATACTATTTTAAAATGGGCATTTGAAATGAATAAATACTTCTCAGATGAAGAAACGCAAACAGTAAATGAGCATATGAAAAAATGCTCAACATCACTGGTCATTCAAGAGATGCAACTTAAAGCTGAGATTTCATCTCACTCCAGAAAGAATGCCTATTACCAAGAAATCAACCAATAATGAACGCCAGAGATCCTGAGCTGCGGCCTGGCCTGCTAGCACTGCCGCTGGATCCTGCGGCTCCTGCTGCTCAGCGCCATAGTCTTCGACATCATCGCGCTGACCGGCCGCGGGCGGCTGCAGTCCGACACCCACGTGCAGATGTCGATGAGGAGGGCGGCACCGGCTCGGCCGCCGAGGGCTGCGAGAGCCTCCTGCAGTACGCGGGGGGAAGAGCAGCTGTCGCCATGCTCCTCTGCGGCTTCATCATCCTGATCCTCTGTTTCATCCTCTCCTTTGTCCTCGCGGACCCCAGATGCCCATCTTCCTGAGAGTGATCGGAGGCCTCCTGGCCTTGGCGGCTGTGTTCCAGATCATCTCCCGGTCACTGACCCTGTGAAGTACACCCAGACCTTCAACCTGCACGGCAGCCCTGCGGTCCTTTATATCTATAACTGGGCCTATGGTTTCGGGTGGGCAGCCACGATTATCATGATCGGCTGTGCCTTCTTCTGCTGCTGCTGCCCAACTACGAAGACGACCTGCTGGGCAATGCCAAGCCCCGGTACTTCCACAACTCGGCCTAAGGCGGGAGGAGAGAGGTGTGCTGGTTGGGAGCCGGAGCAGGGGAACCTTCTCAGGCCACCCGGCATCTGTTTCGGTAGCGTTTGTGAGCTCCAGGCCACTTGGCACCTCTTCTGGCAGTGTTCAGGGAGTTAACACAGTTGGAAATGCTAAAATAGCTTGGGAGAAAATATTTTTTAAATTGTGTTATAGTTTGATATTCCTCTATGTTTTGTGAAATTAACAAAAAGATGTTTCTTTTTGCTAGTCACTTACAATATGCCAATATTTCCTACGTCTGTCTGTAGCCTGTATACTGCATTTATAAAAGGAAATGAGCTTGAAAAGTAGAAATGTGAAGGCTTCCAGGGTGTAGTAATGTGATCCAGTAAGAATTCTCCCCAGACAGAATGGACTGTTTCTATTAAGATCTAAGAGGGAGATATTGGTAAAAATGGTCAGTAGCTAAACATTCTAAAATAAATGTAAAACAAAAACTGTACTCTCAAGTTTTTAGCTATTCAAATAAGCAAAACAGTTTCCTACTTTTGAGAATTTATAATTAATACTGTAATAATTGCTGCTTTGGTAAACTCCATATCGACTGGATTTACATGGAGGGAAGTATTTCCCCACCGCCAAAGCGGATTGCAGTAGAGGCCTCTAGAAGTCCTTACAGGGTCAGGGTGCGGGGAAACACTGTATCCACAAATCTGTACTGCTTTGTGTCAAGATGGCCAGGATTCGTGTAGACTGGACTGAAAGATGGGAAAGATGAAGCCATGTTGTAAGGCAGTTATTGCTGCCCCTAAAGTGCCAGTCAGACAGGTCAAGGGGCAGAAGTGGCTCTAACCATACAGACCCAGCTCTAATCTTATTTGTCACAGACACCTAAATATAGTTAAAAACCTGGTCTTCCTTGGTAAACAGACTTAAAATGGCTAATGTAAAAAGTACAACAGAATTCAGGGATATGAGTGTCTCTGAATATATATCGGGTGGATTGCTATCATTTTTTTACCATTTATACCGACATAATGAAAACTCATTTTGTACATCAAATTACTGTAAGTTGTACCATAAGTAATTAAAGTTTTCATTTTTTTCTCAATAAACCAGGTGTCAAAATCTAAAAAATAAAATAAAATAATGAATGCTAGTGAGGCTATGGAGAAAAAGACCCATGTCCATTACTGGTGAGAGTGTAAATTGGTACAATTACTATGGAAATCAGTATGGAGGCCCCTCAAAAAACTATCCAGCCATGCCCCTTTTAGGTATCTTCCCAAGAGTTCAAAGCATCATGGGCCGGGTATTTAGCTTAGTGGAACAGCACCTGCCCCTAAAGTGCCAGTCAGACAGGTCAAGGGGCAGAAATGGCTCTAACCATACAGACCCAGCTCTAATCTTATTTGTCACAGACACCTAAATATAGTTAAAAACCTGGTCTTCCTTGGTAAACAGACTTAAAATGGCTAATGTAAAAAGTACAACAGAATTGCTTCACAAGTGCAAGGTTCTGAGGTCCTGAGTTTGATCCCTGGTACCACAAAACAAAACAAAACAAAAGCATCATACCATAGAGATGTATGCATACCCATGTTTATAGCAGCACAATGTATAATAGCTAAATATTAGAAACAGTTTATGAACCCATCAAAAGATGAATGAAGGGGCTGGGGATTTAGTGCAGTGGTTCTGCCATCTGTCTTGCAAGCACAAGTTCCCAAGTTCGATTCCCAGTACCAAGAAGAAAAAAAAAAAAGATGAATAGAGAGAATGTTATATTTAAATACAATAGAGTACTACTCTGCCCTAAATAAGGATAGACTTGGGCCACACCATTCAGGACCCCTTGTGTGGAAATCTAGAAGTTATTCCTTCCCCTTCTTTCCAATAAAACTTCCCTAACAACAACAAAGACAAACTAATCATTTGTAGGAAAATAGATTATCTTGAGACCACAATCTTAAGTGAAAAAAACTGGACACAAAATTGAAATATAGCATTGTTTCTCCTGTGTGAGAAACCTAAAAGGTAAATAAGGAGCATAATGAAGGATAAATATTGGGAAGTAGGAAAAACATGGTCAAATGGGAAGGGAAGAAAGGGAAAAGGAAAAAAGTGAATGGAAGGATAACATGGAAACAAAGCGTTTATAAATGGGGAGGGAAAGAACAGTTGAAGGGAGGGGAGGGGATGGGAAAAAAAGAATTAAGGTATATTATAAATTCCCTACAATGAATGTGATCAGTATGTATGACAAATATGTACTAGTAAAAAACAAATTTAAGCCAGGCGTGGTGGTGCACGCCTGTAATCCCAGCACTTGGGAGGCTGAGGCAGGAGGATCGTTGTGAGTTCGAGACCAGCCTGGACTACCTAGTGAGTTCCTGGTCAGTCTCAACTACATAGTGAGACCCTGTCTCAAAACCACCCCCCCCAAAAAAAAAACTTAAAAAAATAAAAAGTGGCTTTGGATATAGCTTAGTGTGATGACCATGGTTTCAATTCACAGTACTGCTAAAAAAAAAAAAAAAAAAAAGCACCACCATTTCTAACTGCCTCTCATTTTGACTCACCCCTCTCAGGCAAACCAAAACATCATCCTACCCATAATGCCTCTCAAGTACCTATATCTCTTTTTTTTTCTTTCTGTTCGCTTAAAGACAACCCACACTAGCTGCAGTGGTACCTTCATGTTATCCTAGCCCTCAGGAAGCTGAGGCAGGAAGATTGTGAGACTGATTCCAGCTACACAGCTACCCAGCTACACAGGGAGTTCATGGCCTGCCTGGACTACATAGTGAGGCCTTCTCTCAAAACAAATGGAGGTGGCACTGCAGTGACATCTGTCCCACTCTGACCTGCATGGGAGATGAAGGGAGGACCGGAAAGACCCTGGAAGCCATGAAAGGGACTTGGTGAATTTTGAGGATGTGGCATGAGCATCCTATAAGAGGGGTGGGTTTTTCTGGATCCTTTCCAGAAGAATCTACACAGAGACGTGATGCAGGAAACTATCAGCAGTCTGGCCTTTGTAGAAGTTCTGTGGTAGAGAGACACTGGGAAAGGGTAGAAGGTAGCCAGCATATAGAAACCTTCAGCCAGATTCCAGATCTCAGTCTCACCAAGAAAACTCCTGCTGCAAAAACCCGTGAATGCAGTGTATGTAGAGAAGCCTTCATCGGTCATCCCTTAATAGGCACATGGGAGCTCATACTGAATACAGATCACATGAGCATGAGCAAGAGAAGGGCGGGAAGCAGGCACATCTCCCACAAGACAAGCAGTGTGGAGATGTCTTCAGCTTTGCACTGTTCCTTTAAAGCATCTGAAGGAACTCGTACTGAAGAGAAACCCTATCAATGTAAAGATACACGGAAAATTCTATATTTCTCTATCAAACTTTCAAAGACACAGTGGAGACAGACCTACAGACCTTTATTCTCCTTTTTTTTTTTTTTTTTTCCGGTACTAGGGATTGAACTTGGGTCCTTGTGCTTTTGAGGCAGGCTCCAGAACCACTGAGCTAAATCCCCAGCCCTTATTCCCCCAGTTCTTTTCAAATATATGAAACAACTCACGCTGTAGCGAAACCCAATCAGTTTAATTAAATAATGTGGTAAAAGTCTAAGTGCTTCCAAATCCTTTCAGATACACAAAAGAACTTACAGACAAACCCCACAAATATGAGGAATGTGGGAAAGCTTTCAAGTGTTCCAGGACTTTTCGAAGACATAAGAGAACTCATACCAGAACAAAATATGATGAATATAAAAAATGTGGTAAGACCTCAGGCCATTTCAGCACTCCCTTTCTGTCTTTCTTTCTTTTTTTTTTCTTTTTTCTGTTTTTGTACTAGGTATCGAACTCAGGACCTTGAGCTTTCAAGGCAGGCAGTGGAATCACTGAGGTAAATCCCAGCCCTTGGTACTTTTTTGGGGGGGCGGGTACCAGGTTCGAACCTGAGACCTTGCACTTGTGAGGCAGGTGGCAGCATTACTGAGCAAAATCCCAGTCCCTCAGTACTTTTTGAATACATGAAAGAATGCATAAAAGGACAAACACATACTATGAATGTGAGAAATGTGGGAAAGCCTTCATTTCTCTCTTTTCAAAGGCACGTGATAATGCACACTGGACTTATCAATGCAAGGCATGTATAAAGCATTCATTGGTTCTAATGCATTTCAAATATATGAATGACTACACACTGCAGAGAAACCCTCTGAATGTAAACAGTGTGGGAAAATGTTAAAGAGTAGTGCCAGTTCTTTTCAAATATATGAAAGGACTCACACTAGAGAGAAGCCTTATGAATGTAAGGAATGCAAAAAAACCTTCAATTGTCCCGGTTCCTTTGAAAGACATGAAAAAACTCACACTAGGGAGAAGCCTTATGAGTGTAACCAGTGTGGTAAGATCTTTAGTCATTCTTGTTATCTTCAGATGCATGAAAGTTCTCACATTGGAGAAAAACCTAGCACTGCAGAGACGCTCTATCAGTGTAAACAATGTGGTAAAGCGTTTTGTAGTTCCAGTTCCTTTCAGGTTCCTAAACGGACTCCTTCCAGAGAGAAACCCATGAATGTGGGAAAGCCTTCAGCTGTCAAAATTCATTTAAAAGACATGAGAGGTTTACATGGGAGAGAGACCCTCTGAGTGCACAAAGTGTGGTAAAGCTTTGGGCATTGCAGCTCCCTTCAACTATATGAAAGAAATCATACTGAAAGAAACACGAAAGTTGAAAATGTGTTTTAATAGCTCCAATTCTTTTCAAATACATAAAATAATTCATAGTGGCAAGAAACCCTATGTATGTCAAGAATGTGGAAAAGCCTTCAGTTGTTCCAGCACCCTTCAAAAATGTGGAAAGTCTCAAACTAGAGAAAACCCCTGCTTTATACAAAGTGTGGGAAAGCTGGTCCAGTTGATACAGTAAATTTCAAGTACACCAAAGATTTCACTCAGAAGGAAAAACGTCTCAAATTTAATAAGGATGGGCAAGACTTAATTTGTTACGGTTCCTTTGAAAAGAGTGGAAGAACTTGTGTTGGAGAGGCACCCATACAAGGAATGTGGGGAGGTTATCTCTGCGGATTCCTAGCACATTTGAGAATGTACATTGGTAAGAAGCCCTAGAAATCAGAGGGTGACAATGCCTGCTGTGTCCCACTTCAGTCTGAAGCTATGGAAGAGCAGTAGAGAGAAGGTAAACAGAGGAGTAGAAGTCGTGTGCACAACTGAGGTTGGCTCACACCCTCACAGAAACACGGAGGAATGCTCGCCGGGGCTCGTGTTGTAGCTCAGTAGGAGAGGGCTTGCCTGTTAATCACAAGGCCCACCCTTGGAGGAAGGAAGGAAAGATGGGGAGGAAGGAGGAAGGGAGACAAGAGAAAGAGTGCACACACTTATTAAAGACTGGGAAATTTGAAAAATAAAGCTTTCTGCTTTAACAGTTACTTTGAAAAACATGACAACTCCAAATTTAGAGAAATATACAAATTGAAGTAATATGAAAAGACTAATGCAAATTAAAATATAAAGCTCCAGAAAGTTCAAGTCCTGAAGGAAATGTTTTAAAAGGAATAATCTGATTGTCTTTTATCAATTATTTGTGTGTGTGTGTGTGTGTGTGTGTGTGTGTGTGTGTGTATGTGTGTGTGTGTAGTACTGGGGATTGAACCCGGAGAGTTAAAGTCCCCTGCACTTTAAACTTTTTACTTTGAGTCAAAAGTACTTAGAGGCTGGCCTCTAACTTAGTCACCCCAGTAGCTAGGATTACAGTCTGTTTTGTGGTGCCTGTATCACTTAATAAATCTTTAATGAGGCTGGGGATTTAGCTCAGTGGTTCGGTGGCCTGCCTTGCAAGCGCAAGGACCCAAGTTCAATCCCCGGTACAAACAAACAAACAAATAAATGAAATCTTTAACTCAGTGATGCACACGCCTGCCAAGCAAGCCCAATGTCCTGAGTTCCAACCCCCATATCAAAACAGAAAAGAAAAGAAAAAGAAAAAACTTTTACTTCTTCATTTCGAAGTGTATGGTAACCACGGGTGACTTGAGATGCATTTTTAATATACAGGAAGGTTTAATTTTTATATAGTTGTTTGATTCTGTGGTTAATGGCCATTAAAAATCAGTCTTTGGCCAGGCGTGGTGGCTCACGCCTGTAATCCCAGCACTCGGGAGGCTGAGGCAGGAGGATCATTGTGAGTTCGAGACCAGCCTGGGCTACATAGTGAGTTCCAGGTCAGTCTCAACTACATAGTGAGACCCTGTCTCAAAAAACCAAAAAAAAAAAAAAAAAAAAAACTTTAAAAAATCAGTCTTTGGCTGGGAATTTAGCTCAGGGGTACTGTGCCTGTCCCCCAAAAACAAGGGCTTGAGTTTGGTACAAAAAAAAAAAAAAAAAAAAAAAAAGAATCAGTCTTTGTTCATTGTTAGGACTTTCTTCCTGGTCTCACGTGGCAGTTTCTGAAATATCTCTTGCCCAGTCTATATATTCTAACATTTCCTTATGAAGAAAACTACTCTTTTTAAAGGGTATATGGAAGTTTACATCTTCTTGGGTAATAAAGAATTGTCATAAAATAAACTAAAAGGATGTGACCCAAATACTAGTCTCCCAAGGGTGACAGACACATACATACACCATCTCCATAAAGCTCAGAGTTTCAAGGTGTGTCACAGAAAGTCTCCCACTGACCTTCTGATACTGGCCACTGATGCATCCCATAGCCCTACTGCCCTTCAGATCAGGAAGTTCTGCTGCTTTGGGGCCAGACCCGGGGGAGCAGGCTCTTGGGGCCCAGTGTCTGTGCACTTCTGTGGCAGTACTGTCAACACATGGGGTGCAGGGGTGCACAGCTCAGAAAACCCCCGGCTTTAGACCTCTTCCCAATTCCAGCTACCCTCCGGGGACCCACCTTTCTTCCGACTCATTCCATGAGTACTCTCTTATCGCTGAGCTTGGGTTCTGCTATGGAGAAACAAAACAACACGAGATGGAAACTTTCTGTTCATTCCCCAGTATTTCTCAGCACAGTAAATGCAGCCATCATTGACTCAGTTACAAGCCAAAAACTTAAGAATTCAGCTGGGGGTGTGGCCAGTGGTACAGTGTTTGCCTAGCGTCTCTGAGACTTGGTTCAATACCCAGCACTCCAAGCAGACAGTATCCGTTTTCAGTTCCATTCTTTCTCCTACATCCTATAATACTCAATGTATCAGTCCATTGTCTTCACCTTCCAATTATATCCAGAATATGACAGCTTCTCACCACATCCAGTGCACTGAGCCTCATTTCAAGCCCTCTTCATCTCTTGTTTGGATGCTTGCATTCCTACCTAATCAATCTGCCTCCATTCTTGCGCTCTTTTAGTCTGCTTTCTGCAGAGCACATAGAACCAAAGTGCCCAGTACAGTAGCCTAGCCACATGTGAATATTTAATTATAATTTTTTTTAGTCATTCTTGCCCCCATTTTAAGTGCTTAATAGCCACTGTCTACTGTACTGGACAGAGTAGGCAGAAACATTTTCACCTTGCCAAAAGTTCTATGGTTAATACCAATCTAAAGTAAGCCTTTTATTTTTAACTTTAAAAAATGTTTTCTGCAGGGCTGCGGATTAAGCCCAGGGCTTTGTACATGCTAGGCTAATATTCTACCCCTGAGCTGCACTCCCACCCCCCAGATGGAGCCTTTTAATATTTCAATCAGATCATATCTCTCACCTGCTTCAAATGCTCCTGTGACTTTCCCACCACACTTAGAAGAAAAATCCATAGAATTGGCCAGTCATTGTGTTGTTTTCCTATAATTCCAGGTACTTAGGAGGCGAAAGCAGGAAGACAAGTTAAAAGCCAGCCTGGGCAACTTAGACCTTGTCTCAAAATACATTTTTTTTTAATTTGGGTCTTGTGGTACGCGCCTGTAAGCCCCACACCTGGGAGGCTGAGGCTCGAGGATGGTGAACTCCAGGCCAGCCTAGACTCCCAGTGTAATGGCATAGCTTGAGCTGATGTCTTACTAAGTAGACGAATGAGAATGCAGGCAAAGGAAGATTTATCAAGGAAAGAGAAATTGCTCCCTATAGTTGGGAGGGGCCCCCAAAGTTGGTTGCTACAGAGCCACTCTGTCTAGGGGTTTTTATACCTAAATGGCTAGAGTTAAAACCCAGAGTCAAACTAAGGATAACCGATAGGACTAAGACAAACTTACCTAAACTAGAGATGGGGCTATAAGGAGTTGAGACACAGCAAATGTATGTCTGTAGGTACCTCTTGACCTCTATTTTATCTAAAGAGGTTTATTAAAAGAACAAAGTGAGAGGGAAAAATATTTTCCAGATAGATGGGACAGAATTAGTTACAGTGGTCACCCATCAGCTTGCTGGTTACCTTGCTTGTTACATCCCGGGACTTAATTGTCCATCTGGTGCTTGTTGACTCATGTGTTTTTTTGTTTTGTTTTGTGTTTTTCAGTACCTGGGATCGAACTCAGGACCTTTCACTTGCAAGGCAGGCACTGCACCACTGAGCTAAATACCCAGCTCTGATTCTTGTTAAGTCTCGATGTCAACCTCCTCCTTATCTGACCAGGGCCTGATCATCCTGATTCTTTCTTGGGCCCAGTCTCTTTCTTGCTGTCTGCTATCTTCTGCCTAACTTGCCTGTGTAAAATATGGGGTGAGTCTCTGTCCCAAAAAACAAAATAATAAAACAACGATAGTAACAGTTTTTAAAAGGGCTGGGGTATAGTCCAGTGGTAGAGCATCTCTGGGCTTATCCCCTAGTATCACACACATGTACAGGCATGTGCACACACACACACACACATCATAATTTATAAACATTATGTGGCCAAGTTCTCTGCTATGTCTCTTACCTCATTTTCCATTGCTTTCCATCTCTCTATCATCCCTAGTTGCTGGCCTCTTTAACATCTCTTGAACATACCAAGCATGATTTCTTTTTCTTTCTTTCTTTTTTTTTTTTTTTTTTTGAGACAGGGTCTCACTACGTAGTTCAGACTGCCCTGGAACTCACTGTGTAGCCCAGGTTGGTCTTGAACTCACAGCAATCCTCCTGCCTCAGCCTCCCGAGTGCTGGGATTACAAGCATGATTTCTTTATTAGGGCCTTTGTATCTGTTGTCTTCTTTTCTCTGAATACTCTTCCTTTAAATAATTCCATGACCATTCCCCACTTCACATAGATGTCTTTCTTCACTCAAATGTCTCCCCAAAAATTCCTCTTCTGAAAAGGAGTCCTGTCCCCTTCTCTCACCCCCTTATTCTCCAGCCACTGAATCTATTCTATATTTCTTTTTAGCACTTCTTGCTGCCTGACCATGTATTATGTATTTATCATCTTTCTCCCTGTATCAGCCAACTTTCTCATCCTTGGGACAAAATACCTAACCCTCAAAACTTAAAGAAAGAAAAGTATATTTTGGCTCACAGTTTCAGAGAGATGAGTCCCTGCATGCCTGGCTAGCTCCAAGGCAAAGAGAGCAAGGAAGGTCATGGCAGAGGAAAACCGCTCAATCATGGCAGCCCGGAAGCGGAACGAGAGAAGAGAAGAGCTGGGGACAAGAGTACACCCTCCGGGATCCCTCCACACTCTGGGGACCTACCTCCAACCAGGCCCCACACCCTAACAGGGCTGGCAACTAAGAAGCCACCGATGGATTAAACCACTGATGAGTATGTATAGAGCTTACGGTCCCACCTCTAGGGCTTGGCACGTAAGTCAAGAGTAAAACATTTGCCTAGCACATGCGAGGCAGTGGGTTCAATCCCCAGGTAAAAAAAGGAAAAGAAAAAGAAAGGCAAGAGCCCAACCTCTGAAGATGAAACTTGGGGGGCAATTTAGAACTAAACCATAATACAACCCACTAGAACCCACGTGCCCCTAGGAAAGATATTTTGTGGTTTTGTTCACAGCTCTCTCCTCTTGTGCCTAGAACACCACCTAGCACATAAAAGGACTCAGTGGATGTTTATGGACTGACTGAATAAATGAATGAATGTTTTCTGTTCTGTAAATGTCCCTGAGACAGGGAATCACATGACTTGGCTCTGTTCTTGGGACGGAGAAGAGAAAAAAAAATAGAGAGAACAAATTAATATCTTAATAAATGATCCTGTAACAAGCTCCTGTTATAGAATTGAGTATGTGCACTGTGTCTTATGCTTCTACAAGGCTTGTTTGGAAGATGCGATCTTGTTCTAAAGTGCTTGGTATATCAGGGAGCCATTTGAGCAAAAAGGCAAATTTCATATTTGCTTCTGCAGCACCACTCACCTGCAAGAAACACAGAGTGAGTGCAGAAAACTGCACCTGCTCTCCTGACCAACTAGGAGGGGGAAAAGAATCTATAAACGCTACACATAGTGTGTCTGCATCTGGTGTCACAACTTCCCCTTATCCTCCATAGAATTCACCTTCTCCACCTCACAGTAACTGTCAGCCACGACTTTTCTGCCCCCGACTTCCACAGCGGACTTTGGCTTACAGTTTCAAGGTAAAGTGCCGAATCCGTATGGTGATTAGGTTTCTCTTCATGATTTAACTTCTGAGAGGCCACGCTACCAGGCTTTCAAGGTTCCTGTCTTGTCTTGTTTTTTACTGTGTCACTGATGCATTTTTTTCATAGTTGTGCCCCAACTCCATTTTCCCCATAAACCCCAAGGGATTCTGCAGAGTTCGGTGATTCTTAGAGGCACACATATCACCTCACAACAGAACTGACTGTAACTGGGTCCAGCTAACCTCTACAACAACTTCAACCGGACAGAAAAAATGCCTTAGGACCAGGACTATGTTTTATTCATTTGGGAATTCCTCAAACCCCTCATGACAGCAGCTTGGCATGTAATGGATGCTTCCAAGATGCTTGTTGCTTTCCAGTCTTCTTTCAGGATAGCTCCATTAGCACCTTTGGAACATCCTATCAAACTGATCTTCAGACAGGCTGGTGAAAAGGACTGGAAAAAACCTGCCCAGGGAAGGACTTTGCCTGCCCAGAGCTTCCAGGGCCAACTGTTGAGAGCAATTCACTTATATCTGAGCTGTCTGGAGCAACCCTTCCCCACAGCTCCCCAGTCCAGTGGTAGAGTCCCCAGAAAGTTCAAGCGACACAGGCCCCTATGGATGTGGCAGCTCGCTCCCAGAAGGCCGCACATGAGGTATATTAACATCACAAAAGTTAATGGACCAGAAAGGGGAAAATTAGCATAAATTACCTGCTGCTGCCTTCCATGGCAACACAAGAACAAGTTCAATTCGATGCCTGAGGAAAATCAAGCCTTCCTTGGGAAGCAGCAGTCTTAACGGGCTAACATAGCGCCTCAGACTCTCCTAGAAAACAGTAACTCCCCAATCATCTGGGCCTAGAAAGAAATTATGCAGAGCAAGTGGCATGAGGAGACTAGTTTCACGGATGCTGTCTCCTGGTGGGTCCTTTGTTCAGTGAAGGGAGATGGTAACTTCTCTGATTGGATGCTGAGAGGCACCTCTGCCTGTCCCTGGGCCTCCCCTGTCTCCTTGAGTCTGGTAGTAAGTTAAACATCTTTATTGAACACTACCTCCAGGGGCTTTTTGGATGCAAAAGATACATGTCCCTGCCACTCCTCACGATCGCCCTCTATCTCCCTTATACAAGGCTTGCATGGGCCTCAGTGAGATGCGGGGGTGGGGGGTGTTCTACAGCAAGGGGCTGGGGAAAGAGGTAGAAAGTGGACATAGACAAGGCACGCACTGGCGTGAGGGAAGATGCGCACTGGATGAGAGAGGCCTAGTGGCAGAAGTGATGAGGGGCTTAAAGGAACAATGGTTGCTATGGTCTGGGTCTAGATGTCCCTCAAAGTCATGTGGTCATAGGTGGCTTTTCAGAGGTGGATGAATCCAGAGTGTGTGAGGCTGGCACTAAGGGCATGTGATCACTAAACCAGTATTCAGGGTGGCTTGGCACCGCCCCAATACTGATAGTCTGATAAGATTAAAAGGGCAGAAGATGCTGTTAAGTTTCCCTAGTTGCTTTTGCTATGGCGTGGATGCCACGAACTGTTCCTCTGCGATTCCCCTCTGCCCTGTGCCACCCTGCTTTAGAGACAGCTCATTATGGACTGAAACCGCTACAAGCTGTGAGCCAAATAAAACTTCTCCCCTTTAGCTCAGGAATGAGAAAGTAACCAAGACACAGTTATTAGCTGAACTGTGTGGTACTGGGCCCTGTCTGTTTCCCTCTAACTTTAAGCAAGAGTCTGCCACACTCAGCCTTCAGAGAGAGATGCTTTGGAGAATGAAGAGGTAAGGGCAGTGTGACAGGAGCAAAGGGTGAGGTGCGCAGTAGGTCAAGAACTCCACAGAGCTGGGAGGTACGTTTCAGCAGTAGAGTGCTTGCTTAGCATGTGGGAAGCTCTGGGTTCAGTCCCCAATACCACAAAAAGAAAGAAAAAAAAGAATTCAGCAGAAGAGGGAACAAGTTTGATTTTGTTTTAGTTTTGATATCAGGCATTGATTCCAGGGCCTTTGCGCTGAGCTAAATTCCAAATCATTTATTTTTTATTTAAAAATTTTGAGGCACAATCTTGCTAGGTTGTTAAGTTGCCTGGGATGGACTTCAAGTTGTGATCCTCCCGCCACCATCTCCTAGAGTAGTGGGGTTATAGGTATGGGTCGCCACACCCCACTGATAAAATAGTTCATACCAGTTACAGTGTGGCAGATACAGTTCTAAGTGCTTTATAGTCTTATATTACTCGTAATTCATTTAATTCTTATACGAACCCCATGAAAGAGGAGGTATTATTGTTCCCATTTTATATATAAGAAAACTGAGGTACAGAAAACTAACTTGTCCACCAGTGTCGCATCACAAGTAAGCAGCGAGCAGAGCTGAGATGTGAGACCAGACTGCAGAGCTGCTCTCTTCAACCTTACACATTACTGCTCTTCAGGAACACTCAAAGGCATAGGGTTCAGGGCACGGATTTCCCTTTGAACGGTGGGTACGGGATAGGGTGTGAGTGCTTCTCACTAAAAACAGAGTGATGGGTGATCCCAGGAGGCTTGGGTGAACTGAACAATCTGATAGTTGGGCTTTTTGGTTTTTTGGTGCTGGGGATTGAAACCAGGACCTTAGTCAGCCTAAACACATGCTCTACCACTGAACTACACTCCCAGCCAAGTGCTACACATAAATTAGAACGGGAGAGGCAGGTGATGCCCAAAGTTCTTTTCTGCACTAAGGGGACTTTAAGGGGGGTTGTGAGACCAGGACAGAAATTCCACCCTGAAGGAGGTTGGGATGTCATTGTGGAGGGGACACAGATCTGAAACAAGTAGGGTAGCTCTCTTGGGAAGAGAGCCTATTCAGCAAAAAGGCAGTAGCCGATCTAGTGTGAGGTCTTTGGGTCAAAATGGTTCATAGCAAATAAAGCACTGTGGGGAAAGAAAAACCAGGGAGACTTCCTGGGGAGGTGGTCTTGCTACACTAGTAAGACCTCCTGCAGAGTAAAGCTCTGGTCTCATTTCCAGGTCCTAGCCCTCTTTCTTCAGGCCCCTTTCTCACTTTCCTTATTTCCTTCTTTCCAGACTTTCTCCTATTGAACCAACAGGAGAGTGCCTGTGAAGAGGAGGGAGCAGGACAGACAAAGGCTTTTTTGGTCAGGCAGTGGAGAAGACTCGGTTCCAGAAAATGGTCTGCAAACTAAGTATGAAGGGAGATTTAGACTTTTCATCCCAAATTATCTTTGTTTTTAAACTGAGATATGTATTAGGGTTTTCTAGAGGAACAGAATCAATTTAAAAATATGTATACTATACAGAAGAATTTATTATGCTTACAGGATCAGAGGTGGAAGAGTCCCAATGGCAGCTTTGAGATCAGCGGTAGAAGAATCCAAAATGGCTGTCTGTGCACTGGAGAGTCAGAAGATCCAATTGTAGTCAAAGGTCAAAGGTCTGGAAGCTCAAACTAGAGTCAGCCTCTGGTGTGAATCTGCGTTTGAAGGCCAAAGAAACTGGAGATCAGTGTCCAAAGGCAATGGCAAAGACTGGAGCTCTTAAAAAAAAAAAAAGTTATGGGAGGATAGCTTTCTTTTTCTTTCCCTTTGTATCCCATTCAAGGTACAAGTCTATTGGTTGATGCCACCCCCAGATAGGATGGGTCTTCCTCTCTTAGTTTGCTGACCTGCATGCCAATCATTCACATTAATAAAATTCCCAGAATTTTACTAATCTGCTGCTAGGCAGTTATTATTCCGGTCGATATATCCCAATGAATGATTACAAAATATAATTCACATAACATAATATTTACCAGTTTTAAATGTACACTTCAGTGTTTTTTAATATACTATACTTACAATGGTTTTTTTTTTGTTGTTTGTTTGTTTGTTTTTGGTACCAGGGATGGAACTTGGTTCCTTGCACTTGCCAGGTAGGTGCTGGAACCACTGAGCTAAATCCCTGGCAGTATACTTACAGTGTTGTACAACCATTATAACTATCTAATTCCAGAACATCTTCAGTACTCTAGAGAGGAACCCCATACCTCTTAGCCTCGCCCCTCTTCTCCTAATTCCTCCAGCCCTGACACCCCTGATATTCTATCTCTATAGGTACACCTGTTCTGGACGTTCACATCGAAGCATAGTCTATGTAGTCTTTTACATGTAGCATCTTTAACTTCGCAATAATATTTTTCAAATGCATCCATATTGTACAATTAATTCCTTCTTTCCTACTGGGTCCTGGCTGTTAGTCTCTGCTTCAGGTAAACTGATCTATATTTACTTTGTCTCTAGTTTTTGGAAGGCAGTTTATTCTTAGACTTCAATCCTCCAACGGATCTAAGAAAAGTTATTGATTTTGTTTGGCCAACTTTTTTCTTATTTCAGGAAGCTGAGATTCGATAACAATTTATGCTGAATGTGTAGATCACTTGGGGGAGTAAGACCATCTTAATAATACTGTCTTCCGTGAACACAGGATATCTTTTTACTTAAGTTTTCACAGTTGCTCTTAGCTGGCTTTTCCCCCCAGTGTACCTGTACCTTTGTGTCATTCTTGAACTCCTTTGCCTCAGCGGCTGCAGAGCTGAAGGGTTAAGATGTGAGACGGGTAGAGAGGCGGTCACTATTTCTCAGACAGGGCCAAATCCAAGACACCTCTGCAATGACCCATACTGGTGCAGACAGTGACCGCAGGACCTTTCTGCTAAAGTGCTGGGCACAACTGCTGGGCAGCATGCATTTGGCTCTGTTCTCTTCAGAGTCACTCTGACTCTCAGCTCTTGAATGTTGAGCAGCGGAATCTCTCAGGCTCATTATTCCAGGAAAGAATCCTCTTTTGGGGTCAGCCTTGGGACAGTAGTCCCATTAACTCTAAGGTCTAGTCTCCAATCCCTGTTTTTCCTGCCAGGAAGGACAAGTGCCTTCCTTAGGAACGTCATTGGTAGAAAGGGCTAGAACCATGCAAATTACATTTCCAAGCCTTTCCCTAATCACATCAAAGTCCTTCGCAAGGAGTCTTTCGGCCTAACTGGAGTTTGATAATTACAAATTATTTCTAGCAGAAATGCTGACTGTGGGAGAGCGGGTTAGAGCAAATTTGATTCATATTAAAGCCACGGTCAGATCATCATGAACCTTCAGGGTATTTATTTTTCCATCCGCTTCTCCCCAGTCCCCCACCTCCCTCTTTGGCTTGGCTGAGCTGGAGACTCGCCTAATACAAATAACTGCATTAAAATAAAATCATGTGAAAGCTCAGAGGAACATGCCTGAGTAATGCAGAAGATAATAAGCTTGGACAACCACCCCAGCCCTCTCTTTTCACTCCCTCAAGGCAGGAGAAGGTTCACAACAGATTTGGGATCACTTCTAACAGTAAATAGGAGGGAAACTAGAGTTTAAGTGGCTTAAGGGGGAAAAAAATGTAATAATGTGACAGATTGTTATCACTCTACTGATCCTCCCTCAATTCCTTTATCTCTAAAGTCATTTCCACTTTCTAAATTATGATCAGAGAAGCTGTGGGTATTTAACAGAACAAAGAGACTAAGCTATGAGAAATAAACCAAACCACAAGGATGCCTTTGTTCATTCATTCATTCACTTTTTCATTCATCAAACATCTGAGGTGGACTCTGTCCCAGGCATTGTGCTGCTGCAGGAGATTCAGAGATTGGGAGGCTGAAGCAAGAGGATCACAAATTCAAGGTCTGCCTGGGCAATTTATCAAGACCTTGCTTCAAAAATAAAAAATGGGCCGGTGTGTAGCTCAATGGCAATGCATGCCTAGCATGCACAAGGTCCTGGGTTTCAGTTCCTAGCACCACAAAATAAGTTTTAAAAAAAAGTAAGCTGAGTGTGGTGGCACTCAATCCCAGGACTCAGGACTGAGGCAGGAGGATCGCCATGAGTTTAAAGCCGGTCTGAGCTATATAGTGAGACCCTGCCTCAAAAATAAAACAAGCCAACAAAAAAGCGAGAAAACATAAAAACAAGAGAGAGGCAAGGAAGGAAGAGGGCTGTCATCTATAGGAGTGCTTTTCTACTGATCCGGTAGCTTTGAAACGGGCAATTAACACTCTAGGTCTCAGATGTCCAATTCTTCGGGGATAGAGGTAAGGGCTCACTGGCTCTGGAGGTCTAGAGGTAAGGGAACTAATCGGCGATCACAAAGACAAACTAAGAAGGATAAGCTGTGCCGAGAACTCGACACTGCTCTCTGCCTGCCTGCACAAGAGTGGTGAGGTGTAAGAGTATGGCTGAGAAGCGGCTGGAGGCCAGTGGGGGAGAGAGGACAGGGAGCTCAGGTCTTGTCTCTGCAAATCAGGTAGGGCTGCTTTACCTTGGTACCGTAAAAATTCTATGGCTCTGTCTTTTTTGGGGGTGGGTACTGGAGATTGAACACGGGGCTTCGTGCATGCCAGACAGGCGCTCTACCGTGAGCTACACCCCCAGCCCTCCGTGGCCTTTTATTTTTGGGTACGTGGCCCTGTTTGGGGCTCCTCCCAGGCTGGGTTTGGGAGATGGCCATACCTCAGATCTTCTCAGTGTGAAATGGATTGCTGCGTTTCCAGGGCTTAATTGGCCGCACCAGCTAAAAGCTCTGCCAGTAATGAAAATGCATCTCCTCCTTTTATCAAGAAAAAGGATAATAACTCAGCCAGGTCTTCTTACATTTTGTTGAACATTAGCCTAGCTTGTTTCCAAGGACATCTCTGATGTGAAGCACACATGGCTGCTGCGTGGTTGCCGAGAAAAAATCTGGGAGTCATTGGCCAAAGGGTGCCTGAGGCTGCCCTCCTTACCTCTTCAGAGACCACACCTTTGCAAAACGTCAGATGTCCCTTCCCAGGGAGTGGGATGATAGGACTACTTGGAAATTTAAATCCTAGACTGGAGGAGCTACTCAGTGGCAGGGTGCAGTCCCAGCACCACTACCAACAGCAGAAAAACAAAGCAGACTAAAATTCTTTTGTTTCCCATGGAAGATGAATGGCAATAGAAATATAGTAACTATGGCGCCTCACAGTTTTCTAAGGACTGTCAGATACTCTCCTGTTTGATTCTTACAGCTTCCCTGAATGGCTAGCAGGACGGTTTTGTGTCATTGTTATGGATAATGAAACAGATTTAAGGGAGGAAAAGTGACTTATTGTGAGGGTTTAGGTTGATGGTGACCCCCAGGGGGGCTTTTGGAAGTGACTGGATTGCGGGTGCAATTATCCCTCCGCAGATCAGTCCCCTAAAGCGGTCAGAGTGGAACCAGCTGCTAGGAGGTGGGGCCCGGTCGGAAGAGGCAGATCCCTGGAGGGGGCCCTGCAAGAGTGGCTCCTTCCCAGGCTGATCCCTTCTCTCTGGCCTCCAGACCACCTTGACGGGAGCAGATTTCCTCTCTGGCAGGCCCTTGCAGCATGCTTTTTCTGAGTTCAAGCTTGCCAACCGTGGATTGAAACTTCTGAAACTGAGCCAAAATGAACTTCTCCTTCTTTAAATTGTGGGTGATGGGTATTGTGTCTCGGCGCGAAAGAGTGACTAAAACATTTACCCAGTGTCACCAGTTCGTGTTAAAGTTGTGTCTAATGAGGACTGGGCAGCTTTCTTGAGCCAGTGGGGTGAGGCCTTTAGGGATTTAAGCAGTTCTAAATTCCATCCAAAGAACCTAAAATAAGTTCTGCATCCCTTCAGTTCCATCTCCAAACCCCCTCTTATTCCAGTCTTCCACCCACACTTACCTCCTATAACTGATTCAACCCACCCTTCCTGACGCTGCTCACTGAAGCCTAATTTTGCTGTCAGAAGCCTGATCCCCCCTCCCGCGGTACTAGGTATTGAACCCAGGGCCTCATGCTTGCTATGCAAGTGTTCTGCCACTCAACTACATTTCCAGGTTTTCTTTCTTTCTTCCTTCCTTTTTTTTTTTTTTAAAGACTGGGTCTCACTATGTGGTCTTGAACGTGAACTTGCTGTGTAGGCCAGGCTGACCTTGAACTCTCAGCAATCCTCCTGCCTCAGTCTCCCAAATGCTGGGATTATAGGTGTGTACTACCATGCCCAGCGTGCTTGCTTTCTTGTTTGCTTTCTCTCTCTTCCTCTCCCCCCACCTTCTTTCTTTTCTTTTCTTTCTTTCTTTCGACAGGGTCCTGCTATGTGGTTCAGACTGACCTTGAACTCACTATGTAGTCTAGGTTGGTCTGGAACTCCCAGCAATCATCCTGCCTCAGCCTCCAGAGTGCTGGGATTACAGGCATGGGCCACCACATCCAGCCAAGCTTTATTTTTACTTTGAGACAGGAGCTCATGAAGATGCCCATGCTCAAACTTTGGTACTCCTGACTCAACCTCCCAATGAGGTTATAGGCATGTGCAGCCACACCCAGCCTGATTTGTGTCAGAAATTGGAAGCTCTAGTTCTTCAGTGAGTTCCATTGAAAATAAGTCTAGAAGGAGGAGGTGAAGGGAGGGCAGGGATAAGGGGAAAAAGTGAGAACCAAGACCTGTCATGTAAAGGTACAAGATCCCAGTAATGAATGTAACTACTGTATGCCTAAGATGTACCAATAAACTCCATGAGAGAGAAAAAAGAAAAAGAAGTCTCTCCCCTGCCCAACTCTAAATCAGTCTTATTAATTTCATTCTCTTTGCTAATGACCAACCAGGAGTGGGTATGTTAAGAAATTTTCATATTCTATGAGATAGGAAAGGAAATCTGTGCAAGGTTATGGAAAGAGCTGACTCATTTAGAAAAGAGTTTGCATTATTCCTCTCTGCCACTGCGTGAGCCTGAAGAAGCTGTAGGACACTGGCACTTTGGCAGCCATGTTAGCATCTGGAAGGAAGCCAGCCCAGGAGGGTGGCGGAACAGAAAGGAGGACATAGTCTGGCCCTTGACGGAAGAAGGGACAATTTGACGTGTCAAATTAACCAACCTTAGAACCCTGCCTGCGCAGCCTCCAGGTTTCTTTCTTTTCTTTCCAGAGCCAGGAATCAAACTCAGGACCTTGTGCTTGCCAGGGAGGCGCAGCACCGCTGAGCTACATCCCAGCCCTAGCCTCCAGGATTCTTTATGCAGGTTAACAAAATTCTGTCTTGAACCACTGTTTTGTTTGTTTTGTTTTGTTTTTGTAGTGTTGGGGGTTGAATTTAAGGCCTCATATACACTAGGCCAGCGCTCTACCCCTGAGCTGACCCCGTCTGTGCCATTTGAACTGGGAATATCTCTTCTTTTCCACTGGCAGCGTTCTACGTGATACACCTTTCTGTTTCTTAAACTTTCCACGCTCATTCTCTTTCGAAGGTATCTTCACTTGCTGTTCTCGCTGTCTGGAATATTTTTCCACCAGATGCTCACGACTGTCTCTTCCTATTATTTAGGCTTCAGCCCAGAAGTCTTTTCTCCAGAGAGACTTTCTAAGCACTACCCAATGTAAACAAGTCTCCCAGTTACTGTTTTTTTATAGCATTTATCAATACCAGAGCTCACCCTTTTATTTATGCGCTTACTTCTTTATCATCTGTTTCCTCAATACAGTACAAGGTGCATGTGAGTAAGGACTGTCCCTAGCTTGCTCACACTGTGCTCCCAGCACCTACTACAGGATCTACCGCTTAGTAGGTGCTCAATAAATAGTTGGTGAATGAATAAATGAACCCAAGATAATTTCACTATGCTGCTCCCAAATTACCTTCTCCCTCATCGGCCTTTCATCAATTCCTTTTTCACAAATCTAAATCTCAGGACCAAAAAGAAATATAGAAGGCAGCAGAGATGGAAAACATCATAAAAGCAAAATTATTTTAGGTTTAAATGTAAAAGGAGAGCAGGCTGATTGCATAACGTATGTAGATCTATGCAAATTACCATGCTAGTTAAACAGAGGAGAAGTTTGAAGTGGTGGGAAGTCCAGAGTTTCATGTTGGGTGTGTTTTCCTTCTCACCAGGGAGTGCCATGAACATTTCAGGCTCCAAAGTCGGGATGCTGACATTCAGTGAGAGAAAAATCAATAAGAGTTACGCAAGTAAAGAATTTAATTTAGCTGTCGGGTTTTTCTAAGAGATAGAAATCAAAAGCATTCCACTCACTCACTTTAAATAGGAGGAATACGAGTCATGAAATCGTTCACAGGGAAAAGAAGAGGAAGGACAAGGGGATGAGGCAAACACTGCAAGTTACCCAGAACTTCGGAGGCAAGAACCTAATCTACATATAAATAGTCCTTTACATTGACGCAAAAATAAAAACCAGACACAAACATCTTCTAGGGTTACGAAAGAGGAACACGGGTAAACATTTTCAAAGTTTGTTATTAAAATTGTTTCAATGTCTACCTAAAATGTAGAAGAAATGGTACTCATTCTTCAACAACTATTTTTTGAGTATCTATGCCTCAGCCCAGTGTGAGAGTATCTGAGAACAGGGTGTGGGCACAGAATCGGCCTTTACTGAGCCTGCATTTTATCATGTTCGCATTCCAATTTTCAAAGGGAAAAACATGTTTTACCTGTCTTCCCCCAAAGTAAAGATAAAGCTGAGAATGCTGGCACATGCATCTAATCCCAGTACTTGGGAGGCTGAGGCAGGAGGATTAAAATTGCGATAAGATCTCATTATGTATTCTAGGCTGGCCTTGAAGTCACTAGCTAAATAGCCCTCAGTGGCCTTGAACTGCTGGCATTTCTGCCTCTGCCTCACTTTCTTGAGTGCTAGGATTTAAAGAGCCTTGTAATTACAGTAGGCCTACTTGAAAATCCAAGGATAATCTCCACAATTTTAGCGCATTTGATTCGCAGCTTTAATTCCTTCTGGTACCCTAATTCTCCTTTGCGTGTACCATATTCATAAATTATGGGAGTTAGGACAAGAATATCTTTGGGAGGCCATTATTCTGTCTGCCACTTCAAGAGGGGGAGGGGAGAGAGAGAGAGAGAGAGAGAGAGAGAGAGAGAGAGTGAGTGAGAGAGAGAAGCAGGGAGGGAGAGGGAGATTGAGATTAGTCATCATTTTACAGATGAAAAGTTCCAGAGATTTCCCAGAACCACCTGCCACAAGCCTTTGGCAAAATCTCAAAGGAATGCAGACCTTACATTCTGGGCTTTCTAGGATTTTACTGATTTCAGACATTTTGAACCAGTGTCCCCATACTGCCAGCTCTTCTGCTATCACTCCGGCCACCACCCTGTCTCATTTTCGTGACCTCAGTGTCCTCATAGCTGCTGTCCCTGCTCCCAGCTTTGCCTTGCTTCTACCCGCTCTCCGGCAGCCACAGCCATCCCGTTAACCGGAAGGCGGTTCCCCTCTTTGCCCAAACCCTGCCCTGGCGTCCTGTTCACTAAGGGAGTGAACTGGGTTCCTGCAACAAACAGCCTACGAGTTTATAGTCCAGGTCCTCTGACTGCTCCTTGTGCTCTTCCTCCTGCCCTCTCAGCTCTGGCCACACTGGCCTTCTTCCTGCATAAACCCCACAGCCCCGTACCAGGTACCAGAGTGCCGTGCCCACACCCGCAGCCTCGTGGCTTCCTCCCACCGTTTCGGATCTTGACTCAGCTGTCACCTTCCCATCGAGGCCTTCTCTGACTACCTTTTTGAAAAATTGCAGCTTCCTCCACCCTTCAGAATCCCCGTCCTCTTTCTCTGCTGTCCTGTGAGCCATGCATTGCTCTCTAACTTACTGAACGTTCATCATTTGTCTTGTTTATTGCCTGTCTTTCCCCCAAAGAATAAAAAGCTCCATCCAAGAGTTTGTCTCTTTTGCTCATTGCTGTATCCTCAATCCCTTGAAGAATGATCAACAAATTAAACACTCAAGCCGGGGATTTAGCTCAGTGGTACTGTGCCTGGCTTGAAAGCACAAGGTGCTGAGTTCAATTCCTGGTGCCAAAAAAGAACGAACAAAACACTCAAAAGGTATTCGTTGGCTGGGGATATGACTTAGGGGTAAAGTGCTAACTTAGCATATCTTAGGCACTGGGTTCAATCCCCGGTACTGCCAAAAAGAAAAAAGAAAAAAAGAAAAACAGAATTTGACAGTCCTTTAGTTTGAATTAACTTAGTCTTATGGAAGACGTGACAACATCAGGCTCAAATGGGCCATCATATTTATGCTCGAGAGCCTTGGCCCAGAAGCTGTAAGCTCACGCTGATGAATCCTGGCTCCGGCCCACCAAACAGGTCTCTGTAGGTTCGGCTCTCTTTGACACTCAGCTCCTATCCTCTAGGTGCCTGAACAGCAAATGTCAGAGCTTTCTCCTAAATGCAGGCAGATTTACTTTGCAGACGGTGAGGATGCATTTTAATTTGTTGATGTGAAATTTTAATTGAACTAAACTGCTAGAGGTAGTCTCTGTTCTCTGTCATAGTCTTAATTTAGTTGGCAAAACAAGACATCATCAGAAGAAAATCACAGGCAAAGACACTGCGCCAGAGGGTTTGGGAAACACCCTCCTGCGTTTGGAGGTGGGCTGTGACTGGCACAAGCATGAATTCCATCCACACAGCTGATGCCAACTTGGCTTTCCAGGGACACTCAGGTAGCATCGCGAGACTCAGACACACGAGCCCCCAGAGCAGCCAGGCTTGACGTGACTCCCCTCATGCGTTCAGTTTTCTATTCTTAGTGTTACAGCAGAGAGGAGGTGGAGGACTTCTTACCTGAAGGAACAGAAGTGTGGGAGGTGGCAGCTCTGTCATTTATTTGCCACGAGACCTTAAGCAGGTCACTTTCCCTATCTGCACCCCAGTTTCTCCATCTTTGCAACAAGGAGGCTGGAAGCCGAGTCCCTAAGGGCTTCCGTTGTCAACGTGCCGCGTATGACTCCCAGGACCCTCAGGCCTGTCAGTGTCCATCCTGAGCAGGAGTCTTGACCGTGCTGTGCCCACACTGCTGGTCTCACTCTCCTACAAGGGGTCGGGTGCAGGCCTTTTACTAAAATCATCTCATTCTCTTCTCATGGAATCACAGGTTGTCATTGTCCTGTCCTGGAGGGTGCCTTAGGATCATCCTCTCAGTGCCATCCCTTTCCCAGACCCCTGAAGCTTAGGGGCCTTTCATACCCACTACCTGTCCTACGCCAGCAGCTTCCGTCTACCAAATTTGGAGAAGCTTCTGCTGGGGTCTCACTTCATGCTCACCCTTGATGAGTACCCCAGACTGGCAGAGACCAGTTGCAGGTGGTGGCTGGCAGGAATCGGCCCCCTAGGCATTCCAGCCCAATTCCTCCCTTACCTTATTCCAAGGAAAGCCGCTGCAAGGAAGCTCCCAGAGAAGTGACTCAGACCCTGGTATCTGTTGGTGAAGCAGCTGCAGAAGGACTGAAGACAGCTTTCTTGAAGGACAAGGCATGTCCCTTGCCTTTGTGACTCGCTGGCCCACACAATACAGTTGCAGGTCCCGAACACCTTTAGTTACAAGACCTCATGCTTGGAACCAGGTGCCAGGAGGTTTAGGAAAGGGGCAATGCCTTGCAGGAGGAAGATCACAGCTTTGCATAGAAACCACCTGGCAAGTCCCTTCTATTCACTGAGACTGTTTCTTCATCGGTTATGTGGGAATGATAACAGCGGCCTCAAGAACTATGGGGAGAATGTGATGATATAAATGCTTCCAGGATGCCTAGCACTGTGCCTGGTCCATAGCCAGCGCCCCTCACGTGGCAGCAGTTGATGCTGTTATTATTAAGCCTGTAGCACAGTCCCTGGCTAGAATGTGCTCAGTAAAGGGAATCGTGACCATTATGGACCAGAGGACACACAGAGCTGCAGAGTTCCTTTCAAGTCTTTAGAGATGGTGGCACATGCCTGTAATCCCAGCACTTGGGAGGCTGAGGCAGGAGGATCGCTGTGAATTCGAGACCAGCCTGGGCTACATGGTGAGTTCCAGATAAGTCTCAACTACATAGTGAGACCCTGTCTCAAAAAAACAAACAAACAAAAAAGACCCCCGCCCAAAGACTTTAGAGGTGGAAGCTTGCAGATCACACCCTTGAGATTTCCCTCTCCCTGAATTCTTCCGTCCTTTTCTGCTTCTCCTGCAGACTGGGAGGAGGCCAAGGTCACAGAAACTGTAATAGCTGTTGCATGACATGATGGCATTTGGGAGATAAACTGTGAGCTCTGCCTCCCTTCACCCTTGATGAGAGAAATGGCCTTTTGCTGTCACAAGATGAAAAATTTGAAGATGCGAAGATGGGTGCAGTGTGTGCCACTATAATCTCAGCTACGTGGGAGGCTGAGGCAGAAGGATGGCAAGTTCAAGGACAGCCTGGGCAATTTAGTGAGGCCATGTCTCAAAATAAAAAATTTAAAAAGGGCCAAGGACGTCTCTCAATAGTGGAATGTTTGTCTTGCGTGCATGAAACCCCAGTACCCCAAAACAAAACAAAACAAGTCATTCGTGGTAAATTTGAGATAGGGGTCAGAGTTTTGTAGGGTGGTTGTAACAGATAACCACAAACTGGGTAGCTTAAAACAGCAGAAATTCATGCTCTTACAATTCTGAAGACCAGGATGTGTCAGCAGGGCTGATTCCCTGTGTGCACTTGGAGGCAGAATGTGTTTTGTGTGAGGCTCCAGCGGTTACCAGCAACCTTGACTTACAGGCGTAGCACTCAGTCTGCCCGCACCTTAACACGACGTTCTTCCTGCCTGTCTCTGTGTCTTTTCTTTCTCCTTTTTTTCCTTTTTATTGCAGTACCTCCCCAGCTCATCATTTCTCTTTCTTTCCTCTCCTTCTCGTCCTCCTTCTTCTTCTCCCTCTTTCTCCCCCATCCCACTTCCTTTCCTTCTTTCATTTCAAGACAAGGTCTCACTAGCTTGCTAAATTGCCCATGCTGGGCTTGAACTTTCAATCCTCCTGCCTCGGCCTCCTGCAGAACTGAGATACAGGCATGCACTGACGTGCCTGGCTTCCTCTTCTTATGATGACATCCGTCATATTGGATTTAGACCCCACTTCAGCCCATATGACTTCCTCTTAACTTGATTGCATCAGCAAAGACCCTATTTTTAAATCAGGTCACCTCACAGTTCCTGGGGGTTAGGACATCAGCATATCTTCTTCAAGACCACAGTTCAACACCTAACGGACATCAGAGGGTATGTCGAGTGGGCGATGCAAGGTTGAAATTCGGGGGAGAGGTCCGCCTTAGAGATGTTAATTATGAGTCATAGGAAAGTAGCACGGGACTAGGTAGGGACAGGAAAGGGAAGGGGGAGTAGTGCAGCTCTGGGATGTACCAATATTTAGTGGTTTTAGAGGAGGAAAAGCCAGTACAGGGGACTGAGAAGAAGTGGCCCGTGAGACAGAAAATGCTGCCTGGAAGCCAAGAGAGATCACGTGCCAAGAAAGAAGCAGCAGTCAACCATGCTGAAAAGCGGCTTTCGGATCACAGGGTGCCGACCACTGGTGCTCCTGATCCAATGGGTTTCAGAGGGTGTGGGGTTGGGAGCCCAACTAGGAAGGTGAGAAGAGAATGTAAGGGTCAAACGAAGACAGTAGCTATGCAGAACTGCTTCGGGAAGTCTGGCCGGAAAGCACACTAGAAACATTAAGGATAACAG
Organism: Fukomys damarensis; assembly: GCF_012274545.1. Classification (NCBI taxonomy): domain Eukaryota; kingdom Metazoa; phylum Chordata; class Mammalia; order Rodentia; family Bathyergidae; genus Fukomys; species Fukomys damarensis. Next base: position 18,439,412 of record NW_022900915.1, read on the forward strand.
GGAGGGGTGGGGTCGTTAGAGAACGTCACGTGCTACCGAGCACGTTCGAGGGCAGCGTGACCATCGCTGGAAGCAGGGACACCCACTCCAGCGTCTGGGGGACGCAGATCGTGTGCAAACACATACAGGTAGGCAAGCGAAGCTGGAGCGAAGCAGTCGAGGGAACACCCGGCTAACTCTGTCTGTTTCCTGCATGAGGCACGAGGAAAGGCCGTCGACTGAAGGTGAGGGGTGACGATAATGAAAACGTTTGAAAAGACAGGGGAAGATGTGGAACGCTGGTTCTGAAGAATGGGAAAGAAAACAGAGTAGGGTTGGACGAGTACAGAGCAGCATTAAGTATCGTCATAAGATTTCCCTTTTCTACTCAGCTCATGCACACTGGACAAATGCTTTGCCGTGAAGCTACATCCTCAGCTCCTGGGACTCTCTGTAGGCAACTTTCTTCCAAGACTGCATTTCCTCTTAAGATAGGGCTCTGGCCGGCCCTGCTTAAGTCGTACGTCTAGCTCTGCTCCCATCACTGTGGCCAGAGGCTCAGACACTGTGCTGGGAGAGAACTGGATCGCATTCATACTTCTTTGATTCAAGGGGCTGGCGTTTACATTGGCAGCCTCACCAGAACCATGGAACGGGGCTAGGGGTGCTTCTTCGAAGAAGACAGAGGTGTCAGATAAAAAGCAAGTGATATTTATTTTCCCCTGCCGCTTCCCAGGGGTTGTCTTGAGGCCCATGGGACAATGTCTGTGAAATTGCATTGTGGACTTCACAGCAGTACACAAGGTAAAAGAATATTCCAGTAGCCCTTAGTAAATGCATGTTTCATTTATTGATTTAGTCCCTCAGGAAACAGTTGCTGAGCCTCTTAGGGAGGCCTTGTGGTAGGTTCATGAAGGATAAGAGACAAATCATCTGTCAGATGGGATCCTTTTCATCGGATTTGCAGCTTAGCAAAGACGTATTAGCTTTTGCCAGGCTATGCTGTGATAACAAACAATCCCCAAATATTCATGGTTTATAGAAACCAAGATTGATTGATTTATACCAGGGATTGAAGTCAGGACCTCTGTACCAAGCTACACCCCAGTCTTTCTTATTTCTTATTTTGAGACAGGATCTTTCTAAGTTTTCCAGGCTAGGTTCAAACCTTGAAATCCTCCTATTTTAGCCTCCCGAGTTGCTGGGATTACAGGCAAGCACCACTGCCCATCCAAAGGGTTATTTCTCACTCGTCATCTTCAGGTTAGCGTCAGCTGAATTCCAAGCGTCAATTTTGTTCTAAAATATACTCTTCTCGTGGGCGAGGGCTAAGGCGGCAGTTGATGGCTCTTACAGCTTCTGCTCTGACCGCTTTCATTCTCATTTGATTGGCTAAAGCAAGTCACATGGCCAAAATGATTCCACAGGCTGGTGAAGTGTTCTCCTCCCATAGGAGGGCATAGAAAGTCACATGGCATGGGGCCGGGAATGTGGCTCAGTGACGCTGCGCCTGCCTGGCACGTACAAAGTCCCCAGTTTGATCCCTAGTACAAAAAGAAAACAGTCGCATGGCAATATGTTGTAACCAGTAACATTCTTACCATGAAGAGAAGCGAAGAATTAGGAAAAACAGCTACCCCAAATAGGTAGAGGTACAGGAATGCCTATATCTCTATCTCTGTCCCCTTTAGATCTGATTTATACTAGACAGCACTCAAAATTGTAAGATCCAGGGTATTATGAGTTCAAGAGGAGCAACAATTCACAGTTGGAGAGACCCGTGAAGCCTTCTTAGAGGAATGGCGTTTTTTTTAGTACTGGGTGTCAAACTCAGGTCCTTGCACTTGCAAGGCAGGCAGCAGAACCACTGAGGTAAATCCCCAGCCCAAGGAGGTGGCTTTCGAGCTGAGTTTTGAAAAAAATTAGAGAAGCTGGATGGGTATAGAGAAGGCAAGGCAGTCTAGCAGCGGAACAGCATGAGGAAAACATACACGAGGAAAAGGAGAACGTTTAGTCGGGGACCGAGGACACGCTGGTGGCCTTACGTAGAGGAATGGGGCAGTGTGATGGGAGGATGACACTCCACGATGAGTGGTTTCAAAAGGCAACAGAAGCTTCCACCCCACCCCAGTGATGCAGCTGTCTGTACAGAGGTTCCTGGGCTTGAGAATCTGTGGTTTCTGGTAAATGAATCCAGAATACAGAGACATTTTGGCTGGACTCCTTTTGCCTTGGTCAAACTCAGATTCCAACTTCTTTCTCTGTGTCTTTCTCTGTCTCCCTCTCTCTCTCTCTCTCTCTCTCTCTCTCTCTCTCTCTCCCTCTCTCTCTCTCTCTCTCTCTCTCTCTCTCTCTCTCTCTCTCTGTCTCCCCGGCTCCCCCACCTCAGTCTCCTTGGGAATTGTGCTCCTAATGTTCTCACAAAGATTTCTATGGGCTTTCTGTTTCCTCAGCCCCCTTCAGCCAGCCTGCTATCCGAAGAACATTCTCAAATTAGATTTTTAAATTCAAAAAAGGTCTTCCCATAGGCAGGCAGGCAGGCAAACAGAGAAGATAACCTGGTATAGCACACATCCCTGCAAAGAAGCTTCAGTCTTTGCCTTGCTGACTTTTCTGTTCTACAGCAGTGAAATGAATTGTTTCTTTCAAAATAAGATCCCATCAATTATTTTGTTCACAATGTCATGAAAGAAAAATAGAATGGCTTTTTTACAGTTGCATGCATTACAGTATGAATTTCATTGTCTCTTGTGATTCAGCTTATTATTATAGCAACCATTTGGGTTAAATGTTTATGTAACAGACGGTTTCTGTTTCTTATGTGATGAGAATGTGATGATCAGTAAAATTAATTTTATAACAATCTCGTTTGTTTTCTTTGTAGTTATCAAATCTAGTACACTGGTGGAAAACAAAAGCTTTATGAGAGTTAGCCCTGGATTGTTGGAATTAATGAGCTGCCCACACAGTTGAGTGTGTGGCCTAATTGATACTGTCCCTGGGCAGGTTTACACTTTTCATCATTAATGCCCTGCAGCCTGTGAGAAGTATGGAAAGTTAACAGGCTGACTAGGACTCGTCAGGAGACAGGGCAGAGTAACAGGGGGGGCTCCCACTGCCCAAGAAGTGCCTGCCTGAAGGCACAAGTGGAGCTCAAGACTCTGCTGGCCACACTCAGAAAAAAAGTACTAAGTACTAACTCTATACCAAGCACTGTACACAGTAGTAAGCAAGATGGAGAAGTTTCCTGTTCTTTCAGGCTTGCGTTTTAGCCAGGGAAGGAGACAATAAACAAGGAATCAATAAGCAAGATAAGGACAGTAAGAAGTACTGGTGAAGACCATAAAATAGTGTGAAACAAGTGCGGGGACTTGGGCTTACCCTAGGCAAGGTGGTCAGGGAAGGCTGGATTGCAACATCGACATAAGTGCTGGGTCCCCAGAGCGAAAAGGAGTCAGTTTTGCAAGGTGCAGGTGGAGGAAGCATTGTAAGTATTGGAAACAAGTCCAAAGATCCCAAAGCAGAAAAAGGCTACAGTTACTTGTGGAACAGAAAAGAGACAAATGTGGCGGAATAGCAGGGAACAAGAGGCAATGATTTGCCAATGGAAGTTAGAGTTAAATAAAAGTCAGACTATGCAAAGTTCTGTAAAGTTAAATAACATGGAAAAATCAGAAATCACTCAAGGGATTTCAAGTAGGAGGAATTTGATTCAAGGAATTGGTAATAAACATATCAGAAGGGTTGAGGGAGCAAAAGGGAATTATGAGGTTGCCGGGTGTGGTGGTGCATGCCTGTAATCCCAGCACTCAGGAGGCTGAGGCAGGAGGACCTCTGTGAGTTCGACACCAGCCTGGGCTACACAGTGAGTTCCAGGTCAGTCTGAACTACATAGTGAGACCCTGTCTCAAAATGAAAGAAAGAAAAGAAAAGATGAGGTTCCAAAGATTAGCAATTCCAGGAAACTGCCACCCACCCTAAGGCTGGGAGAGCACACTGGGAAATGGTGGTAAACGCCGTGACAGTTGCTGACCCACTCGTGCTGCTACATAGGAGCTGAACTGTCTGAGCGGAACTCTCAAGAGTAAGCCATTCCCAAAGATGCACCACAATGCAGAATAGCAAGCAGCTTTTCCTTTACTCCTGCTCTTGAGCCTGGCCTGTGGTTCCAACCAGCTGAACCAAACCGGAAGCCAGCTCATAAGAGAATGTAGAAAACGTAGACTGCAGACTCTCGGCTCTAGGGGCAAATGAGTAGAAGGGCAAATATAGAGCTGGAAGACAACTCTGCATAGCAGGGTAAGGAGCGTGGCTATCACTCTACAGCCTCCCCTTTTGTGAGCTCTGCGTCCCTCCACAGAAGAGACTGCTGGGGCATTCCGGCCACTTCACGTGACTGTAAAGTGTGCCTGGCACTTGGCAAGGTCTCAACACAAGTTAGCTGTCTGTGAAGCTATACTGAAAGTAAAACCAATATTTTAAAACACACACTCACACACACACACACACACACACACACACACACACCTAAACTTTTTAATGAGAGGAAAAAAAAAAAACCACCTGGCAAAGTTGGAAAGCAAGGATCGTAGTAGAGCTCAATAGATAAACTGATAAGAGAATATCCATTTCCAACTTGGCTCCCACGGGGCTCATGTAAAAGTGCTTTGCTTCTGTAGGTTCTTCTGGAGCCTACATGTGGAGTGTGATGGAGGTCACAGGAGTCTGAAGGAGGAGGCGGGTATCAGACAAGGCGGTGAACATTGTTCCAGCCACCCAGCACTGTGTAGCAAAACACCCGGAAGTCCAGAATTTAAAACAATCATCAGGTGCGGTGTCTTATACCTGTAATCCCAGAATTTGAGAAGCTGAGGCAGGAGGATCCTGTCAGGTTTCAGGCCAGCCTGGACTACATACATAACAAGACCCTGTCTCCACATTTCCCCCACCACCACCAAAATAAAAGGACTTAAAACAGTCACTTCTGTGCTTGTGATTCTAGATTAAGAATTTGGGCAAGAGTTTGGAGGTGGAGCTCCGTGGGAGAGAGCTTGCTTAGCCGTGGGAGGTCTCACACAGACTCAGTCCCCGGGACAGTAGTAGTAGTAATCTGGACAGGTTACAGAGGTGGGGGTAGAAATTTTATTTTCACAATGTTTGGGGCTTAGGCTGGTAAGATTGGGAGGGTGAGAGAGATTAGAAAAAGAGCGGGGGGCTGAGTCCCCGAAGGCTCAGTTATTAACACGGCTAGTGCTTGGGCTGGACTGACTGGAGATCAAGACTGCAGGCCAGAGTGCTCGGGGGAGGTCTCTGTGTGATTTCTCCTCGCAACATGGCCGCCACAAGGGTAGCCGCCCCCCCACGTACTAACGCGGAGCTCGAATCATGAGTTTTCAGCTACAAAGATGGAGGATCACGTCTGCGGCAAGCTGTTGTTTACAGGGAACTCGCAGGCCCACCAGACTCTAGGGAAGTAAAACTACATCACATCTCTCGCTCTCTCTTTTTTTTTTTCCTGTGGTACTAAGGATGGAACCCAGGGATTTGCAAAGGCTAAGCAAGCGCTTTACCACTGAGCTACATCCCCAGTCCTTTTTATGATTTATTTGGAAACAGGGTCTTGCTAAATTGCCTGGAACTTGTGATTCTCTTGCCTCATCCTCCCAAGTAGCTGGGATCATAGGCATGTGCTATTACGTGTGTCCCATCTCTAGATGCATGAAGAACAAGATTCTAGAAGAACAGTGGAATGAGAGATATTATTGTGATGAGCTTTGGAAAATATAATTCACCAAAGGCCTGAAGTTTAGAACTCACAATTCCCAAGGACCTGAAACCATCCCATTTATTTCAGGAAAATAAAGTCTAAGCTCCCTGAAGAAGGTGAAGCCAAAAGCACCTGCCTGTGCTCTGCTCTAACTTTCAGAGGAAGCCTCCTCAAGACTCAAAAAGGGAGACCATACGAAGTCCAGACTAAGTCCTCAGAGAGGCCTGGTAAACACTCAGTGCAAGAGAGCTGGAAGCCATGCTAGGGCGTCCTAGCACGTAGGACACTGGATAATGACGACGATCGTGATATCTGTTGTGGGCTGGGGTATAATTTAGTTGTAGAGCACTTGTGACAGTTACTGAGTCCCTCCTTGGGAACAGACACATTCTTCTCCTCCTCCCCACACTCCCTTCATCTTTTTTGAGACAGGGCCTCAGTACATAGTTCAGGCTGGTCTCCAATTTGCTAAGTTGCCCAGGCTGGCCCCAAACTCCTCCTGCCTCAGCCTTCTGAGTGCTGATAGTATCATCATGACTGCATTTATTTTTTGCTTGTTTTTTGTTTGTTTGTTTTGGTACTGGGAACCAAACTCAGGACCTTGCACTTGCCAGGGAGGCACAGTGCCACTGAGCTACATCCTCAGCCCTTTGCTTGTTTGTTTTTTGAGACATGGTCTTGTTATATATAATTGAAGCTTGTCTTGAACTCTCTGTGTAGTCCAGCCTTCTTTCTAACTTGTGACACTCTTGCCTCAGCCTCCTAAATGCTGGGATTACAAGTGTGTACCACCATGACTGGCAATTTTTAAAAATTTAAGCCCTTAAAAAGAAATGAATATAGCCTTAAAAGCACATATTAGAAAAGAAAACGGATTGAAAATGAATGAGCTAAGAATCTAACTGAATAAGCTATAAAAAAAAAAAAAACCCACAACGAAATAAACTCCAGGTAGAAGGAAGGAAATAACAAGATGAAGAACAGAAATTGAATAGAAAACAAATGTGCAACAAAGAAAATCAGTCAAGCAAAAAAAAAAAAAAAAACCCACAACGAAATAAACTCCAGGTAGAAGGAAGGAAATAACAAGATGAAGAACAGAAATTGAATAGAAAACAAATGTGCAACAAAGAAAATCAGTCAAGCCAAAAGCCAAATCTGTGAAAACTGAAAAATCTCTGGTGACAATGATCAAGGAAAGTTGAAAAAAGACAAAAATAATTCAATGTCAGGAGACGAAAGAAAGATATCACTACAGATGTTTCAGACATTAAAAAGTAAGTGGATATTATGAATAATTGTGTACCCTCCAAAAAAAAAAAACAAAGACAGGTGCGAAACAGACAAATTGCTTGAAATATATACCCAAACTGACTCACCTTGAGAGGAAATCTGCATAATCCTATAATCATTAAAGAAATTGAGCCAGAAATCAAAAATCTTCCCATCAAAAGGAAAACCTCAGGTAAGCCAGGTACTGTGTGTGCCCGTAGGGCCAACTCCTTGAGAGATCACATTAGGGGGTTTGCTTGAGCCCCAGAGCTGGAGGCTGACCTGAACGCAACATAGAGAGACCCTGGGTAAAAGCAAACAAAACGCTGTACACTGAAAAAACCCCTTAGCCCTCACTAAGGAGTTCTGATGCCTAAAACACTGTACGAGAGTGCTGTATCATGATTCCCTCCACCAGACAGGAAACAGGGGTCCAGAGAGTTGAGCAATCTTCTAGAAAATGTCAAAGCCAAGATTTGAACCCTGGCTGCCCGGGCTCCGGGGTCTCAGGCAGGACACTCCCTGGCTTCCTCTTCCAGTGTTATCTTCAACCACAGGTGAATGAGGGCAAGAGTGAAGAAGGGCTTAGCCAGATGTGCTAGAAATAAGGGGAATCTGATCATGTCCGCCCAAGGACGACCTGGAGATGATCTCCAGGACTCCGTCTCTCTGGCCTTCAAGACTGAGTCCAGCGCCAGCCCTGCTCCCATGTGGAGCACCGTAAACCCTAGCCCGTGGCTGTCCCTGCCTGCTGCACCCTTGTGAGGTTTCATAGTGTCTCTGGGCCTCTTCTGTCTTCTCTGCTGTGCTCCTCACCACTATTTGCCAACTCTGACAGTGCTGGACTCCCCGAGAATACAGACCACGTGTGGGCTAAAAAAGCTGCATTAAAAAGTTAAAGTCTGTCCCTCAACCTGATCACTGGGGCTCTGAAAACTCTAAGGCAAGTAGTTATCAGTCTTCTAGACCACCCAGAGTATGTTCATATTAAAAGGCATTTTTGATTTATTTGGGGTTTTGTTTTTGTTTTCTTTTTTATAGTACCAAGGACGGAACCCAGGACCTTGAATATGCCCAGCAAGTGCTCTGCCTCTGAGCTACTTGGCATTTTAAAGCATTTTAAGATATTTTTTTAGTAAAAACTAAAAATGCAAACAGCTGGGGATGGTGGTACATGCCTATAATCCTAGCACTTGGGAGGCTGAGGCAGGAGGATTGCTATGAGTTCAAGGACAGTCTGAGCTCTATGGGGAGTTCAAGGCCAGTCTGTACTAAATAGGGAGACCCCCTGTCTCAACCACAAAACAAAACAAAATAAAACATAAATATTCTCTCAGCCCACTTTGTGGTTCCTGAAGACAAATTCTCTATAATAGGCATGAATGGCTCCACGATATAATGTAGCATTCCATTCTCTCTCTAAATCGAAACTAAATCCAGTATAAGTTCTTTGTGACACTCGATCGCTTCCTTCCCTCCTGGGCAATAGGATTATACATCCACGTTATTTGCCAGCTAACTTTGCAGGTTATCGCCCCGTGAAAGGGAGTATTTCTCCATATCTTAGCTCCGGCCTCGGCCATGTGACTATTTGACCAGCGGTATTTTAGTGCACAGCATGTGAGCAGGGGCTGAAAATGGGCTTGCTCACGCGGACTGTTTGTACTTCTGTTATCTCTGTGGCTGTCCCCTGGCTGGCCTGCTGGTCCTGAGAGGAGGATGAGAGACATGTGGAGTGGCACCAAACTGCCAGAGCCGGTCAGCCCGTAGCAATGCAACCTAGCTGGCCTCCGAAAACACAAGCCAAATAAACACCCTGAACTCTTGTGATTGTTTGTAAAGCAATATTGTGGCCATAGTTAACCAATAGAAGCCCTTGTTATATTGTTTGGGGGAGGGGGTTGTTTTTTTACTTTTGGGGATTTTTGTTTGGTTGGTATGGGGGATCAAACTCAGGATCTTGCTCTTACGAGGCAGGTGGCAGAACCACTGAGCTAAATCCCCAGCCCTCGTTTTGTTTTGGTTTTTTAAGACAGGGTCTTACTATGTAGCCCAGGCTGACCTCAAACTCTCGTGGACCCTCCTGCCTCAGCCTCCTGCGTGCGAGGATTACAGATATGCACCACCACACTGGTTTGTGTTTTGGACTGAACCCAGGACTTCACACATACTAGGCAAACACTCTACAACTTAGCTACATTCCCAGCCCCTCCCTTTTTGGTACTGGGGATGGAACCCAGAGCCTGTCTGTCTGTCTGTCTGTCTATCTATCTATCAATCTATCTATATCTATCTATCTATCGTCTGTCTAACCCAGGGCCTCACTGTCATTAAATTGACTAGCCTAGACTCAAATTTGCAGTCCTCCTGCCTTAGCCTCCCAGAATGCTGGGATTACATGCATGGCCTCCATACTCAACTTGTTTTACTATTGAGGCCGCATCTCATCTGGCCTCAAACTTTTAGGCCTCCTGCCTCAGTCTCCCCCCCAGATGGAATTACAGATTTGTACACCACACTTGGCTCAACTAACCCTCCTGAGTTGGATGCATTCCTGTTCAATCTGGGAAGCACTTATTTAGCCTTCAGTCCTGCTCTGGTACACTTCTGAAATCCCAGCACCAAGGAAGCTGAGGCGGGAGGATCATGAGTTCAAGCCCAGTGTGAGCTGCACAGTGACACCCAGTCTCAAAGAACAAAAACTATACCAAAAAATTGTAACCCTTGGTAGAGCGCTTGCTGACTATGTGCAAGGCCTTGGGTTCGGTCCCTAGCACCACATGCAAAAAAGCCAGGAATGGTGGTACATACCTATGGGAGGCTGAGGCAGGAGGATCACTGTGAGTTCGAAGCCAGCCTTGGCTACATAGGTCAGTTCGAACTCCATAGCAAGACTTTACCTCAAAAATAAACAAGAGCCTGTTTGGAAAGAATCTTTCTGGCAGCCTGCTGCCTGTGGCTTCTTCTTTCTACCTGGAAACACACTAGTCCTCGTGCGGGGGGTGTCAAAAAAATTCAACCCTCAGAGACACAAAGTCTGGCCTCCCCTTGGAAAGATGGAATGCTTCCCCTTCTTTTGAGATGATCCTATAACTATGCAAAACTAGACTTGGTTATTCTCTCCACGGATCATTTTGCTACTTTTAATTCTTCATAAATCTTCACCACTGTGCTGTGACTTCCTTAGCTGTTTGTTTTGTTGCGCTTCAGACCGAGCTCCCACTTAGTGAGTGCTTGATAAATAATGCGCAAATGAACGAAGAATATGTGTCACAGGACCAGGAAAATTTCCCAATTAAGGGTGGAGAAATAAACACCAACACCCACTCTGTGCAGGTCTTTGTGTCCTGCAGGGTGGCCCTTTCAGGAAAAGGACCAAGGCCACTAGAGCTGGGACTCAAGTCTACAAAGGAAAGAAAGCGCAGGAGGGCAGTGGGGGCCTCAACAGCAGCTTTGGGTTCAGGGAGGCACAAGAGGAAAGGGGAAGAGGGCACCCTAAGGTCGGCGGTGTGGGAGGGCTCGGCCACTGGGGCAGGAGGTGAGCACCTGCTTGTGCGGTGTCCGAAGGCGTCAGAACAAGGAGAGCACAGCCCAGGAATGAGTTTGCTATTTGTGGACAATAACAAGGAGACCCGCCTGACCTGCTGTAGGACTGGCGATAGGGAGTCATGGAGGTGAGTTTAGCTATTTCAGGCTGTGGCCTGAGTGGGGAGACCAGAAAAAGACAACGAAATCAGGGTTCCCGAGGCGGGATGTGATGTGCATCCACCCGCCCAGGCCTCTCTTTCCTCTCCTTCCAGGACGAGAGCAGATCTGAATCTAAGGCAGAGGCTCAAGAGATGAGCCCCCACAGAGGGGCGGACCCCTTGGCTCCTCTAAGAAGGGGGAACTTGTGGGTGTGAAGACGGCTCAGTTGCATCCACGCGTGGTGGTGCACAACTGTAAGCCCAGAATTCTGGGAGGCTGAGGCAGGAGGTTTGCAAGTTTGAGCACAGCCCAGGCAACTTAGTGACTTAGAAAGACACTCTCAAAATTTAAAGGAGGCAAGAGTGCTGGGGATGTAGCTCAGCGCGAAGGCTTTGACTCAGTCCCCAGCACCGCAAAAAGTGGGTGGGTGGAAGAGGAAGAGGAATAGGAATAGGAAGAAAAAGAAGAGGAAAAGGAAGAGAAAGCAAAAAGAAAAAGGTAATTCTGTTCTCCATGGATTCTTTCCAGCTGGAAAGCCAGAGGCTGCTTTATATCCTATGCCTAAATTCTGGCTGTCTTCCTCTTCTTCCTCTGCCCAGACAGAATCCTTTTTCCGGCCCCCCCTCCATCCTCCCTGCCTTCAGAGCATGGCAGGGAGCAAAGAGAAAGACTAGGCCCCTTCTCTGAGCCCTGCTCTCCCACCCCAATCAGGAGGCCGACCCAGACTGAAAACCAGCTGCTCATGAAGGAAGCTGAGAACCGAAGGAGGTGACTAATGGTGTCAGGAGCAGGGCCCAGCAGGAACAGGAAAATCAGCACTGGGAAAATCGACCCCAGGAGAAATGAGAAGAGAGAAGCCAGTATCTAGAGCTGGCAGGGCTCCCGCTCCCAAAGGATTCTCTTAGGATTAAACCAAACCAGCTTCTCCCAGTTCTCATCCGTCTCTGCCAGGAGCTGTCATTTTAGGAAACAGGGGTATTTGTCACCTATAGAGGGGACGGGGGTGACTAGGACATGGATGTAGACAGGATATTATTCCTTTGCAAACATTAACTGATGCCAGGTGTAATGGCGCACACCTATAATCCTAGCACTCAGAGGCTGAGGCAGGAGGATTGCTGCGAGTTCAAGGCCAGCCTGGATTGTACAGTGAAACCCTGTCTCAAACAATAAAGAAAGCAGGCCCGGGGATTTGGTTCAGTGGTTCCACCGCCTTTCTTGCAAGGTCTCGAGTTTGATCCCCGGTACTAAAACATAAATATAAATAAAATTAAAATAAACAAAGCAAACATTAATTAAGTCCCCCATACAGGATGCCTGTACTGAGCAAGACAGACAATCCCTGTCCCCATGGAGCTCTCTTCTTGATGCATTGAAAGTGCAAACTCCCTGCTGTGGCCGAAGAAACCATACAGGCTCTTGTTCCCGTCTTCTCGGCCTGCATCCGTGCCCCTCTCTGCGCTGTCACTCTTCTCCCGCTGCAGAAGCCTCGCGGCTCTCCCCTGAGCAGGCTAAACTAATTCATCCCTGCTCCAGGGCTCTTGCACCGGCAGTTCCCTCCGTTTTCAGCGCTGTTCTCCTGACTCTTCGCGTGGGTACTTCCTCCTGGTCATCTGTGCCTCGGCACAGGGACGTCTTGAGCAGACAGCAAAGCCCTCCAGACGGGGTGAGACTCGTCAGACCCCTCTGAGATAGGAAAGAGCGGAGGAACTGAAAGGAAACCAGGGAGGCTGGGGAGAGAGGGAGAAGGGAGTGATTCAGCCTGAGTTTCCTTAGAGAACCGAGCCTGGGATATAAGCAAAGACTCAAGGAGTGGGATGAGGGATGGAGGAGAAGAAGCCCTCAGGGAGCATTCTGAAGAGCTTTAAGAAGGATCTCAGAATATCCACCCAGGCCATTGATCCAGGGGTCCCCATCCTTACAGTCAAGAGCTTCTCCAGGGTGTGAACTACCCTGTGCTTCTGGGTTGCCGGAGCAGGAAAGCGAGCCATTCCCTGGCAACAGAGAGGCCCTGAGGCAGGAAGCAGGAGGGCAAGGTCAGGGTCCAGCGGGTGCTGTCAGATTGCACCCTGAGGAGCGGAGGGTGGTTGGAGCCTGTATGGAGCTGGTTGTCCCCGCAGTGGCCAGAATTTGAAGTGGTGCATAAGAGGTGTCAGTGACGGGGACACAGCCTGAGGCTGGACAGGCGGGCTGGAGACGGGAGAGGAGATCAGCACAGGCATTGATTTTAGACTCCGCTGCAAGAGGGAATTGTAGCCTGAGGCCCAGGACAGCACCTCCTCCACCCAGCCCTTCCTGTCCCAAGAAGGCCTTTTCCCAGTTGGAGGAATCTTATCAAAAGGCCCCCAGCACTGTCCGTGGGAGGCCGAGGAGACGAGGCATGATGCTTGTAAAGGCACGTGCGCGTGGCCTGTATAGGCTGAAAGGCTGAGGAGAATCCTCACAACGTCTTCAGGGGACCTTAATCAGTATCTGTTCACCGAGCATCTCCTGGGCGGCAGGCACTGTCCCGGCACAGGCTGTGAACACCACGCCGCGCATGGTGGTGCACTCCGGAGACTGAGGCCAGTGGATCGCTGAGAGTTTGGGGCCAGCCTGACCTACGAAGCAAGACGCTGTCTCAAACAAACTAAAAAGAATTCCACGGCCCTTGCCCTGGCCAAGCTCCTATCCCAGTGGGTAACTTGCAGACTTGGTCTACATTCCATGTGTATTTCAACGACTACATGGAACAGGTGTGTGCTACCTTGTGGGGTCCAGTAGTGCACCTCCCTTCCTCCATAACCTCCCCGTCCCCAACCCCAACCCCACACCTGCTCCCTCGGCCCAGCCCCACACTGACTGCCGGGGTGGGCGGATGACTGCCGGGGTGGGCCTCCCAAGGAGGCCCAGCTCATTCTGATTTCTCAAAGAAGTTGAATTTTTCCAACAGCCAGGGGCAATGAGAGCAGCTCTGGAAACCTGGCTGCCTGTGCTCTGTGCTGGGATAGGCAGCCCAGAAATAATTGCCTCTTTGAGTGCTGCACTGGAATGTGCACGTGTTCCCTGCTGATGTGGGGGCTGTTCCCTCCCAGGGCTGCGGCTTAACGTGAGGAAGGAATCAGGCTCCTGAGGTTGGTGTGGGCTGCTTCCAGAAGAGGTGGTGGGTGGGTCTCAGGTGCCTCGTCCTTTCCCTTTCCTCCAAGTCCACTTTATTCAGGCAGGTGCTTGGAAAGCACCTGCCGTCTCTGGCTGTCACAAGCACCACGAATCACCACTCTGAGGTCATCATTTCACCCACAGCCTCCTTCACACCGTGCACTGCCCTGAGCTCTGAAGGCTGCTTTGCTCTAGGAACCTCTCCTTGCTGCTGTCCTTAGGGCAGGATGCCTGCCTCTCCTTGCTCCTGGTAGAGAAACAGAATGCTAATGATAATGAGTCAGATTTTCCCACATGGGGAAGCAGTCAGATGGATCCTAATGCCACAGCCAGGTTCTGTCCACCAGACCTGTGACTGCACCGAGATAGCCACCTCCTCTGTGGCTGTCATCTGGCAGTGAACGGGCAGAGAGAGAGAGAAGGGAGAGCACATGACTGAAACCAGTGGAGAGGTTTCATTTCTATCTGCCCCTAATCTGGTTGGGTCTCCCCAAGTTGACTGGGGCTGTCTCCATGACTCCAGGCCAGCCAGTGCCTCCCTGACTCCCTGAGGACCCCAGCTCACACCTCTGACTTGCTGGGTGTCTGATGCCCTTGACAAGGCCAGTAGAAGAGAGCATCTGTCTCTGTGCAATTATTTCAGCTCTGTGATTCAGCTGAAATCCTCTGGAATTATAGGCCTGTCGACTATATTCTCCTTAAAATAACTATCCTTCATCTAGGTTATGATCTTCTAAAATAATCACCCTCTATTTAGGCTGTAATACAGTGTGGAGAGACATGGGGGATCGGTTGTCAGGGTGGATGCAGGGAGCCACTGCTCTGTTTAGGGACCCCTAGGCCTGGGGATCTCCTGGGGACACTGTCCGCAGTTCCGGTCTTCCCGTAGGCTACAGAGTTCTGGGCCTTGAGCTTCCCCACCAGTCTTGGCTCCTGGAAAATGACTCATTCTACAAAATGTTGCTCAGTGGTGGCCTCCTCTCTGCAGCCTTCCCTGATCTCTCTTCAGACCTGGCTGAAGTCAGTACTTCTCTCAGAAAACAGCCTGATCTTGAACAAGTCACCAATGGCAGAACCCCAGTAAAATGGAGGCAAAATGTCTTCCCCAGAGTATTCGTGAGACTTTAAGGATAGAATGGATCTAAAACCTCCTGCTATATCTGACACATGGTCAGGGCTCAGAAAATGACAGCTCTTGAAGTGATGATGGCCGGGATCACACATTTTCAGTGGCCTGTTTATACATCTGTCATCTCTAATAGACTGTGGGCGCCTTATGACTAGGGCCACAGCTGAGTCATTGCCATATATATAGCACCCTGGTTGGCTTGGGGTAAGCACTCCATGCACGGTAATAAGTGTTAGCGTTATCATTAATTGGGACACTTCAGATAATAATAACTGGTCTTCATCTCTTTCTCTGGATTAAACCCAGGGCCCCAAGAATGTTAGAAAAGCACTCCAGCCCTAAACTATATCCCCAACCCTTTTTATTTTCTATTTCAAAACAAGGTCCTACGCAGTTGCTCAGGCTGACGTCAAACTTGGGATCTTCTTACACGTGCCACTGAGGATGGCCTAACTGGTCTTTAATGAGTTTGTTTATTTATTGTTATTTCTCTGTGTGTGGTACTGGGGATTAAACACCAGGGGTGTTCTTCCACTGACCTACATCTGCAACCCTTTCTACTTTGAGATAGAAGTCTCACTAAATCGCCCAGGCAGGACTCAAACTTGCTGTCCTCTTGCCTCAGCCTCCTAAGCACTAGGATTGTAGGCGTGTGCTACCATGCCTGACTTCTTGATATCCCAGGCACTGTTGTAAGAAGTTTACTAAGACTGTATCACTGAGTCTTTATAACAATCTTTAGAGTAAATACTATTATTCCTATTTTGCAGATGAGTTTATTGAAGTTGGATAACTTGCTCGTCACACTGTAAGAAGTGATGGATGGAGGCAGTTTTTGACCTAGGTCATGACAAACCCAGAGTTTCTGACCACCTGCTATACTCAGCTGCCTAGCGTGCTCTATACTATACTCTAACCCCAGACCCCTGTCTTTCTCTTTGAAGGGGTTTGGTCTATTTCTGAGCCTCCAACCCCCACTCAGATCCTGGCACACAGTCCCTGTAGGGAGGGCGAACAGGAGAGCGGAAACGGGGCGCAGTGGTAGACAGTGGCACGGAGGTGGGGCAAGAGCTCTTGGAGGCCCTAGGAGGCCAGGGCAGCAGTGGCAGAGGAGAGGCTGGGGCCTGGCCTGCAGGCTCACACTCCTTCCCAGAGCTCCTGGCCATTTCCACCCACTGGAGGCGAGTGCCTTTGAAAGGGTGGTCCTAGGGGACAGACAAGCTCCGAACACTGCGAGCGAGCGGGGTGACTAGTTTCTCACGCAGCTTCTTCCCCGTCCCAGGACCCCCGGCCTGAGTTAGGGCAGACAGATTTATTGCACCTGAGTGGCAGAAAGAAAACAAAAGTAGGCAGCAGTATCCCTGCCTCAGGAGTCTGACAGAGGAAGCTGGGGGGGAGTCAAGGCCTTTCTGAACTCAACCTTCAAGGTCTGACCTCACTCACAAGGTGGTGACTCAGAGAAGCCAGCCCCGATGGAGATAAATCTCACGGGGAGGAAGTGCGAGTCTTCGTCCCTTGTCCTGTGAGCACTGGGGTGCGGGGGAGGCCTGCTCAGCCATCCGACCTTGGAGCCAGGGTCGCAGCACCCTCTGCCGCCTGCTTGGTCCTGCTTCCTCAAGCGCAGTTGGTGCTAGAGAGCGAGAGGGACATTTTCATTTCTACTTCTCCCCCTGATTCAGAGTCTAGGCAGCTATTTTGACTGCTTCACTGGAATATTCTTTAATTCTGAGTTTCTTTTTCTCATTACAGCTAGAAAATTAAAATCTCCTTGCCTTGGGCAAGTGAAGGCTGAGTGAGAGACGGCTGCCACCACCACACGTTTCTTATTTAAGTCAATTTGGAAACACCGAATGCTTTCTCTCAGGGCAGGTGACCCGAGGGAAGAGGACAGGGCAGGCTTTAGCCTCCCTCCTCCACACATTGTGGGCATTAATTCTCGCATTTCTCCTGCAGCCCTCACTGACCTCACCTAGTCACAAACTTAATAACAGCCTGAGCTGGCAGAGCCCTTCCCCACCCGACATTTCCAGCTGAGCCTCATAGCAGCTCTGCAAGGGAGGAAACGAAGAGTCCTCCTCCTCCTCATTTTATTAATGAGGGGACTGAGCACCCAAAGCTTTTCTCAGAGGAGAGATGGCAGCTCCTGAGGTTCCCGGGGTGGGGGCACAGGGGGCGGGGTGGCTAAAGTTGTGATTCCTCCTCAGGTCCCCTTGCCATAAGATGGCTAGGGCAGGATATTGAATAGGAACCACCGGGAACAGTGCGATCTTGGGCAGTGTTACGGCTGTGTCTAGATGTCACCCCAAAGCCTCATGCGGGTCTCAGGTGGGGTTTTTCACAGGTGGCTGGATTCGGAGTATGTGATTGATTCAAGATGCAAAGCTAGGCCCAAGGGCACTAGGATTCAAGGTGTGAGTGCTACCTGCCTTAACTGTCTGAATAAAAGGGCCAGGAAGGTCTGTTAAGGTCAATTGTTGCTTTTGCTGCCTGGTAGGTGCCACACTGTGTTCTCCTATAAGATACCTCTCTGCCACGATGCCCCTCTGCCAAGCCACCCTACCTTGGAGCCAGCCAGTTATGGTCTGAAACCTCTATATATTGTGAGCTAAATAAACCTTTCCCCCTTTAACTTTGGGTGTTGGGCATTTTGTCTCAGCAACATGAGATAAGTAACTAAGACAGGCAGCTACAGGCCACTCTTAGAGCCTTCAGCTTCCTCATATTTAAAAGAGGGATTGGGGCTGGCACTGGGGCTCAGGAGTAGAGCACTCGCCTGGGATTCATAAGGCCATAGGCTCATTGGCAGTACGAAACACACACATACACACACATACACACACACACGAGGGGTTATGCTAAATTATGCCTAAGGCCACCTTGTGCCTCTGCACAGATGCCTGGGAAAGGAAGCTCCCTGTTTTCTGTTGCTTTGTCCATTTCTGTTTCTGAGTTGCTGTTCTTGAGAGGCCACTGCTCTTCCCTGGGCCAGTGTGTGCACCTGTCCTTCCCCTGGTATCCTTTTCTTTATGCAGATTTTTTCCTCCTTGCTCACAGACTCTTAGAGGGATACCTGGTCCACAGGGTGTCTCCCACTGGCATTCTGCACCCTAAGATCCCAGCGGAGGGACCTACAGTGGAAGTCTGTGGGAGGTTGGCTCCCGCTGCTTTTACTAGCAGCTGCTGCTTTTACTAGCAGCTGCTGTTTTTACTGAGCTTATGGAGAGGTGCCTGGGGGGTTTCCAAGGTCTCCAACAGGTTCTTTTCACTAGAAAACAGAAGACCTGGAAATGAAAGCTGTCTACCTCAAGAATTCCAACTTGTAGCAAGCTGTGGCGTACACACCTATGACCCCAGCACTCTGGGAGACAAGCAGGATGATCACAAATTTGAGTCTAGCCCAGACAACTTAGCAAGATCCTGTCTCAAAAATAAAAAAGGGGCAAGAGTAGTGTTATATGCCTGTAATCCCAGCACTCCTGGTTGAGGCAGGAGGATTACCCTGAGTTCGAGGCCAGCATAAGCTACATAGTTCAAGACTAGCTTGAACTACACAGTAGAACCCTATCTCAAAAAAAAAAAAAGAAAAAAAAAGTTTGACTCAGTACAAAATCTCTGGTTTTAATTCCCAGTATGGAGGGAAAAAATACAAGAAGAATTAGAAGTTATGACTGCCCCATAGCCAAACAATGGTACCAGCCTTTCAGGTCTGGTGGAAAAAGAGTTCTTGTTTCACATTCATTTCCAGCCCCAGCTCCCTCGTGGACCTGGTAGTTTTCCATGTGCTCCCTTTTGTGAGGCTCCTGAGCCTTGCCAGGTGATTCCCTATGAAAACCAGGGCCTGAGACAACATGTGAGCCTGCATTACTCCTTAACCTCGCGTTCTTGTTTTGGGTGTGAAATGACACCATTCTCACCTCCTCTCCTTCTCTCAGAGAGTGGAAGCCAAGGTTCAGGGCTCTTTTCTTTGCACTTCAAGCCCAAAGGCCACAGAGGGAACTCGAACTCTACCCAGAGCCAGCAGGAGAGACAGAGCTGAAGTAGGGACAAGTGAATGAATACTTCGTGGAGATAAAGGCTTTGAATTGCAATTTGAAACCTAAAGGAAGATGCATTTTTGAGGCACAGAAAAGAAAAATAAGCAAAGTGAAAAATAGGCCTTGGAAATAGATCAGGGTTGAAATTTTAACCATGTTTCAAGCTGTGGAATCTTGGGCAACCTCTGAAGTCCTCAGTTTCCTTTTCCACTTTCCACAGTTGTTGCAGGATTGGTGAAATGATGTACAGAAGACACTTACCAGCGTCTCTGGCATATACTAGGCACTCACTAAATGGCTGCTATTTTTATCACTGTTGCTGTCGTTGATGAAGGAGAATTGTGAAGTGGAAGTCGGAGACCAGACTTTCCTGTTTGTGGAGACTTAGCCACCGTGAGGAGAGGAGAAACCCCCAGGCAAGGTCTCCACTAGATGCTGCCATGGTCTCATGAGAGTGTAGGCTTCTGGAGCTGGTGCCATCTTGTTGACTCAGATACAGAAATAAAGGCTTTGATTTCCTTGGGGCAGCTCACTTTATGCTGGGAAAAAACAGCATCTTGGGAAATTAGAGTCACAGAGGCTGGGCAGAATCCCTTTCACTGTCAGATAAAGGGCTGCCTGTTCTGGTTCCTGTCCGTGGCAAGAGATGATGCCCAGGCTGCCACTGAGCACAAGGAGAGGGCCAGAAGGCACAGGGGTTGGGCAGGTTCCAAGGAACAACCTAAGGTGACAAGGGAGGCTACCAGTGGGTAGCGTCTTCTCTGTGACACTCATCTCCCAAGCTCTCTAATTCTCAGGGCTGACAAGGAAAGTAAGACCAGGCTGAGGCATTATAGGAAAGGTAGATGATCATAGGTCAGTGAGGCTCCTGCTGGGCGTGGCGGCGCACCCCTATAATCTCAGCACTTGGGAAGCTGAGGCAGGAGGATCACTGTGAGTTCAAGACCAGCCTGGGCTACACAGTGAGTTTAAGACCAGCCTGAACTACATAGTGAGACCCTGTCTCAAAAAAATAAAAACAAAAGAACTGAGGCTCCTCTCCCAGGGAGTTGGTTTCATGGGTGGGCCTTCTATATCACTAGTTCTGGAGGACCCGTATCAGGGGGGCGGGTGTCAGTAAAATGGGGTAGCAATTCTAGGATCCTGAGAAAGGAGAATCCAGTTTTCAGCTTCACCTCACCCAACCTCTCTCTCTCTCTGTCTCTCTCTCTGTCTCTCTCTCTCTCTCTCTCTCCCATTTCTTCTTGCTCTCCTCACTCTTTTTCATTCCTATTTTTCCTGCCTTTTCCTCAAGCTGGCTTTGCACATTTTCAGCTTCTTTTTTCAGACCCCCTTCGCCTCCAAGAGAGTCTCTTTGTCTTTTTCTCTCTTCTCATTTGTGTCTCAGCCTCTTCTAGAGGCAGAGGCTCCTGCCTTCTCTGATGTAGGCTTAAAGAAGAGCTAAACCCAAGGGCCGGGGGCAGCTTGCGCACCACAGGGGCAAGGGCCAGTCCATGTGGAAAAGTTTGCACCTGAGGGCATAAAGATGGTGCAGACACATGGAATGCAGTATCAGGGGCTCCGGTGACTCACCGCTCATGGGAGGGTCTGGGAAAGTGATGTCATTGCTGGAACTGGTGGTGATGTTGGCAGCTGCACCCCATGCCTGCTGTACCCTGTGCCTATCCTGAGATCTTTTTCTTGCCTTGCTAGCTTCTTTTTGCCTCCTGATTATAGAGAACGGCTGGGGAAGCAAGTTATACTTTGGTGACATCTAGAACCACCATGTGGTTTTCTTAGACTGAGACCTTCCTCCCCACGGGCTCCACCTCCCCTGCCTGCCTTGGTGGGCGCTCAGTCTCACACATGGAGGCATTCAGCTCAGGTGCATGCGTGCACACACTCACACTCTCACACACACACTCCCTCCTGCCATCTACTTCTCCCTGTTGGGGGAAATCATGTAAACAGGGCCTCCAGGCAGTGCTGAGGGACTCCGGTGAGTCTCCCTGGGGATGACCTGAGGAAGAACCCCTGGCTACTCTCATCCAGTGGCCTCTTGATGCCATGTGCCTCCTGACTTCAGGAGCCACTCCCTTCAACCCAAGTAGGCCCAGTATTTGGGTGTCCTTGAAAATACATGTTACCAAGTCAGGCATGGGGGCCGCACACCTATAATTCCAGCAACTGGGATTACAGAGACTCTGTCAAAATGAATGAATGAATAAATAGGCACTACCATTTCATAATTAGAAAAAAAACACAAGCAGGATGAGGCTTGAAATTGGGGGATTTGTGGAGGAGGAAAATTTGAGTTGAGCCAGAGACTTTTCAAACAAGAGTCTAAGACAAATGTCACATCCACCCCTCAAATCTACCTTGCATTTCCTCTAATTGGGAAGAAAGAAAGATGTATATTACTTGGTAACCAAGTCCAAGGCAACCAGCTGAAGCTGGGGCAAAGGAATGGTTCCCAAATCGAGTACTAATATTAATGCTATGTGACTCACATGCAAACTTTTTGAAAGCAAAAAATAAATAGTTGGTGAGTCTTGAACGTGAACAATTAGCCTGAGGTGAAACCAGTGGAAGAGCCACAGCCTAGTAAATGAGGCAACTTCCAGGTTAGCTAGGGGATGTAGGCCACTCCAGGCCTCTGGAAGCCCTAACCTATCTGTGGTGGGTGGAAATGGTTTGTTCAGCCATAAGCAACTAACCGAGAAGTCCTTAGCAAATTCTCACCTGGCATAGTGACAGGAGCGGGTTTTCCACAAAGCTAACGGAGCTCAGGCTTCACAGCGCTCACGTGCACAGGCCCCTGCCAAAGGCCGCACTTAATTGCATGTTTAGAGTGTTGTGTTTTTCTACTAAACAGGGTTCCCCAAATTGTATGGGGTTTGGACCCCACAAGATTTGGGTCAACCTCTGTGATAAAGGGAAAAAATCGTGTAAGATGTCAATAAGCAATTCATTCTTGGTTCAGTTTAACAGCCTCCTTGGAAATCATGTCTGTCTCTATCAGAGATGTATCTGTCCACATAACCTTTACCACATAACATTTACCCCTTCCTCTGGGTGGAAGGGAACTAAAGACCCCAAAGGTGGTTCTCCAGGACTTCACAGTTTCCTGCCTTGAGGCTGGTGTAAGAAGAAGATGACGGTAGCTGCTGTGTTGCTACAGTGATGTAGCCCTCTTGCCCAAACCCTGAGAATCTTAAGGAGTATCTGGATTTACCAGATAATAAATAAAAGGGCTGATGTGTAACTCAGTGGTAAAGCACTCATCTCGCATGCTACACTTACATTTGCAAAGCCTTTGGGAGATTCTGAGGGGAGTATGTTCTTTGCTTTTCACAAAAACCCTGAGGTAGTTTTATGGAGACAAGTATTACGGAAATTTGTCACAACAAGGAAACTGAGGCTCAAAGAGGTTGAATTAAAATAATTTCTCATTAGCACAAAGCTATTCTATCAGCAGAGTCAGTTACCTACATTCGCTCATTCAATCTGCTCAGCAATGCTGGGAGGCTGAGCGTGGCAGGCCATACCTACAATCCCAGCACTCGAGAGGCTCAGGCAGGAGTTCACGGCAGGGTGGAGGCCAGCCTAGGCTACATAGCGAGTTCAAGGACAGCCTCAACCACATAATCATCTAAAAAAACAAAACAAAACAAACAATATGCTAGGAGATAAGTGCTATTATTATCTTTAACTTAGAAATGGAGACACTGCACAAAGATTAAATCACTTGTCTTATACAAAGTAAAGAGGGGCCGGATATTTAGCTCAGCCGTTCCGCCACCTGCCTTGCAAATCCAAGGACCGAGTTCGATCCCCGGGACCAAAAAAAAAAAAAAGTAAAGAGAGGCAGAGCCAAGATCTGAACTCAGGCAGTCTGGCTATAGACTCTTAATCAGTACCCTACTCAAATAACTGGTCATGGCCCAGAATTCATGACCAGATCTGTCTGACCCAGAGACCTTTCTCGTCACCACGAAGTACTACCCCATCTACCTCTGAACTAGGATGTGCAGGGGCCCAGGGGCTGAGACTGCGGTTGTAGGAAGTCCAGCTAGTTGGTCCTAAGGACCAGGGTCTGGCCGTGGAAAAGGCTAATCGGGAAGCTGAGTACGAGTGTTCCTTGGGGCAGGAGGTGAGCCAGCAGTCACCGACCTGCCAAGAGCCAGGGGAGTCTTCAGAAAGAAGAGGGCACTTCACGTGCCTCAGGAAGCTTCAAACCACAGTTTGACCACCTTTCTCTACTCCTGGAATTCCGAGACAAACGATGAAGATTTTGGTCAGAGGTGTGTTTAAGGACATTGCCATGGCGACGACTTAAAGGATGATTTGATTAGGGATAAGGGTGAGCTCGAAAGAAACCAGTTAGGAAACAGTGACAAAAATGCAGGGGCCAAGAGATGAGGTGGGCCCAGAAGACAGCTCCATGATAGGAGGTTTGCCTCGCATGTGTGAGGCCATGGTTGCATTTCCAGCACCGCAGTGGCAAAAAGAAAACAAGGACAAGAAAAGTGATGAGACTCCTAATAAACTAAGGCAGTGGCCATGGAGGAAGAGATGCTTCGAGGCTGGCTGAACAGAGGACAGGAATGTCTTCCGCCAGTGACACAGCCTCATTAACCTCAGTGGAAGAAAGGAGGCAGAGAGTAGGAGATGTATATGTGGGAGGGTAAACAAGGGCCTGTAGGCTGCGCAGCCCCTGGAAGCTGCCAGAACTGATATCATTCCCTCTCTCTGCTCCCTGGGTCTCCGGTGAGTCAGGCAGTCAGGCTAGTTCTGGCCAGGCTCTGAGAGAGAGAGAGAGAGAGAGAGAGAGAGTGAGAGTGTGTGTGTGTCTGGAAGAAGTGTCAGCCCTGGGCTCTGGGGCCACATCACAGAGAGGTGAGCTATGGGAACATCAGGGAAGTCTGATTTAGAGTCTCATTCCCGCTGCCCTTCACCACGATGCAAGGACAGTTCAATGTAATATATAATTACCACCGCCCCACAAGGCTGCACTGTACACAGCTCCCCACCTTCCTCCCGCTCCCTCCTGCCTGCCTTCAGACTATAAATCAGTTTTCAATCGTGAGCGCTACCTGTAAATGTTCAAACTCAAGATCCTCACCTCATATTCCTGTGTCCCTAGAGGGTGGTTAGGGCTCTCAAGCCCACCCCCTTCCCCCATCCTGATTCTGAATTGTTCCTGTTCTCCTGCTGAGGGAAGGAAGGGACCGTGAAGCTCAAATTGGCTCTCCGGTGTCTGGGGCCCTGCTCTGGGCAGCAGAGCCGATGCCTCTGGGTCTGCATGCCTTGGTCAGGCCTACACAGCCCAGTGTGTGGCACAGCTGGGTAGGAAGACACTAAAACAACACCCTCCCCAGATTAGCAACCTCTTTCCAGACCTGCTGGATGCTCCAGGAGGCAGGTGGGCATTCCCTGGTGTGTCCCCAAAGACAATGGGCTGATGAGGGGACAAGGAGGCGCCAGCCATGGCTTTCCCTCCGTGTATCTCGAGGGTGATGAAAAGATGGCAGGTACCCTGAGGACATCATCTCTTTTGGAGAGAAGAAACAAAAAGGCCAGCCTGGGCAATTTAGCAACTTAGCAAGATACTCTCTCAAATGACGAAATAAATAAATAAAAGTGAGTGCGTGGCTCAGTGGGAATGCCATAGGTTCAATTGCCATTACTGGGGGGGAAAAAAAATCTACCCTTTTTTTTTTTTGGTGAGTTCCTCTCCCTAGACTGGAATGTCTGTGAGGGCAGGTGCACGTTACCTCACTCACCACTGTAACTGGGCTATGTGGGGCTGGCTGCCAAGAGGAAGTCTTGGAAGCTGCAGCTTACTCTACTCTCCCAGCAAACTCACCCTTCTTCAGGACGGCAAGCTTGCATGCTCCTGGGGGATCTGGCATGCCTCTCTCCTGTAGAAAAACTCCTCCTGCGGCCTCTCCTGCTATACCTGGGGCTGCCCGCTGGTGACCGAGGTTCAGGGGCCAGCATCTACCAGCTCTCTGCTACTCTCCCGCTGGGCTCCCTGGGTTTCCGGAAAGCTTGGCCACAAAACGGATACCTCATGCGGGCGAGGAATACCAGTTAGGTACAGCGAAGGGGGCCTGAGGAGCAAGCTCCTCCATGCATTATAGTATCCATGAAATAAATGTAGATGAACTGAAAGCACCTTCTGAATAAGCAGCTTTTATTGAGAGAGCTGCTTTAATCCCTAAATGGCTTTGCTGACAGTGAGAAGCTTCCTGGTGGGAGGAGAGGGAGGGAAGGGAAATGGGATGCATTGGTTAGGAACCAACTTGGCCTTGTCTCTGTGCTTTTAAGATTCAGGACATGCTTCTCAGGGATAATGGGATTCAGAGATCTCTAACCTTGGTGTCCATACTGCACTGCCACCCCCACTCACGCTGAGTGGCTGCGTGTGAGGTTGGATTTGCGTCCATTTACACATACCCGGAACCAGCTCACTGTGTGGACCGTGCCCACGGTCTGGGTGTCCAGGCAGGCCCATGATTAAACCCATCGGTATTCCTTGCTGGTGGTAGGGCCCTGGCCTCAGCTGGGGAGATGCTTCCATGCTTTAAAAAGGACAGGATGACTTTTCTCAAAATGATAATGGACTGGTGACACAGAGGCCCCTGGGCTGCGGAGAAAAGCCGGAGAGGCGAACAGAGACCAGGCTGGCAGGGCTCGGGGTCTCAAAGGCCATGTTTCCCAGAAGCCCATTCTAGCTCTGTCCAGCTTTTAGAGAGCCGAAGGATGGAGCCGAATGGGATGTTGAAAATACATTATCCAGCCGGGCGTGATGGGGCACGCCTGTAATCCCAGAGCTCAAGAGGCTGAGGCAGGAGGATCATTGTGAGTTCAAAGCCAGCCTGAGCTACACAGTGAGTTCCAGGTCAGTCTCAACTACGTAGTGAGATCCTGTTTCAAAAAAAAGAAAATGTATCATCCATATGCTGAGGCTGTCCTGCGGCCTCTTCCTGAGCCTCTGTTCCCCACTTTGCCACCCCTCTTTCCCTCCTATAAACTCCCCTTGACGATGGGACCTGTGAGGTCCCCGCCTCCTCCACCCTGGCCCTAAAATGGAAGGAGGCCTGCTCCTCCTGACCAGAATTCAGAGCAGGCAGGACACAGAGGTGGCTGGAGCAGGCCTTGGAGCACAAAAATTAGAAAGCTGCCTCTCAGGCATGGGATCTGTCAAAGCTAATTGGCTTCAATTTTATAAATATTTTCTTTCTTTCTTTTTTTTGGGGGGTGGTGGTGCTAGGGCTTGAACACAGGAGCTCTTGCATGGTAAGCAAGCACCTACCACTGAGTTAGATCCCCAGCTAGGCCTCTGTTCTTTCATTACAGATTTAGGTGAAGTTTCACTAGGGAAAGACGAGAGTTCAAAAGCTCTTGGAAAGCCATCATGATAGCGCATGCTTATAATCCCAGCACACAGGAGGCTGATTCAGGAGGATTGCCGTGAATTTGAGGCCAGCATGGGCTACACAGTAAGTTCAAGGGCAGCGAAACTCTGTCCCCAAAAATAAAACAGCTCAGAGAGACTGAAAGAGAGAGGGGAGGGAGAGAAGAGTCTCTTGAAACATGTGCACTAGAGGGGCTTCAGGGATCACAAAGCAGGAACTCCTGTCACTAGTGGAAGATTAGTGATACCGTTTTCCCCAAGGTTTCAGAGAGACTTCACACACAGGAAAAGCCCCTGTCCCCCACTGTCTAGGAAGCCATCTCCTCCTGGGCTGAAGAGCTCTGGCCCCAGTGGCCCAGCCAGACACACAGTAAGTGTTGCTTTGAATACTCTGAATACACAATCCCCAGTGGAAGTCTCTGAGGTGGTCCCTGCAGAGAGGACTCAGCTGCTAGGGGCGGGGTGCAGTGTAAAGCAGCCATGGTGCCAAGATGCTCAGCTGGAGGACCCCAAGAAGACAGGCACTCTGGCCCCACATGGCCTCTCCTTCCCCTACCCCAACCTCCCTGGGGCATCCTCCCTCTGGGCCCTGCAAAGAGTCTTCCCTCTGTCCCAGGCAGGCCTAGTGACCTTTCGCTCAAGTCTGCAAATATATTCTTAGCTAGTCTTGGAAATGAAATTGTGCTCAACATTTGTACAGGGCTTTTCTGCCACTGGGCCCTTTACAGACATTAGCTAATCAAATGGAGCGGGGGCGCGCAGGGAAGGGAGACAGGAAAAGGGGACTCTGGGCTTCTGACCCGGGAAGCTCATCACGCTCCCCACCTCTGTCCTGCAAGATTGGATTTGCAGCAGGTGTAATGGCACATACGTATAATCCCAACTCTGGGAGACTGAAGTAGAAAGATCTCAAGTTTGAGGCCAGTCTGGGCAACTCAGACCCTGTCTTGAAGTAAAAATTTTAAAAAGGGATATAAATGTAGCTCAGTGCAAAGGCCCAGGGTTCAACCCCCAGTTACACCCCCCCACACACACACAAATTGGACTTGCTCTAAAGAGGAAGTGACTCCTGGGGAGTTGGTTGAGTCAGAAAGCTGGAGAAGGGAGGAGGTTGATAACAAGTTAAGAGATGATGGTTTTCCTAAGGTCATCTCCTGTCTTAAGCCAGCCATACATAGTGACTGGGCACAGATGAAAGTACAGCTGTGTGTGACTGACAGCCACCGTCACCCCCCTTTGGAGGAGATGAGGACAGTCAGTAACTGGATCCAGGGAGATGGGTCAAGCTTCTTCTCAGAGGGCCACAGGGAGCAGGGAACTCAGCTACACAACCTGTCCTAGGGACAGGGGCCAACTTCTCACTTCATCCGAGAGGCACAGTCCTAGACAGTAGCTCCCAGGCTGTAGAGAGGCACAGCTTCTTCTACCCACCATCTCTTCCTGACCATAAGGGTCAGCTGGGTGTGGTGGCGTACACCTGTAATCCCAGCACTCAGGAGGCTGAGGCAGGAGGATTACAGCAAGTTCAAGGCCAGCCAGGGCTACACAGTGAGTTCAAGGCCACTCCTGAACTACATAGTAAGACCCTATCTCAAAAAAAAAACAAAACAAAAAAGGGTTTGCAGGAAGCCACCCCAATATCTGCAGAGTGACTTGTACTATTCCCTCTCCCGTCTGCTCCTCCTTCCTCAGACTCCGCTTCTGCCAGTGGTGAGCCAGGGAGTGAAACAGCACCCTGTCAGGCAGCAAGGCCATTCCTACCCCAGGAGGAAAGAGAGACAAAGATCCTTCCAGGAGGACTAGGACTAAGGAAAAGACTGAGGCAAAGAGATTAGATATGGATACTATGGACACAGGAAGAAAAGAAGGCAGACTTTGGATGGAGACTGTGGCAGAAAGGAAAAGAAGGCAAAAGGAGAGAATCGGGAATAAACAGCTCCCCAGGGTGCCAGGGGTGTCAAATCTTGAGGTTTGCTCCCCAAAGCACAGTCACAGCCACAGCTCAGGAAGCCCACTGTGCGACTCCCCCGGGGCTAAGGGACTGCACAGCCTTCGAGCGTGTGCCCGCCTTGTCCTCCACCCCTCGGACCTCCCCTCCCTCAGACTCAGACGGGTGCAGCATCCCTGGATGTGGTTCACAGATGTGGGCCTTCATCAGAGGGACTGGAAGGCGAGACACCTCCCAGAGGCCTGGCTGCCCCTGTCCACCCCAATCCCATCAGTCTGTTTGGTGCTGATTAGAGAATCCGCGATTCTGGAAGCCTCTGCCAAGTCCAACAGAGGAGGGCCTGACCTCCCCTCACCATAATTATCTGTCTTGTAAAAAACAGGCATTGAACTTCATAAAACCAATTAAGACCTCAAGGCCAGGGCCCCAAGAGCAAGCAGGAGTTCGGCAGCTCTTGTGGTAGTGGGAGCCAACTCCAAGGACAGAGCAGTACCTGCAGCTCCTTCCTCCCAGGCCCAGCCACAGGGACCCCCAGGACAAAGCACTTGCAGATGCAACGGAAGAGGCTGAGGTCAGAGCCAGGGAAGAACTGGCAGGCTGCGAGGGGCAGGGAGCACTGGAGCTGTTCCTTCCCAGAGACCAGTAACCAACAGAGCCTGATTCCTCCCCCCACAGTCCTCTCCGTTCCAGAAAACCTCAAGAGCTTCCCATCCGGTTACCAAGGCAACCACAGCCCTGCACGATTCACAGTGATGTTGGAGAAAGCAGAGAATGACAGGAGCCCCAGACAGGATGCCGGGTGGGAGCTCACGTCTGAGGGTGAACAGGCATACAGGGGCTTATGCCAGAGCACGCGGCACCCCGCCCTGGAATAGGCTGTTTTCCTTCAGGCTGTTTCCCTAGCCCCGTGTGGGTGAGAAGACAGAAGCAATGTGTCCCTCCCTGTCAGGTATGGATGCAGGGATGGACAGGGGAAAGCCACTACAGCCTCCCCACACACACGTCACCCAGCCTGTGGACCAAAGGTACTTCTGCTTTCCTTTCTCCCCACTCTACTCCGCTTACCAAGCCCCTAAGGTACTAGGGGTTAACACCAGGGTGCTCCTCCACCTCACCCCTTTTTAACTTGAAAGTCTTACTAAACTTACTCCTGCCTCAACCTCCCAGCTGGGATTGCAGTGCCCAGCTATTTCTTCTTCTTCTTTTTGTTTCCAAGGTGTTTCCCCTCCCCGCCGTGCTGGGGACTGAACCCAGGGCCTCATGCGTGCTAGGCAAGCGCTCTACCACTGAGCTACACCCCCAGCCTGCTTCTGCTTTTAAGGGCTACTGGAACTCTCTTCTGTATCCACCTGCTTTCCATGAAGGCTCTTTTGGGAGGCCACACTGCTTCAGGATCATGGCAAGCACAGTGTGGGACGGAATCAGACAGAGGTGTGTTTTGCTCGTGGCTAGGTCATTTTCTAAGACTCTATGACCCTGGGGAAAGTCATTTTTCTCTCAGTCTCAATTTTCTTAACTGCAAATGGGGATGTGATAAATTCTCGGGATTTAATGATACCATACATAGAATGTCTGTACAGGGCCTGTCACTGGGTCTGTTTCTTTTCTTTTTGGGGGTATTTATTTATTTGACAGGGTCTTGCTATGTAGCCCAGCTAGCTTTGAACTTACTATGTAACCTAGGCTGGCCTCAAATTCGCAGCAATTCTCCTGCCTCAGACTCTTAAAAGCTAGGATCATAGGGGTTTGCCACCATGCTTGGTTGGGTCAGTTAAAAAAAAAAAAAAAAAGCTGCTAGTTTTGTTTTGAGTGAGACAGGGTCTTACTATGTAATTAAGGCTGGTCTTGAACTCACTATGTAGCCCAGACTGGCCTCAAATTTATGATGATCGTCCTGCCTCACCCTCCTGACTGCTGAGATTACAGGCATATGCCACCATAACTGGCAAAGCTGCTAAAACTTTATCAACATTATTTCTATTTGATTTTTATTATCATTAGGTGTGTACCTCTGCTCCTTCATCTGTAAAACAGGAAGCATGATTAGACCTAATTCAACAGTAGTATGCCAATTATATGAGAGAAAGCCTGTGAAATACTTAGCCCAACACCACTGAAAGTGCTCCATGGAGAGAAACCATTCCTACATCCCTCGGCCCCCACCCCGACCAGGCCTTCACATTCTGTACCTGGAGCCATCACCAAACTGGCCTTGACTCCCAGTTCCCTAAACAGGAAGGACCTTGTACAGGAGCCTTCTGCACCAGAAGGGGCAGGGCACATGCTTAGCATTCGTGAGGGCTTGTGTTTGACCCTTACCACAGAAAGGAGGGAAGAAAAGAAGAAGAAAAAAAAGAAAATGAAACTTCTGACCCGGATGAGGGGGAGTTGATAGTGCGACACTAGTGAACTCACTTGCAACTCACTTCCTGTCCAGGAGAAAGCCTGGCCCTCTGCCAGCCCTCACTTCCTTCTCAGGAGTCTTCGGCTCCTTTTTTTTCCTGAGGAGCCTGAGGAAAAGGCATCCGTGGCCATTTTAAATGGATAAAGGGTTTATGCTTCTCCAGAGGCTCAGATTTCAGGCTGGGCAGAAGGAAATGAATAAAGACCTCTTTGGTGTGTCAGGTCCCTGGCTTGTTGGCCCAGGTAAGGCCCCGTGTCAGACTGGGCAAGGCAGACTGCTCCCAAATCCTCCCTGAAAACCCAGCACTCCTCCAGGCGCCACACTTCAGACTTTGCAGGCCAACAAAGACACTTTGGAGTTGATGCAGTCTTCCCCGTCTTTCCACAGCTCTGTACCTCACTGGTCCAACTGCACAGGTGGGCGTCCTGGAGTCTGCACACACTAAAGGGTGGGCTCAAAATTCAGCTGGAAAAACTTAAGTGAGATCTCAGGGGAAATGTCCTCGTTAAGAGTGGAGAGTGGAGAGCCAGTACAGTGGCACATACCTATAATTCTAGCACTCAGGAGGCTGAGGCAGGAGGATCACTGAGTTTGAGGCCAGCCTGGGCTACATAGTGAGAACCTGTCTCAAAAAACACAAAACAAAAATAAATAAAAATTTACTTTAAACGAAAGAGCTGAGAAACACAGGGGAAAGCTACAGGCCTACATGCCTCTGGAATTTGTCTCTTCAGATTTTCCATCAGAGAAGGACTCATCTCCCCTACCCTCCACTGACCTAGAGAACTTCAGAGCTAACACCTCAGCGGTGCTTGGCAGACAACCTCTCTCTTGGGGCCCTAGGGCGTTGGGGAGTGGGGCACCCCCCTGCCTCAGGCCACCCCATGGCTGTGGGGTGAGGTGGGCTCCCAAGGCCTGGAAATACCTACTGAGCCAGACTCTAGCAAGAGACATGAAAGAGGCCAGATCAGAAGAGGCCTCTCTAGAACAGATTAGGGCCTGTTCCCTCAGCTCTGCCACAATAAAGCCTTTGTCCCTTTCTGCCAGCCAGCCACCATGCCGGGCTCTCCTCCCTCCCCCATCCCTTGCATAGACAGAACTGGGAAACGCTAAAAACCCAAAGGTCAGCCTTTTCTTTTGAGGCTGTGTAACCTGACACAGACATCTGACCTGTCCTAGCCCACACAGACCCTTGTACTGGGAAGGAAAGACTCCTGAGGGTCAGGTGGCTTGGAGGATGGTGGGATGGGTGATGGGAAAACAACTGGGAGGAAAGCAGGAGGGGACCTTAGGAAGCCCCTTCTGGGCCTTCCATCACGGCAGCTGCTGCCCAGAAAGCCCCAAGTTGTGGGCTCCGGTCAGGACTGACCGCACCGTCTGCCGGCTCAGCCCTCGGTGTTTCAGCCCCTCCCCATCTCAGGGGAGAGAGGTGACCCCCTGCTCCCACAATGAAGCAGGCCGTGGCCACAGCACCACAGCAACACAGATTAATCCGGAAATTTTTTGTTTGGTTGGTTTTTGTTTTTTAAAACAGGGCCTCGGGCCGGGTATTT
Source organism: Fukomys damarensis (assembly GCF_012274545.1). Taxonomy (NCBI): domain Eukaryota; kingdom Metazoa; phylum Chordata; class Mammalia; order Rodentia; family Bathyergidae; genus Fukomys; species Fukomys damarensis. The sequence goes on from NW_022900915.1 coordinate 18,471,725, forward strand.
GGCTCCATGGTTCCTCTGCCTGCCTCACAAGCGCAAGGGCCCCAGTTTGATCCCCGGTACCAAAATAATTTTTAAAAGACCAGGTCTCACTTTTTAGTTCAGGCTGGCCTTGAACTCACAATGATCCTCCTGCCTCAGACTCTGGAGTGCTGGGACTACATATATGTGTCACCAGGCTATTGGAGATAATTCTGAAGAAAACTGAAATATTGAGCTCCTCTAACTAGAGTCAGCTGCCGAGGATGGGCGGCCCTGGCAGGGCTTCTTGGAGGAGACCTGCACCCCAAGCTGTTCTCCCAGAGACAGAGGACAGATTTGCTCTGGCCCCAGGAGTCTATGGACAAGTCAGAGAGCCTGTCTCCTCTCAGAACTCTCTCTGATGGCCAGAAAAAGATTTCTTCCAACTCTTGAATAGTGTGTCTAGCTCACTTTCAGACTGACAGATGGACAGACAAAATTTCCAACGATTTCTGAGCCAAGGCAAGCAATGAACCTAGAAGCCTTTCCTGGGGTTACGTAGGAGCGCCCCCTGCTGTCTTGCTTTGCTGAAGCCAGTTGGGGTGCAGAAGAAAGGACTGTTAAAAATACTAGATTCTGGGCCTGGGATTCAGCTCAGAGGTCCGCCCCTTGCCTTGCAAACTCAAGGTCTCAAGTTTGATCCCCGGTAGAAAACAAACAAACAAACTAGATTTTAAACCCTGTTTAGAGGTGCACATCTGTAATCCTAGCACTCTGGGAGGCTGAAGCAGGAGAATCACAAGTCTGAGCCCAGCTTGGGCAACTCAGCAATTTAGCAAGACACCGTCTCAAAATTTTTAAAATAGATAAACAAAAAGGTCTGAGGGGCCGGGGATTTAGCTCAGTGGTGCCGCTGCCTGCCTTGCAAGCTCAAGGTCCTGAGTTAAAAAAACAAGACAAACAAACAAACAAAAAAACTAACAGGACTGAGGCTGTAGCTGCTCAATGCAAACAATTTGGGATCAGACAGAGAGAGAGAGAAAGAAGAAGAGGAAGAAGGGCGGGGAGTGCGTTGCAGGAGGCCCCACTAGGAAGCTAGAAAGGGCCTGGCTTTAGGCTGCTCTCTCATGCACTCTCAGAGCCTGAATCTGAGCTGGGCTTCCCGGGGTTTTGCAGACTGGGGAGAGGAAAGTACAGAGAGCAATAGCCTGAAAGGAGATCATCCAGGCTGTCACACCCTAGCCCTGCAGCCTGGTCTCTGGCCTGGGCCCAGGACTCCGAGGAGGGCTGTCCAGTCTGCAGATGTCTCCTACTTCAGGAGAAAAGCCACAGTCTATGGAGCAAAACCAGCTGGCTAGGCGTGGTGGCACACGCCTGTAATCCCAACATTCGGGAGGCTGAGGCAGGAGGATCGCTATGAGTTGGAGACCAGCCTGGGCTACATAGTGAGGTCAGTCTCAACTACATAGTGAGACCCTGTCTCAAACAAACACAAACAACAAACCAGCTGCCCTCTCTGAGCCTAAGGAAGCAGAAGCTGAGATCCACTCGAGTGAATCTTCTAGGGCTATGAGTACGGGACGTGATCAGCCAGCCTTGGGGAGCACAGGTGGGGCCATCTCACTTCTCTCCAGCAACTCCTCAGAGGCCAGGAGATGTCCACATTCACCACTGAGGATAATGCTGGACGTTTCCCAAAGCACCTCCCATGCCCTCACTGTAAGCACAGGAGAGACCTGAAGTTTCTCTCTCTCTCTCTCTCTCTCTCTACTGGGGATCAAACCCAGGGTCACCTGTGTGTTGGGCAGGTGCTCTACCACCACTGAGCTACACCCTAGCTTTTAAAAAATAATTTATTTTATTGATTGATTGATTGATTGATTGATTGGTACCGGGGATTGAACTTGGGTTCTTGAGCTTGCAAGGCAGGCCACCGAACCACTGAGCTAAATCCCCGGCCCGAATAATTTATTTTTTGAGACAGGGTCTCGTCAAGTTGCTCAGGCTTACCTCAAACTTGGGATCCTCCTTACGGCTGGGGATGTGGCTCCATAGCGCCACAGTGCAAGGTTCAGAGTTCGATCCCCATACCAAAAAAAAAAAGACAAGCTGTGATCCTCCTGTCTTGGGCTCCTGAGTAGCTGGATTACAAGTGTGCATCACCACATCTGGCGCTCTTCAAGTCTTTAGCTCCTACATTCTGTGAGCTTATAGGATTTCACAGCCCACCTCCAAGGCTGCCTTCCTTCCCGAGCACCAGAGCTTCCTGTCTTCCCAACAGCCTCCCCCTTGAGCGCCCCCTCCAGGATGTGTGCTAATGGAATGAGGCTGGCCTCTTTCATCACCACTGACTGCTCAGGAGCAGAGCTCCGCACCCTGAGCAGGGGCGGCAGGGGACATTCCTGCTTCCCCGGGCAGGAGACAGCTTGGTGACAGGGAGGGCTAGGCTATGAGTGGCAGCATCCCCATGGAAGCCAATATACCCTCTGCCTCCCTTCCCTCCTAATAATAATAAAAATAAAAGCGAAAGCCTTCCCAGCCTGCTCTTACTGTCACCCTAGCTTGCCGAAACCCCTGCGCAGGCTGCCTCGAGCCCTACCTTCCCGAGATAGCCTGGATTTCTCAGACCTTGGGAAGTCACTCCGGGATTATCTCACACAAAAAGACATCATTCTTGGAATGCAGGGAGACAGTGATGAATTCGCCCACACACTAGCAACCCACTTCCATTAACTCCTATGTCCAAGTAATTCCTGTAAATCACCAAGGACAAGGCTGGGGAGAGGAAGGTGACCGTGACATCAGTCTCCAGCCGGAATTCCTCCTTCAAACCTGGCCAGCACAGGGAAGAGAAGCACCCAGAATGGTGGGAGCTTCTGTGGTGAAACCTTGGAAGTCAGGCCTCACCCCAGCCATTGCTCCCCAGTGGCTCCTCTGACCTAAGTTCTTATCTTCTCCCTCCCTTGGGTCACAGAGGAACAACACACAGCATCCCCCCGCCGCCCGGTTTCTGGATTCTAGGGCCCCTGGGTGAGGGAGCTGCCTCCTGGGGGCAGCTCACCCCCTCTGGTGGCCAGGAGACCATCTTCTGTGGGCCAGCACCCAGGAGGACCAAGGGGCTGGCAAGAAAAGGAACAGATCAGGGTGAGGGTCCTGTTTACTCCTTCCTTCTCAAATCACCCTAATAACGGCCCTCATGCTACAGATGAGGGAATGGAGACTAACAGGGGCTAACTAGCCTAAAGCCACCAGCTAGAAAGGGACAGATCGGTCAAGCGGTCTTCTACTTCCAGAGTCTGCTTTCTGGGTGACCACATCCTGATAGGGAAGGGGCCCAGCCGGCAGGCGACACTTCCGTTGCTAAGCGTGCCCACCAGTCCTTGGCCCACAGACATAATCCCAGTCCTTGCCCTGCTCACACTGGCCGTCACCGAGCCTGCCTCCAGCTGGGAGGGTTGTCCATCTTGGTAATGGGCCAGGTGGGGTCTGGAAGGCAGACAGGACCGAAAAGGGAGGAGCTGGCATTTCTGCAGAGCTCAGGGGCAGTGAGAAGAAGAAATCCAGCAGATGGGCCTGAACTAGTCATGTGGGAAGGCTAGGCAGTAGGAAAAGTGCGAGGCATGACGTGGCCTGGCTTGGCCCGACTGGCCATCTGAGCCCTTCTCCCTTCCTCCGTCTGTCCATCTCTCCAAACTGCTTGCTTCAGGTGCTATTCTTTCCAGATGGTTCCCTTTGTCCTGCCAAGGGAACAGCATGTGAAGGGATGCTATGGATTGATTATGGGCATCATAGGCTTCTTCGAGCAGCAGCAGGCTGGGGAGATGGCGGCCCCGACCACCACAGGAGCAGTTTGAGAAATTCTGTTCCAGCAGACTGCAGAGTTTCCCGTGGCTCAGGCTGGAGGCTGAGGAGCCCAGGATGGCAGAAGCAGGGAAGGAGGAGGAGGAGGGCCCTGAGCTCCTGGCCAGCCAGTGAACGTGGTATAGTCCAGAGCACTGGTGCCTGTATGGATCCCCTGTGTGCAAGGAGAAAAGTCAGCATTATGCACTCCTGGGATTCATGTGGCTGTCAAGCATCTCTGAGATTCCCAGAGATGAGGGAAGGGTGAGAGGGAACAAGTCAGTTCGTCTAGGCTCCAAGTCTCTTAGTAGAAGAAATGCCTCTCTCAAGTGTTTCATTGTGCGAGGTAGAGTATTTCCCATCCAGTATCTTATATATTTGCTGGCAGTCAGAAATGTCTACTGGGATTGTTTCAGTCAGTTCAAGCTGCTATAACAAACAAACTGAGTGACTGGAAAAAGAAATGTTTTCCTCTCGGTTCTGGAGGCTGGAAGCTCAAAATCAAAATGCTGGCATCGTTAAATTTTCCTCCTCCCTCCTCCTTCTTTAAGGGAATAGGGATTAAACCAGAGACTCACGCTAACCTACATCCCTTGCTCCATTTCATTTTATTTTGGGTTTTTTTGTCTGTTTGTTTTTTGAGACAGGGTCTCACTATGCAGTTGAGACTGACCTGGAAATCACTATGTAGCCCAAGCTGGTCTTGAACTCACAGCGATCCTCCTGCCTTGGCCTCCCGAGTGCTGGGATGATAGGGGTGCACCATGCCTGGCTTATTTCATTTTATTCTGAAGCAGGTTGTGTATTGGTCACTTTCCTATCACTGGGTCAAAATACCGAACTCTTGCACGGTAAAGGAGGAAAGGTTTATTTTGACTCATGGTGTCAGTGGATTCATTCCGTGGTTTGTTGGCTCTAAGGCAGAAACAAGCCACAAAAGGGCAGGGTGGAGGAAAAGCTGCTCGTGGCAGCTCCCGGCAGCTGGCAAGCAAAGAAAGAAGAACGGAGGAGCTGGGGACAAGAGTACACTACTTCGGATCATACCTCAGGGGGTCACCTCCACCAGGCCCACCTCCTAACGGCACAGTTAATGAGTGGACGATCCCACTGATAAGTGTAGCACCCCTGATACAATCACCTTTCAAAAGCTCCACCTCTGAACACGTGAGACTATGAGAGATTGTGTAAATAAACCATAACAGAGTTTCACTAGGCTGCCAGGCTGGGCTCAAACGTGTGACACTCCTGCCTCAGCTTCCCCAGTAGCTGAAATTGTAGGTATACACTCCTGTGCCTGTTAACAGGGTGAGGGCCCTCCCTGAGGCTGATTTCTCACTGAATCCTCAAAACACAGACAGAAAACAAGCTCTCCCATGGGTCAGATAGGGCACTAATCCCATACCTTTATGGCCTTATCCATTCCTAATTACTTCCCAATGGGCTGTTAAAATTATAGCAGGGGAGGCCGGGGATTTATCTCAGTGGTTCCACCGCCTGCCTGGCAAGCGCAAGGACCCAAGTTTGATCCCCAGTACCAAAAAGCCCAAACACACACACAC
>NW_022900915.1:18477524-18478470 GCF_012274545.1 Fukomys damarensis
TATATATATATGGGGCAGGCCAAATTGGTACATTGGTTTGGATTTATCTATTGCAATGGGCTCAACTGGCTAAACCAAAATGGAGTCATTCATGCTTAAATTCCAAGTCACAAAGCCAAAACTAAATCATTTCTCTGATCTTCCAGGAAATCAGGAGAGTGGGAGATAATAGCCAAGTTTCCAAACAAGACAGTTTTAGCTGGCATGATATGGAAGCTCTCTCTGCTTTAACCTTTACAAGGAAAGTAATTTTGAAACAATCAATCTGCTTTTTGGTCTCTGTTTCTGCTTTCCTCAGCTTTCTCTGTCTATAAAACTGAGCTTCTCTGCTCAGCTCACCAGAGTACTCATTTTATTTTATGAAGTATTGCTTGAGCCTAGAATCTCAAATAAAAGCCAATTAAGATCTTTAAATGTGTTGTCATTTCGTCTTTTGACAGGGCCCTTCTCCTAGTATGATCACATTGGGGGGGTCAAGTTTTGTTTGTTTGTTTGTTTGTTTTTTGTTTTTGTTTTTTTGGTACCGGGGATCAAACTCAGGTCCTTCTTTTCAACACAAACCCTTGGGGCAAGGAGAGCCTGGAATGAGATATTTCAAGTACTAAAAGAGAACAACCTCCAACCTAGACTGATGTATCCAGCAAAACTCTCTTTCAAAATGGATGGGGAAATAAGACACTTCCATGACAAAGAACACCTGAGAAACTACATGAATACCAGACCAGCACTACAAGGAATTCTGAACAATATCCTAGAAAAAGACAATGAAGGCAACAACGCCATGAGGCCCAACAGAGCAAATCAAATAGGCAAGGCAAGAAATTAAAAGGAGAAGGTGAAAAAGTAAAAAGAGTCAACAAAAGGCCAATAACATGTCAATAATAAGTCAGTACATATCAGTTATAACCAGCAATGTCAATGGCCTCAACTCACCAATCAAGAGAAA
>NW_022900915.1:18479529-18493791 GCF_012274545.1 Fukomys damarensis
AGGATCCTAATGAGACAATTAATAATGTGAAATAGGAAGTAAAGGGCTAAAGGTGTAAGGAAAGTGGGAAGGGTGGGGGAAAGGTAATAAGGGAGAGGAAAAAAATATGAGAAACTGAAAAAATGGAAATAAAGTGTTTGTAAATGGGGAGGGGAGGAGGGGGTGAAGGGAGGGCAGGGACAAGGGGAAAAATGAGAATCAAGACCTATTATGTAAAGGTACAGAATCCCAATGATGAATGTAACTGTATTTGTATACCTAGATTGTACCAATAACCTCAATAAAAAGGAAAAAAAAAAAAACTCAGGTCCTTGCGCTTACAAGGCAAATGGCGGAACCACTGAGCTAATCCCCAGCCCTGGCGGGGGGATCACGTTTTAATACATGAATTTTGGAAAAATACAAATTTTCAATCTATAACAGGGACCATAACCCATGATATGATTATCATGAGATGTCAAGAGGAACAAGAGACAAATATTTCAAACTTGGCCTTGTCTCTGGTCACTCTTAAATGAGGGCACTCAAAATTCTCCTCTGTAGGTCAAAGCCACAGAATCCAAACTCTTTTTTGCTTGTTTGGTTTTTTTGTTTGGGTTTTTTTGTTTTGTTTTGTTTTTTGAGACAGGGTCTCACTCTGTAGTTTTGACTGACCTGGAACTCACTGGGTAGTTCAGGCTGGTCTTGAACTCACAGTGATCCTCCTGCCTCAGCCTCCTGAGTGCTGGGATTACAGGAATGCGCCATCACACCCAGCCACAGAATCCAAACTCTTCAAGAATGGTTGCAGAAGTAGCAGCCAACACAGAATAAGTCTTAGACCTAATGAATCCTCAGGGTCTCCCAAGATTCCAGGTCAAAGGTCCTCACCATCCAATTGGTGATGGAATAAAGTACAGCAAAACCTTGGACTGTGAGTAAATTGTTCTTCAAATGTTCCATAAAACAAGCAAACATTTCTAATAAATTTTAGCTGATAAACAAGAGATGTCTTGCAATATGAGTAGCTTCCATATGTCTCTCTCTCTCTCTCTCTCTCTCTCTCTCTCCAGGATTGTGGGTGATTATCTCGCAACAGCAGAAGATTACGAAGGAGGTCTTGTCTCCGGAGAAGGACGGCAAAAAAGCAGAGGAACCGCTCACTTCACGTGAGATTAGGGAGCTGTGTAAAATGTGGGAAACAGTGCAAATTTTTGTAGAAAATCATCAGCTAAAGCTGTAGCCGTGCAAGCAGTGAATCTGTTTAACGGCAATGTTACATTTCCTTGAAATCCTCAAAAGGAGGCAAAAACAAGTGCCATTGGGTAGGTTTCTTGTTCAAGTTACACAAAAAGGTTCCACTGAGCCAGTGGATAGCAGCGATTCCATTCGTGACGTGAAAGCTTTCCTACACATAACCCTTCTCTCTCTGGTCTCCCTCACACCAACCACAAAGGTTTTCAGAGGTAAGAGCAGCTTAACTTATTTTTCTCTGTATTTCGTGTTTTCTTTATTGTTTTGTATTATATGACAGTATTGTATTAACATTTATATAAATATTTGTGGGTTGTGGAACAAATCATCTGAGTTTCCATTATTTCCTGTGGGGAAATTTGCTTGGATATATCGGTGCTTTGGATTATAAGCACGCTTCTGGAATGAATGATGCTCACAAACCAAGGTTTGGCTATAACGGGCTTTTAGATTTTGAAGGGGGAAACTGGTGATGGACGAGAGTCTTTCACACATAGAGGTGTTCAATAAACACCGAATGAGGACCACTAGGACATAAATATGCTCCGAAGGGGCCTAGCGTTCTCTTATTTGAGCTGGGGTTCGGTTGAGTACCTTGCTACTTCTCCAGGGTAACTAGGGAGCCTACGCTGACACCCGTACTAAAGTGGAGGTGGAGGACGGGTTATCAATAGATCGGCCTCCTAAGGGCGCGTGAATCATTCTCGGCCAACTCGGAACCTTCCCCGGCCCCGATCCTTTCCTCCACTGCTTCTCCAGCTGAAGTCGGGAAGCTGGTGCAGATACCCACAACCCACTCTTCACAGGGCTGCCATTAAGAAGCCTGATTAGCAGAGCCCCATGTCGTGCCACTAATGGGTTGGGGACACTAAGCATAATGATTTCCCAGACATCAATTTGAGCAGAGCCCAGGAATAGACAAATATTTTAATCTCAAAGAAATAGAAGTGTGGGAGCAGAGGGGGTTCCCTGCTCTTCCTCTGTATCTATGTTCTCCCATCCTCCAACAGCAACGGGTTCTGCTATTCTCAGGTCCGGGGAACTCCCTGCCCAGGGAAGGGGTTAGTGGTGCTAAGATTCAGGGCTTCCGCTATCCAGACAAACAGGAGTGGAAGAGACCCAAATACTTACAGGGAGGGACATCCTGGAGATGTCAACAAAACTGATGATCAGGAATTCCTCGACATCTAAATTGATTTGGGGGGGTACTGGGGATCAAACTTGGGTCCTTGCACTTGCAAGGCAGGCAGCGGAACCACTGAGCTAAATCCCAGCCCCCTTGACATCTAAATTGAAAGAATATGTGATAACTCAAGCCCATTTCTTCTTGTTTGGAGGGTGGAGGAAAAGGGCAGTCCTTTTACCCAAATTATATCCAAATTATTTGCTCTAGGCCAGCAATTCTCCCAGTGGAATTGGGATCAGCAGTATTAGCATCAACTAGGAATTTGTTAGAAATGTACATTTTCAGGGCCGCCTCCAGACCTACTGAATCGGGAACTCTGTGCAGCAACAGGCAATCTTGCTTTGACAGTTCCTCCAAGCGTCCTAGGCACTTAAACTTTGAGAACCATTGCTGTATTCCCTGAGTGAAAGAAGACTATCAAGAGAAGGGAAAACTAGGAGAGATTCAGCAGCAGCCTCATCCAGTCAGGAAGAAGTAGAACTTCTCCACTGTAGACACTTGGAGAACTCAGAGGGGAACTTGGACCTTCTCCGGCTGTAAATGTCAGAGCAGTATCGAAGAGGCCCTGTGAGAAGTCTTGGGAGAACAACGGCGACCTTTGCATGTTGCCAGAGCAGGAAGAAAATTATGGAGGAATCTTTCAGGAAAGTCGTCTCCTGCTCAGCCCCAGCTTTTCTTAGCTACCGTTTCCTCCAGCAGGGCACCCCTGACGCTCCCAGACACCCTCCCCGGCTTCCGAGTCCTTGGCTATGTACCTGGTCCGAGTCTTTACCCCTCGTCCACTGAATGAGGACTAGGTTTAGACTGTTTAATAGACCAGGAGGGAATGAGACCGTTGTCCAGAGGCGATAAGAGGAAGAAGCTCACTTCAGCCTAGAGCTATAACTCTTAGTGGGGCAGTGTCTTCACAACTTACCTTCTATCTCACTCCCCATAGCAGTGCATGGTGCTACCATAAAGAGAAGTCGCTCTTTCCCTGATCTTTATACCAGGCCTGAATGGTCACACTTGGGAAAAAGCAAAACAAGGACAAAATCTAGGTTCTTAACCAATCTGAAAACTTCCTGGTCTATAGCTTATTCTTCTTTCATTTCTATCATACTAGGTACAGAGCACATTAGATGTCCAATGAATATGTGATAAATTGAACAAAAGAAATCTCTCCGCAGCAAGAAACTAAGGAGACTCTTCTTCCAAACTAGAACCATGACAGAGATCAAGAAAGGGGTCCTCTGGCCATGAACGGCTGTGTACGCCTATGAATTCCAGCACTCGGAGGCTGAGACAGGAGGGTTGCTGTGAGCGCAAGGATAGCCCGGGTTACATCGTGACTCCAAGGCCAGCCTGAACTACGTAGTGAAACCCTGACTCAAAAAAAAAAAGAGAGAGAGAGAGAGAGAGAAAGAAAGAAAAATAGGTCTTCCTGAAATGACGAAAGAAGCCCCATTCCGCTGCCTTTGCCCCAGTACTGCCATTCATTCAGTGAGAATGTACAGCACCCTGCTATACATGACCTGTGTCCTAGGACCATATGTCCTAGAGGGGAGAAATAGATACAAAGTAAGGAAACATAACATTTCAGGTGGTGTCCATTACCTTGGAGAAAAGCGAAGAACAGTGAAAGGGCTAAGGATGATGGAACTATGGGTCCAGAAAGCCTCTCTGAGCCAGCACCTGGTGGTACACACCCATGATCCCAGCACTCAGGAAGCTGAGGCAGGAGGATCACTCTGAGTTCAAGGACAGCCTGAACTACATGGCAAGATCCTGTCTCAAAAAGCAAACAACAACAATACCCAAAATATACCAATAAAAGAATTTAAGGGCCAGGGATTTAGCTCAGTGGTTCCACTGCCTGCCTTGCAAGCTCAAGGACCCCAGCTCGATCCCTGGTACCAAAAAAAAAAAAAAAATACAATTTAAAAGGAAAAAGCATCCAAAACAAATGAAGCCTCTCCAAAGAGGTGGCTTTTGAAGGACATAAGGCAGCTAGATTTGAAGCTACTTAGGGGAAAGTGCTTTAGGCCAAAGGCATAGCAACTGCAGCAGCTCTGAAGTGGGCCTGTTTTTAAAGGAGCCCAGAAAGGTGAGGATGGGGTGAGTAAGGGGAGACAGGCGATGTGGTCAGAGGAAAACTGGTGCTCAAAGTGTATGGAGCCTTGTAGACCATGGCAAGGACTGTAGGTTTCTCTCTCTGTAGAAAGTTCTGCACAGAAGAGTGACCTGTTCTGGTTTAACAGAACTACTGTGGTCACTGTGTTGAGAGTAACTTACAGGGGACAGAGCAAAAGCAGGGAGAGACTGTAGCAGAGCCAAGACTTTCTTTCCAAATTCATTCTCACATTCTAGCTGGGCATAGGGCTGCTCAGGAAAAAGACTGCATTTCCCCAAATCCCTTGCAGCTAAGTGCTGAATGACAAAAATACCAGCGGATGAGATGTGAGCAAAAATGATACCTGCAACTTTCAAATTACATTCCTGAGGGCTCAGCAAAAGGAAGCACTGTGCTGTTTCTGTCCCCAACTTTACTGAAGTATAATTGATTAATAAAACGTATATATTAAGTCAGGCGTAACGGCACACACCTGTAATCCCAGCTATTCATGAAGCTGAGGCAGGGAGATTCCAAATTCTATGACAACCTGAGCAACTTAATGACATTTTGTTTCAAAATAATATTTAAGAAGTATATACATTATTTAAAATGTTCAATGAGATGTGATTTTATATGTACACATTATAAAATGATTCCCATAATTTATTAATATATCCATCACCTCACATACTTTTTTCAAGGTTATGTTCTTTGAAAAAAGCGAGCCTGCCCTCCACTGTCTCCTTTCCTTCCCTCAGGCTGGAATAGCACGGCCCGGTGGCAGCTCGGGCAGCCGTCTTAGGCCATACTACGGAACTCATTTGTACACTGAACACGACAGAGCCGCAGGCCACGAGGAGCCAGGGTCTCCGACACTGTGGAGTGATTGTATTAACCCTGAACGGCTGCTGCACAGCCTCGGATGTGAGAAAGGAGCGGTCTTCTATGTGACGCAAAGCGCGATGTTCTGGGGCTCGGATTTACAGCCTGATGGGTGTTTTAATTCATGCATAGGCTGCTGCAAATGCCCAGGCCGGCAACGAAGGTGTGCGGCTCTGATGAGAGTGGTGCTGGTGTAACTGGAGATGAGAGACCAGGTTCTTGAGATGAAAGTGTAAAAGGGTAGAACTAGCAGCATTTCCAAGCAACTGGGGTGGGGTGGGGTGAAAGAAAGAGAAGAGCTGGGAATGACTCCATGATTTGGCGCCCACTAGCATAGAGCTGCGTTGACGGCAATGGGGAAGACTAGGGGCCACTGAGTTTAGGAGACCACGACAGCCAGCCACATGAGATGGCAAGCGGTGGCTGGCTGTGACAGGGATTTAATGGCATAGCTTGCTTGTTCGATATCTTTCCTTTTCTTATGTTCTTTCTTGTGCTAGCAATTGAATCCAGGGCCTTGTGCACACTAAGCTTTACCTGAGCGGGCTTTAAATTCTTGCGCTAGGTGGACTAGGGGATAAGAGTGGACAGAGAAGAATATAGATGTGAAGACAGTCTGGGAGCAGCCCCAACACGGAGAAGATGAGGACCCAGGAAAGGGTCTATGGAGGTAGCAGGACACAAAGAGAGCGGTTTAAGGACCGAGTGGTCATCCGTGTCAGACGATGCTGCCAGGCTGAGAAAGCTGAGGACTAAGACAGGGTCCCTTTGATGGGCAATACGGACATAATCGGCGATCTTGGCAAGAGAATTCCCCACGGAGCACTGAGGCCCCAAGAGCAGGGGAAGGGAGGAAATAGACACCCAGATAGACCACTCTGAATTCCTAGCAGTGGAGATCATTAAAGCAAGCTAACTTCCATCTTTCTCGTTACAATCCCAAGCCTTCCAAAGGACACAAGGGTACCGGCAACTGAAGCCATCCCCTCCCTCCCCACGCGTCCATTCTCTCGTCTTCCGGTTCCCCTGCGCAGAGGCTTGGCCTCCTGTGGCTCCGCCCTACTGGCTCCCAAGGCGGCTCTCAAGGATTGCCTTGGCAGGCTAGGCAGCCAGGCCCGACTCTCCTGGATCATAATTAGTGCTGTTGCTAACGACGTTTGGCCCTGGCGGGATAGCAACCTGGGAAATTCTTGGTACTTCCAATTTTCCCTCTCGCTGCTTTTCCAGATGCAATTACCCAACCAGCACCTTGTGCTCAGTCCCCGGGCCCTGGCAGCCTCCTCACCAGGGAGAATTAAGCCTGGAGCTCAGATGCCACCAGACGGCTTCATAGTTAGCTGAAGACATCTCCTGACCATCATCATGGCATTATCATAGGAACACAGTCACTCGCTCTGGAGGACGAAGAGGATTTGCTGTGAGGATGGGATGGGGAATCGGAGCCAGCTGCCTACAGCACACAGCAGAAAACTGATGACTGAAGCCAGGCACCTGTAATCCAGCTACTTAGGAGGCTGCGCTAAAGAGATCACAAGTTTGATCCCAGCCTGGGCAACTTAGTGAGACCCTATTTCAAAAAAAATAAAAAATAAAAGAAACCACGTATGATGGCACACCTATGATCCTGGCATTCAGGAGGCTGAGGCAGGAGGATTGCCATGAATTCAAGGCCAGCCTGAGCTACATAGGGAGTTCAAGGCAAGCTTGAACTACACAGGGAGACCCTGTCTCAAAAATTTTATATATATATATATTAGAAAGGGTATATAAAATAAAATAAAAAGAAGGACTGGAGATGTGCCTCCACGGTATAGCATTTGCCAACCACGCTCAGGCCCTGGGTTCAATCCCCAGCAAGGCAAAAAAAAAAGAAAGAAAGTAAAAGAAAACTGATGGCTGGCAAGAAAGGAGTCCTCCCAGAGGAGCTGTGGAATTCCCAGCAGAGATGCAGCGCAATCCCTCTGTCACCCACTCTCCCCCAGTAAGGAGCCTGCCCGGGCCCCCTGTCTGAGGAAAGGTGGCCTCAGCAGCCAGAGCTCTGGACCCTGCTCTGGAGCCTCACATCATGGTGCTGGGCCTGCTCCAGTCTGGGGCTCAGCTCGTCTCCGTCCCAGCAGCCTTAAGTTCTGGCCTCTTGCTTACAAACACCCAGGTCACAGGAGGGTCTTGCTCTTCCAGGGCGGGGACTTCATTTGCTTGCTCTACCGGGCCTCCAGCTTCTGGGACAGGGGCTTGTGGCGGGTTCTGTCCTCAGGGGCCTGGAGGAGAGACCTGAAGTTTGCCTTGGGTAAAGGGCACCAAGACTTACTTGGCCCTCTCTTCTGCTGTAATTTTTTTTGAGACAAGGTCTTGCAAGCTGCCCAGGCTGGCTTCGAGTGCACAGTTCTCCTGTCTCAGCCTCCCAGATTGCTGAGCTTACAAGCACACATCATCATGCCCTGCTCGATTTAGTCATGTTTAAGGGAGTAGGTCTGTGCTGGTGAGTGCAGTCATACCGTTGTGCCACCACCATCTCTGCCGTTTTCATCTTCCCCACTAGAACTCTACAGCCACTAAATGCCAACTCCCCCCACACGGTGTTTTTCCCATCTACTCCTTGCAAAGCTTATCCTGGGGTAGGAACGACTCCCATTTTTCATAGATAAGAGGACTGAGGAGCAGACAGGGAAAGTGGTGCTTCCTTTCATCAAAGGTGGATAGGAGGAGGCTTTGACCTTGTCTGCCTGGTTCCAAAACCTTTGCAGTTTCCTACCCTGAGCAGCCCAAACTGAGAGCCACTATGGAAAAGGCAGCCCTGAGTGATGACCACTGGTGACCAGGGACTTCACACATGAGGCCTGCAGGGGAGGGTTTCTGCTTGGTGTGGGGTTCTGCATCCCAAAGCAAGGCCGAGCTCTGTGACCTCCTCTCAGCAGCCCGGAGGACAGGATGCCTCGCATATCTTGTCTCTACTGTGCCTTTCAGGGAAGCTGGCTGTGTCCATTTCTAGGACACCGCACCCTGGACACTGCTCAGGGACTCTCTGTGGCATGGAATAATGAAAGCAGCCCGGGCTATGGCAATCAAACAGGCTAGGATTTGAATCCTAACTTCATCGTTGTATAGCCACTGAAGTCTGACTCTCACAGGAAAGAGACCCTTCAAGTTAGCTCAAGCACAGAAGGATCAAGCACAGAAGGAGAGTAGCAAGTGTATGAAGAGCCACAGGAAGCTCCAGGGGTAGCTGCAAAACCAGGGAGGGAGTTGGATTCAAGACTCCTCAGTTAGCAGGCTGTGGTAGTGCACACTTGTAATCTCAGCACTGGGGAGGCTGAGGCAGGAGGGTCACTATGGATTTGAGGCCAGCCTGGCCTATATAGAGTTCATGGCCAGCCTGAAGTATATAATAAGACCCTCTTTAAAAAACAAACAAACAAAAAAAGACTCCACAGTGGCTGGAAGTCATGACTTCTTCCTCAGGCTCTGCCTGCCCTTAAAGTGATTCAGCCACACTGGGTGTGTCTGCTTCTCTTCCACGCCCTGCTCCTGGCTGGGAAACTCTTAACTTTAGATTGAACTTTCTTTTTTTTCTTTTTTTGGTGCCGGGGATTGAATTGGGGTCCTTGTGCTTGGAAGGCAGGCAGCGGAACTGCTGAGCTAAATCCCCGGCCCTAGATTGAACTTTCTAAAAGAAGAAATCCTATTGGGTCAGGCTATAAATTAGAAGTGATTGGCCAATCGTGGACTGCCAGGCCTTGGTTCAGAACCTCCCACTGAAGCTGGATGCAGCAATGCATATCTGCAATCCCACTGCTTGGGAGGCTGAGGCAGGAGGATCACTGCAAATTCAAGATCAGTTTGAGCAACCTAACGGGTTCAAGGTCAGCCAGAACTCCAAAGCAAGACCCTATCTCAAAAAAAAAAACAAAAACAAACAAACAAAAAAAAAACCTTCCCTCTGGTCTAATCATCTAAAGCAGAAGAAAACGGACAGATAAGCAGTAGTTTAAAAAATTGGGATAGCTCAGCGGTTCGGTGGCCTGCCTTGCAAGCACAAGGACCCGAGTTCGATCCCTGGTATCAAAAAAATAAAAAATTTTAAAAAATTAAAAATTGGGATGTGCTTCAAGCACAAGGTCCTGAGGCAGGCACTCCTCTCCCCTAAAAAAATGGGGATGGGAACTGGGTGTGATGGCACATGCCTATAATCCCAGTTACTCAGGAGGCTGAGGCAGGAGGATCTGTGATTTCAAAACTAGACTGGACTATTTAGTGAGTCCAAGGCCAGCCTGAACTACACAGAGACACCCTGTCTCAAATAACCAAAAAAGGGGGGATGGGGTGTTGTTCTATGGCATTGTAATATGGCCTGCTACAAAGTTTTGACTATTACACAGTCCCTTAGGTTGGACCGTGAGGTGGGTAGGTAAACAGATCTCATACTATATATAATGCATTACTTTGGACAAATTATTTAACACCTCAGGGCCTCCATTATTTTCTTATCTGCATATTTGGGACAACAATTCCTACCTCACAGAGTTGCTGTAGAGACTACATGAGAGAGAGAGACAAAGACTAAATGTGAGAACAAACACCAAGGTGCCTAGCATCCAGTAGGAGGTTAATAGATGCTGGTTTCCTTTCCTCGCCCCTCCCTTCAGTACCAGAGGCCATATCATGTTCGCTGTTTACTCTTGATGTATTTGTTTTCTCTTGCCAAAATGGACCTCCTAGCCAAGCACCCAGTGGGAGGAAAAGATGAGGCCTCCTCTCTTAAAACCCTAAAAGGCCGGCGTCACTAGCGCACCCTCTTCAAGAGCTATCCGCAGCGTGAGGGATGGGGAGCAACAGGGCTCTTGTGTCAGAGGGAAGATGAATGCGCCCGCCTGCTCAGGAGGATACTTTGATGGAATGCCCAGAACAGGGCAGCATTTTTCTTTGAAATGCTATGACACAATAAAAATAAAAATAGGTCTTCCCCTCAACTCCAAGGCTTTGAGGGCAGAAGACTTATTTCAGCTATTAATCCATACTCAGAAGAATTGTCCTAGGCCTCTTTCAATCACAGACTCACCAAATATTTGTAAAATGTCCACTATGTCTCTATTCTCATGGAACTTACGGTCTTATCAGGGAAAGACAGCAGTGAAGCAATCCTACTCATGAATGCTTGTTGTTTTTTTCCTAGTGCCAGGAATCAAACTCAGGACCTTGGGCTTGCCAGGCAGGCATGGTGCCACTGAGCTACATCCCCTGCCCTTAATGAATATTTTTTTTAAGTACAAACCATGCTGAGTGTTATGAAGAAGGGGCATGATTCTATCAGAGCTTTGTTTTTCTCTTTTGTAGGGCTGGGGATCAAACCTAGGACCTCACATATATGAGGAAATCACTCCATTTCTGAGCTACATCCCTAGCGTCCTCCAGCCTTAGAATAATAACAACTGTTTCTTCTTCCATTTCTTATCTTCTGTTTTCTTTCTTCCTTTTAGTACACATTAATCACATGGAACCGGATTTCACTGTGACATGTTCGTATGTGCATATAACACATTTGAATCATGCGTACCCTTCCAGTACTCTCCCTCCCATCCCTCCCCAACCCATGCCTTTCCTGTTCTCTAAGAGGTCCCCCCACTTAAGTGAACAACAAAAATGACAGTGGTTTGGGGTCACTTGGTTCCATTTGAGAAGGAAATGCGACTGTGTGCCACAAAGTGGAGCTGCTCCTTGGAATCCTCCGGAGTCCTTCCCTGCTTTACGAGAGCTTCTGCCTCCAGGAAATTTAATAAAGAATCTGACCTAGACTGGGAAGCCGGACCACATCAGAGAGCTTGGCCTTCATCTTGAGAGCACGGGAGGCCATTGGCAGGTTTAAACAACGTTTTTGAATGATTAGGTTCGTGATTTGGGGAGGGTTTTCCTTTTTTTAATGTTTGTGTGTTTGTGAGACAGGGTCTCATCTTGTAGTGCAGGCTGGTCTTGAACTCACTATGTAGCCCAGGCTGGACTCGAACTCTCTGAGATCCTCTTGCCTGGGCCACCGAGCCCAGTTTAGATTCCTGTTTTGAAAAGGTTGCTTTTGCTACAACAAAGAGAACCGATCAAAGGGGGGCGCTGCAGTAATTCAGTAAGATATAATGGTGTGTGGCTTTGGTTGTAGCGGTGAGAGAGGAGGAGGGAAGAAGGAAGGGAGGAAGAAGAGGAGGAGGAGGAGGAGGAGGAGAGGGGATAGATTAAAGGGCTATTTAGTAGATAACATTTTGGGAACTTGACTGGGTATGGAAGGAGGAGAAACAGGAAGGTAACAATTCCAGTTTATAACTGGAGGGAGGACCACAGGTAAAGTCTTAGATATGCTATCTTTGCTGTGGCTCTGAGACATCCAAGTGCCAAAGTAGAGGTGGCAGCTTGAGACGTGGTTTGGAGCTCCAGGGAGAGGTCAGCGTTGGGAATTATAATGTCTGGATCATTTACTCAGAGGTAGCTCAAAGACAGGAGACATTTATCTAAGGAGAGTGAGAAGAAAAAGCCTAGGGCCAAACTCTGAGGAATTCAGACACTCCTTTAGAGAAGTGGTTCTGAAAGTGTGGCCCATAGAACCCTGGGGGGTCTCCAAGAGTTTCTCAAAGGTCCATGAGGTTTCCTGATGCTGTAAGAGAGCACAGTGGCACACACCCGTAATCCCACCACTAGGGAGGCTGAACGGGAGGATCGATCCCCATGGGTTCAAGGCCAGCCTGGGCTACACAGCAAGACTCTGTCTCAAAAATCCCAAACAGGGCGGGGGATTTAGCTCAGTGGTTCTGCCACCAGGCTCGCAAGCACAAGGACCCGAGTTCAATCCCCAGTACCAAAAAAAAAATCAAAAAACCCAAATTGTGCAAAAACAATTGTGGATGAGACAGTCTGTCCCTAAGCAAAAGTCACAGCAGCGCTACTAAACTGTCCCATGGTTATTAGGCCCTTCATTGCCATGTACCTGCACTGAAAAAAAATCATGTTCATTTAGGAATATCCCTGGTAAAACCCCCCCAAATTATTAATTTCTACTAAATCTCAACCCTGAGCGCATCTTTGGATATTCTCACAAGATAGGAAGAACACATAAAGAGCCTCTGCACTGCCCCAGTACAATGATGATTTCCATAAAATCTGCTTCTGCACTCCAAGCTTCCAGGGAACCAGCCTCTTTTTCAATGGAGCATCATTTTGACTTGAAAGAATGAAAGACAAACTTTGACTATGCAGATTTCGCGTTTGGCAGATAGTTTCCCCAAAATGAACAAAGGGCGCCTGTCACTTCAAGGGAAACAACTGACGGTATTTGTTGCCAATGATAAAGTTCAAGCTTTCAAGTGAAGCATTAGACTTTTGGAACATTTGTATCTGCCACCATGAACTTGAAATCTTCCCAATACTTTCAGATTTCTCTGATGAGATTGGTAATATAATGAAGGTGATTCTTTAAAATAACTGTAAGATGAAATGCCATCAGAATTTGGAAAAGCTGTATAATTTAGCTGATCTATATTTCCCAAATGACCAATGCTTGATGTTACAAAATCTCTTCACAGTTCAAACCAATAGAACTTAATGTAATTGAAGAGGAATTAATTGATACAATTTCAGGTTCAACTGAGCTTTAAGAAACTACTGTAGCTGGGCCTGGTGGTGCACACCTATAATCCTAGCACTCTGGAAGGCTGAGGCAGGATGACTGCAAATTCAAACCCAGCCTGGGCAATTTGGTTAGATCCTACATCCAAAAGCCTGGGGATATAACTCAGAACAAATGTGTAGGGTTTAATCCCCACTACTAAAAAAAAAAAGAGAGAGAGAGAGGTGGTGGGGAGAGACAGAGAGAGAGAGAGAGAGAGAGAGACACACACACACACACACACACACAGAGAACTCTACCATGTTTTGAGTTTTGGTGTGGTATAAAAAAAAAATTCACATAGTTTCCAAAAAATGAATAAAGTGAGTCTCTCCCTTCAAGGAAAATAACTCAGGGTATTTGTTGCCAGTAATAAAATTCCTCACTTTTCCAACTCTGTAGGGCCACATTTTCTTCATATGCATGGAAGAAAGCAGGTAAGAAAATCCAGGCACCTTTTACCAAGCCAGATAGTATACCTGGAATCCTGGGCTAAGGTTTGGGAGTCCCAACAGGCCAGATTCAGCCACTCTCCCCAACTTAGTGAATAGGACAAGTGCAGGAGAACAACTTTATTCTGTGTGTGACCACACAGGGAAGAAACAGGGGAGCAGTGTTCTCAGACCCGTCTCTGGGGTACTGACAAGAATTTAGGATTGTATATATGGAAGAAACAAAAGCAAGGGACAAGAAGTAGGCATAGTCAAGCAGTTAAAGAACGGTCTGATTGATCGTTATTCTGGGATTGATCATGCAGTCTTATTGGAACCAAGGAAATCACTGCTGGGAGAGAGGCAGTTTCGATTTTTGTCACAAGATGTTTATTGATCAGACCTGTTGCTACTGGAATCCAAGGAGACCACAGGAGAGAATGACTCAGAGGAAGAACAATTCAGAAAGGAGATCAGACAACAACCTTGTCCTCCTTTGGGTTTGGAGCAATGACCACAAAATTCCAGATCCCCTCCAAGGGTCTGGAACAGGACATTGTTACTGCTGGCATACCAGAGACCCCTGCAATCAGGTTCCAGTACCCACCTGGCCAGGGTACAACACAGTCCTGAGAAAAAGAATAGACTAAGAGACAGACCTAAGAGAGAGAGAGCAGGGTGCCAGGATGACCAAGGTGGTGCAACCAACAAAGGCACAGGACAGTCCTAGATGCCGACTTTTACTGGGGTAAAGGCGACGTGGTTTCTATGGAAATTAATGTAAACAAGGCTC
>NW_022900915.1:18493970-18506028 GCF_012274545.1 Fukomys damarensis
CAAAAAAAAAAAAAAAAAAAAAAGACAAAATAGATGCTTGTAATTAGAACATTGTCCTAGCCTGAAGGTTTTGATGGTGGGAGTAGAATTTAGATAGAAATAACTCCAACCTCAGCATGTAGACTTCAGCCAGACTCACTTCTATAAACAAGTCAGTTGTGGGGTTAACTCTTCACAGCTCGTTGAGGTAGAATCAATATTACAGTTCCCTGCACTGGCACTTGGTGATCTGTAGCTTATGATGTCCCTGCAGATCTTGAAAATCTCTTAGTTTACTCTAACCTGAAGTCTGGAAAGGAGAGGGATACCAGTTCTGCTCCCTACAGGGTTTACATATATATGTGCTTGAGGAGTAGAGCAGAAATATGACCCAACTCCTAAGGTAGCAAAGTAAGCGATGTAAAATGAAGTCAGAGATACCAAGCTTTTAGCTACCAGTCAGACATCTGTAGGCTCAAGTGAAGAGTCGGTGCTTTTTAGCAATAACAGTCTCTAAGTCCTGGTTACATTATAAAAGTGATTTTTAAAACTATAAAATATGGGGCCAGGATTCAGCTCAGTGGTTCTGCAGCCTGCCTCTCAAGCACAAGGTCCTGAGTTCGATCCCTGATAACAAAAGAAAAGAAAAGAAAAAGACAATTTAAGCCAGGCGTACAGGATTCACATATAATCCCAGCCCTTGGGAGGGTGAGGCAGGAGGATCACTGTGAGTTCGAGACCAGCCTGGGCTACACAGTGAGTTCCAGGTCAGTCTCAACTACATAGTAAGAACCTGTCTCAAAAAAAAAACAAAAACAAAAACAAAAAAAAAAACAAAATAAATAAAATTATAAAATATGCTAATCTTATCACTGGAGAGGAAAGTATAGTTTTTTTTTTCTGCCAAAATGGGTAACTTATGTTAACATACAGTGATTTATTATTTTATGTGGATTAGTAAGTAAACATTCTTTTATCTTCTTAGTTTTCATTCTTTTTATTTGTTTTTTCCAGTACTGGAGATCAAACCCATGAATGCTCTACTCCTGAGCTACAGCCCCAGCTTTCTTTTTACTTCTTTATTTTGAGAATAATCTACTGCTATTTACTGTATGTACTAAGATTGAAAATCAAGTCAGGCATGGTAGTGCACATCTCTAATTCCAGCTACTCCGGAAGCCAAGGTAGTAAGATCACAAGTTTTAGGTCAGCTTGAGCAACTTAGCAAGACCTTGTCTCAAAATTTTTTAAAATTTAAAAAGGGGCCGGGGCTGGAGATTTAGCTCAGCGGTTCGGTGTCCTGCCTTGCAAGCGCAAGGACCCGAGTTCAATCCCCGGTACCAAGAAAAAAAATTTTTTTAAAAAGGGCCAAAGATGTAGGTCAGTGGTAGAACACTCCTGGGTTCAATCCCCATTGATACAAAAGAAGAGGATGAGGAAGAAGGGGAAGAGGAGCCGGGAGGGCATGGAGGGGGAGGAAGGAGAGAGGAGGAGAGAGGAGAAGAGAGGAGGGGAGGAGGAGGAAGAAGGAAAAGCAGAAGAATTCCAAGCAGGGCATCACAGCACACATCTGGAATGGACAGTCTGAGGCAGGAGGGTCTCTGCAAGTTCAAGGCCATTGAGGGCTATATAGCGAGTTCAAGGCCAACTGAAACTGCATACTGAGGCCCTGTCCCCCAAAATTAAAAAAGAAGGAATTCCATAAGCTCCAAAAGGGGTCCCAAGAAGACCCCCCCATCAGATGGCCCCACTCTGTCCTCCCTTTCCCTGGAAATGACTCAGATGATTCGGTCAAACCCAACAAGTGACTCCCTAATGCCACCCCTCTCCCCATCAGCACACGCACCCCTGGGAACTTTCCAGCTGAGCCCAGGAAGAGGCAGGGCTATAAGAAGGGTGGGTGAAGGGGACAGATCGGGTCAGACTTGTTGCTAAAATGCCAGCACATTCAGTTTGTTGGGTATTCTGCATGAATTTCCTCTTGAGTTCACAGGCTCCTAACTCAGCAAAATTAAAATGGGATAAGTAATCAGAGATGCAGCCTGTGAGGATGTTCCAGGCCAGTATGCAATGGAAATGTGGGGCAGGGGGAAAGAAAGAAGCGAAGCGAGCCGCAAAGCGAGGGGGAGATGAGAAGCCTGTCTCCGAGTCAGCTCCTTGGGCAAGCTTTTCCCAAGGTCCCACTCCATTGGGCAGCAGCTCCCCAGCTCTGCTTCCTGAGAATCTCTGGCCTGGCCCTTCACAATCAGGCCATCCTCCCTTTCCACTCCGCTCTTCAGACACCGGGTTCCCTTACCTCTACTCCTACACACGGTTATTTGTGCCCTTTCACACATCATGTATTGAAATAATGGTGGCCGGGTATAGGGGTACACACTTGTGATCCAGCACACGGGAGGCTGCGGCAGGACTGCCACAAGTGTGTGTCATCCCAGTCTGGACTACATAGTGAGTTCAGGCCCAAGACACTCAGAAAAAACAAAAATAAAGAAAAAGAAAAATGATTGTGCATATGTTTAACTCTGCTATATGAAACCATTGTTTTCCCTAGCCTCTGGATTTTATTAGCATCTTACTCCTTCAGTTGCCCCCTCAGGATAAGATCTCCCTTTGGTCCCCATAGAACTCCTGACTTAGTTGAAGTCCACAAGTGATAAGCAAGAAGTGTAATCCTGTTATTGCGTCAGAGTCTCAGTTTAGGGGCTAAACTAAGGCCTGTGACCTGGGAAGGGATATAATTCTAAGGGATTGATGAGCGGGTTATTTATGCCTTGGCCATAGAAACCCAGAAGGGTTTTTCTAATTTTAATAAAAGCTTGTAACCACATTTAATTACCCCATAAAAGACAGAGCCTGCAGCTCTCTCTTTCTCTGGGACAGCCTGTTCCTGTTTCACCTGCTTTTCCTGTTACGTCCCCTGGAGCCCTCTGTAGAACTGCTGCCCTTCCTTAACCAAACAGATGAGCACAGGTCTCCCAGGACTCTGGAAACACTAGTCATTGCCTCTGTGCTGTCCGGAGGAGCAGCCCTTGTCTAGTCGGGATTGCTGAATCCTCTTGAAGCCTAAGAATCTCCCCTTTCCCTGTTCTCAGTCTAGGGAGGGTGGGGTGTGTCATGAGAGCCCACTTTTGTCTCTGTTGCATCTAGTTAAGCCATTTTCCCTGAATAAGTTCCATTCCCTTCCATGAGAAAGGCCTGTTCTTTGCTCCACCTTTGGGGTGAGGGAATGAACCTTTAACCAGTGATAACCCCCAATGCACGAGCGCACACACACACACACACACTTTGGTGTTGTTTTGTTTCCTGTGATACTGACAATTGAACCCAGAGCCTCTGCACGGAGCTACATCCCCAGCCTTATTTATTTACTTATTATTTATGAGACAAGTGCTTGTTAAGTTGTCCCAAACGGGCTCAAACTTGTGATCCTCCTGCCTTGGTTCCCAGAGTACTGGGATTACAGGATGCCCCACCATGCTCATTTATACATATTCATATACACACACCCCTCTGGGGATAATAAAAATGGTTTGGTTTCATTTTCTGAGGGAAATTTTAAAAATCAGTGGTAACTAGCATGTACTTTCAGCATTTTTCTTTTTTTTTTTACTTTCAACATCTTTTGAGGAAAGAACACACATAACAATATAAGCCAAAGAGGATAGGTTTTATATTGAATATATTTAGTTTTACTTAAACATTCACTACATTGTCCTTGCTTTTTCTGATTTCATCACGAAAGTGAAATGGACCAGTGAATACTATAGTTTGGAGTTCGGAGAGCACAAACTGACCTGTGAACTCCTCTAGGCAGGGCGTAGGATTTACACTGAGTATTTCCAGGCCCTAACTCAAATCCTGCTAGTGCTTATTCTTTTCCCTTGTAGAAGAAGGCAGAGAAGAAAGGTCCCCACTGAGGACCAGGATAGGAGGCAGACCAAGCCCTGTTGTATCTGGCATCCTGGAGCAAACTGTCTCTACTGAATTACTGAATTCTACGCCCACTTCCTTACGGAGCAAATCTGATTATCTTGCTCCCTTGTTTAACAATCTTCAATAGACCTCCCCCAAACTACACAATAAAATTCATGTTGTGTGCTCATGTGTGTGTGTGTGCTTGTGTGTGTGTGTAGTGCTCAAAATTAAAACTAGGTCCTTATGCATTCTGGGCAAGAGCTCTACCTGAACTATACTGTAGGCCAAACTTCTTAGAGCAGATTTTGGGCTTGGGATTTAGCTCGGTGGCGCAGTACCTCTCTGGCAAACACAAGGTCTTGAGTTCAATTCCTGAAGTGTAGATAAGGACTAAAAGGTATAACAGATAATGTGAAATAGGAAGAAAGGGGCAAAGGGGAAGGGGAAATAGGAGGGGTAGGGAAAAGGAAAGAAGGGAATGGAACTAATATGAGAAAATTTTTAAAAGTGGAAACAAAGTCTTTGTAGATAGGGAAGGATGGAGGGGTTGAAGGGAGGGCAGCGGAATGGGGAAAATATAAGAACCAAGATGGATTACGTAAAGGTGCAAGTTTCCAACGACGAATGTCATTATATTTTATACCTTAAATATACAATGTACAAATAAAATTAATTTTTAAAAAAAGACTACAAAAGTTAGAATTGAATGTGTTAAAAACTGTAAGCAGGGTAGTTTTCAGCCTACCTTTCCAGTTCTCTCTTCAGATTTTCCCACAGGATCCCCCTTGCCTCTGGTCAAAGTAAGACTCAGGCCAGGGATTCAGCTTGGTGGTGCCACCACCCACCTTGCAAGCTCAAGGTCCCGAATTCCATCTGTGGTACCAAAAAAAACCCAAAACAAAGTAAACTCCTCATTCCATTCATACCTTTGTCCTTTGTCCAGTGCGTTTTCTGTTGTCCCTCTTTTTTATTGTGTTTAATTTTGTTTTTTGAGACAGAGTCTTGCTACGTAATTCAGGCTGCCTTCTGAATTCATGGTAATCTCCTGCCTCAAATTCCTGAGAGTTGGGGTTATAGGTGTGCACCATGACGCCTGGCATTCCTGGAAACTGCTTCATCCCTCTTTTTGAATTGGCTAACTCCCAGTTCATCCTTTAAGGAAATCTAGTTTAAGGGCCCCTTTCCGTCTCCTTAATATTAGCTGGTTTCGGCCGGGCATGGCGGCTCACACCTGTAATCCCAGCACTCGGGAGGCTGAGGCAGGAGGATCGCTGTGAGTTCGAGACCAGCCTGAGCTACATAGTGAGTTCCAGGTCATCTCAACTACATAGTGAGACCCTGTCTCAGGAAAAAAAAAAAAAGAAAAAAAAGCTGGTTTCTCTGAGATCACATAGTACCCGTACAATGGCAGTTATCAACCTATATTATGATTTCTTTTCTCTTTCTTTTTGGTACAGGGGATTGAACTCGGGTCGTTGCATTTGCAAGGCGGGTGGCGGTATATTATGACTTCTATTCTGGTCCCCCCTACACAACTGTGGCTCTTATAGGACAGGTTCTATAACTTTTTCCATTTTCATATCTCCAGTGTCTGGCACTGTTTATAAATAAATGACTGGGTGGGGGAAAGAACCCACCAACCAAATTACTAACCCCTTTCTTTCTGGGAAGTCCAGACTTAAAGGCAACTGTACTACAGAGAAATAAAATTAGGTTCCTTCTCCCATAAGGTATAAAAAGAAGTCTGAGACAACTCCACTCCTTGACCAAACCCTAAGGCAGCCTCCATTACCTATAACACCTGAAACAGGGCAGGGACATTCAGCTGCCATTTCACCCACAGTAACCTACACAAACCCAGTCAGTCACCTCTTCTAATGCCAAGAATACCAACAGAGCATTGGCACCCCGTAAAGGGAAAGAGTCTGAGTTGGGGGCTTCAAATTTCGGCTTTGGTTGAAACTGAAATTGCAGCTGAAGAATGAGTAGTCTGGGTGTGGTGATCACTCCTACACACTCTCCAAATATAAAATCTGGGAAAATATAAAGTCTGGCCCATAAAACTATCCTTTCCAATGGTCCTTCTCTGCTTCTTCCTAATCATTATTGTGACTTAATGAGTCATCGCTCATCAATTCCACATTAAAATTTTCCACATCTTTGAGCCCTTATATTTAAAAAAGTGGGACAAGATGTGCTTCTTGACTCATGATTTTAATATAACTTGGACATGGCTAAGACTCCTCTCCCCCAGGCTCCACCTGCCTTCTGGCACTGTAACTCTGAAAGAGTTCGGAAAATGCTACCTGTCTTGGCTATTTTCTGCTGTTATAAGAAAATATCTAGAGGAGAGTGGTTTAAACAGAAAAGAGGTCTGTTTAGCTCACACCTCCTCACCTCCAAAGGTCAAAAGGCACAGCGCCAGCATCGGTTCATTTCCTGGTGACGGCCGTGTGCAGAGACGTGGAAGGAAGTAGTCGAGCACACAGCTGGTTCTCCCTTTACAGCAACCCATTCACACAGTAACCAGTCTCGTCACGGAGAGTGGCCCTCATCACAGCACTCACGGAAAGCATCACGCCTTTTCAACAATCAAGAGGGGCTGGGTATCTAGCTCAGTGGTTCCACCGCCTGCCTTGCAAGCACAGGCCCTGAGTTTGATCCCTGGTACCAATAAAAAAAAAAAAAAAATCGAGTTACCTCTTAAGGACCCCAACACCTCTCAACATGGAAAGCATCACGCCTTTTCAACAATCAAGAGGGGCTGGGTATCTAGCTCAGTGGTTCCACCGCCTGCCTTGCAAGCACAGGCCCTGAGTTTGATCCCTGGTACCAATAAAAAAAAAAAAAAAATCGAGTTACCTCTTAAGGACCCCAACACCTCTCAACACTAAGTTTTGCTGGGGACAAACCGTACTGCAATCATAGCACTGGGCTGGGGGTGTAGCTTAGTGGCTCACCACTTGCTCAGCATACATGAGGCCTGGGGTTCAGTCCCCAGCACCACAAAAATAAAAATAATTTTTTGTCATTTAAACCATACCACTACCCCCAAAATATGCTGTTTTGGACTTCAATCTGATGGCACTTGGGGAACAGCAAATACAAGAAGGGCTTTCATTGCCATGAACCCCACCCCCCAGGGATCTCTTCAGCCGGAGAAGATTAAATTCTCCTCACCAGAGTAAAGGCTGCCACCACACCCAGACAGAGGTCTCACAGGCTGTCATTAGTCTTCTGAACACCCGTTCATCTTTCCCCCAAATCACTGATTCTCCCCTAAGTTGCCTGCATGTTCCCTCCCTTACCCCTGGGGAAAGAGCATCTAAACCTCTAGACTGCACTGGGTTTGGGGCCTAGTTTATTTCATAGAGGGTACAATAAATGTCTTCCCTCCCCTGCAGCTCCTTTGAGTGGTGTCTAGGCCTGAGGGAAGCAGGGATTCCTGTGCCAGTCCAAATCCAGACACACATGCTGAATGATAGAATTTTAACTTTCCCTGGTTATTTTCATCTTCCCACAGCAGCCCAGACCCCACGGTACGGCAAGGTTATTATCACTCCAGGCCAGGAGAGGCGTGGGGAGCACCAAGAGGGAAAGTTCACCAAGGTTGGGAAGACCAAATGAGAGAGGAAGAAAAACAAAGAGATTTGGAGAGGGTAGAGCCAGAGAAGGCAGATGGCAGGAGACGAGAAGAAGTGGGCAAAGAAAACTATTCTGGGGAAGGGGTTCACGGCAGTGAGCACACAGGTAAAAACGATAGAGAGAGCGGCACGAGGAAGAGGCCATTCTTATTGGGAGATGCATTACCTCCCTCGAGAGAACGAGCAGTCTCACACTGTGTTTTCATCTTTCATATCATCCCAGCAGGTGCTCAGGAAGTACTTACTCGTTCTAGCACTACATATGGGCCAGGATCCTAGGAGGGGATTTCTGGCATTGCCTCTAAATTCTCTTTCCATCCCAGCCTCTTCATCTTTGTTGCTAGAGGCAGGATTCCTGGCTGTCTAGAGGCCACAGACCTTGGTGAACCCATCAAGCCGTGATTCTGGCACATTTCTCCTGTTACTAAAGAACTCCCTTTGGCTGGACACATAAGAGATCCCAAAGGAGAACTCACGATCTGGATACCTGGTCAACCGCAAACACCCTGCCCCTCTCCCTCTGCAGGGAGTGAATCTTCACGGAGACCTCCACGTTCATGCCAGCACAGGGCTATTTTCCCAGGCTTGGCCCTGGAGCCAGCCTTCCTCCCCACCCTCATCGGCCAGCTGTTAATGCCCCTGAAGCCTCACTAGTTCAGGCTGGCCTTGAACTCACTTTGTAGCCCAGGCTGGCCTTGAACTAACTCACAGCGATCCTCCTGCCTCTGCCTCCCAAGTGCTGGATTACAGGCGTGTGCCACAATGCCTGGCTTGATGCCAGCATCTTATAACCTATTCTTTTGTTAGTCATTACCTGATTTCCCTTCAAGTTTGCAGTTAAATCCAGTGGTAATAGTGAAATAATATTTTTTTTTAATCCTCAGAGATAAAAACCTTTCCCTCAACTTCTAGCCTTCTTTTCTTGTGACTAAAATATCCTAGGGCCTTTGAGTTTTCAGCACAGTCCCTGTTGGAACTTCTTTGAGCTCCATCATTTATCTCTAGAAAAGCACTGAATACAGCAAGGGGCTAGGGGCATGCTGACATCTGCTCCTCAGTGGGCCAGAAGTGACGGCTTCAATTTCCTTTCTCATTTAATTTATTCCCAGGCTGCTCCCTCCCCTCCCTCATAAACTTGTTCTTATTTCAAAAAGTCAAAGTAATAAAGCTGCTCTCCGTTATTCATCCAGTCGCGAGCTTCCTCCCAGCCACATACACCCCACAGGCTCCTCCCTGGCCTCCTCCCCTCACTCCTTCCAGAGGAGATCTGGGGTCAGCACCCTTGCTGATGTCCTGAACTCTTCACAGAAACTTCGGAGCTCAAAATCACAGTGCTGAATAAATACTTTGTAATGCGCTTTGCATTCACAGATGACCTCATGCCAACCTCTCCGATGTACTCCACCAGGGGCAACCCTGCAAAAGCTGCTATCCCAGAAAGAATTCCAAATCCTAAGGAAATTCAGTTCTTCTAGCACAGTGGGATCTATCCTCCCCTACTCAACTACAAAATTACAGTCTCAGACCTGAAATGACCCGTAATGCCAAGGCACCAGCCTTCATACTCAGGAAGAGCCCTCCATAGGCCTGTGTGTAGTCATCCCCTTGCTGAATGTTCTGACGCCCTTGGGCAGTAAAATATAAAGGAACACAGTTGAGCATATGAGGTAAGGCTTCAGAATTGAAGTTCTGCTCCGATAATCATTCACCTACATGACCTTGATTAGGCTTCATACCTCTACACCTCGGTTATAAAAATCACAATACATCCCTGGTTAGAAAGAGCAAACAAGAACATGTGTATAAAATATTTAATGCCGTGCCTGGCTCATGATGAGCATTCAATAAATGTTTGAAATTATTATCATCATATATAAATAGACTTCAGTATATCAGATAAACTGTTAAAACTCATTATGGGCTTTTAAATAAATACAGCCTCACTACTTTTAGTATTGCCTCTAGGAGTTACTTCAATGAATTGCTAGAAAGAAGTGATTTATAATTACCATATTGTTGGAATGCAAATAGACACTTCAAAGAGGTGAAAAGTAACTCGTTTTCTTGAGTGGGATAAATATTCCCCTTGGGATCTTGTTTATAAACTCAAATATTGTGTAAGCAAATAGAATTAAGATAAACTCCAGCACTTAATTCAGGTGAAATGATCACAAAACTGTACTCTGAGCTTTGAGTAGTGAGGTTTTTACCATATAGACAAGAAGCTACTGCCCAATGAAGTTCCCTAAGTTCAAAAACGTAAGAAAAAAAACATCAATCTTGATCTTTTATGTTTTACACATCTTTACTGCAATGCTGCAATATATTGCACAAATACAGTCAATTTTTAATTATTCGTGTATGGATTATACAAGACGGATATCTAACCAACCCTGTTTGCTTCCTTATCTTTACTGTTCTCCAATCTCTGCTTCTTTACTGCTCTCCAATCTCTCTCTCTCTCTCTCTCCCTCTCTCTCCCCACTTCCAAAACACACACACACACACACACACACACACACACACACACACACACACCCCACTCTGGTGGTTACAGAAAAACACAGGGGTCCCTCAGAATAGCAACTCTTTAGTCTCTTCCCCCTTCACTGTAGGTTTCCCATTCCTAAATATCACACAGAGCTCGCTGGGAAGGGAGAGGAGGAAGGAAAGAAGGAAGGGAGGGAAGGAGGGAGGAAGGGAGGGAGGGAGGAAGGGAAATCGCAGCACACACCCAAGCCCAGCAACACAAGCTATGAGAAGCAGAAGGCGCCTGCTCCCCATGTGCTGGCATCTCTCCTGCCATTTTACTGAAACTTTGGGGTGTTTTTCTCTCTGCAGCACCCACGCTCGCTCCCTTTCTGCCAAAGTTCCTTGTTGTGACAGAGAGGATGGTTTGCTGGGGGTAGGGACTGTAGCTGGGCGGCCTCAGGGCTAAGCTACAGCGCCCCCTCCAGGAGCAGCGAGGGGCAGCTCAAACTACAGGCAAATACGGGAACCGCCCCTCCCCTGAGCCTGCAGCACACCCGCAGCTTCTGTACCACACAGAGCAGGGCACTGCCACCACCTGCCCACAGGAACACGCGCAACCGCAGGACTGGAGCTGGGAGGACGCCGCCTGCAAAACCCAGGCATGCCAAGCAATGCCTGCCTGAGTCCCCCTTCTCTGATGTCTCTCCCTGCTGATGGGCCAGAGAATGCCACCAGGTACTGGCCATTCTTGCAACATAAAAACCTTTAAGTCCTGAGAAACTAGACTCCATTATTTTCTGGCACTTCAAGCAGAGGGGCTCCTAACAGCGCGCACCAGTAGACAGCTCAGCCCCCTCTTTGAGCCTCTGCACACAGGAGCTTGGGCCACCTTCTGAGGGCCACGGCAGTGCACTCCGACTCTGAAAAGCACAGATGAGTCCTGGTGGGTGGGCTCGTGGCCCCAAGCTGAAGCCCCACTCCTCCCGGACTCAGCTGACAGGAGAAGGGCTCCAGGTTTGAGGACAGATTCAGTCCTCAAACTTTCAAAGCTCCAGGAGAACCACCAAAGGATTCGCTTTAATACCAGAGCATCCAACATGACTAATCTTGATCCTGGTCAGAAAAATCAAAAGGACATTCCCTACCTCATGGGGATAAAAATGAAACTTTATAAGCCTGGCAGGGTGGCACAGACCTGTAATCCCAACACTCAGAAGGCTGAGGCAGGAGGATCCCTGTTAGTTTGAGGCCAGCCTGAACTACCTAGTGAGACCTGTCTAAAACAAAACAAAAACACTTTAGGAGCTCAACAGCAAGTAGCCAGTCTAACATGGATTCGATCCTTCTTGCCAGCTACTAGGTGGACAAGTACATTGCCCTCCTCCCTCCCTAAGCCCTTCTTTTTGTCAGGCATCTGCACCACTCCTTGCTCTTCATGCACATTAAATGATTTCAAAAACTTCACAAGATGTTATTGAGGAGAAAATTGACAAAACTTGTGGTTCAGGGATTTATATGCTTGATCAAGATGACATGACTAATTTGGGCGTTCAGCCTACAACCGCAGCACTCTGGGAGCTGAGGCAGGAAGGATCACAAGCTTGAGCTCAGCGTGGGCAACTGAATGACTTAGCAAGACCCCCATTCAAAATAAAAAAGCGGGCTAGAAATATAGTTCAATGAGAGGCTGTGGGTTCAAGTTCTAGTAGCACACACACACACAAAAAAAAAGCCTGATGAGCAAGTGAAGGAGCCAGGATTCACCCACAAGCCTGGAGCCTTTGCCCCTCCCATGCCAGTGGGAGCCTCTCAGTTTCCCTTTGAGTGAGCAAACGAGTGCATCTGCGGTGCAGGTAGTTGGGAAATACCAGAGGAGACACCTGTTTGTTGACTTTTTTCCGAGGGAGAAAAGTTAGCATAACCTTGGTCTCTGGACCCCCTGTTGTCTTCTCAGAAATATGGGGTATGTGCTGGGGATTTAGCTCAGTGGTTCTGCTGCCTGCCTTTCAAGTGCAAGGTCCCGAGCTCGATCCCTGGTACCAAAAAAA
>NW_022900915.1:18506247-18513253 GCF_012274545.1 Fukomys damarensis
AAAAAAAAAAAAAAAAAAAAATTTGGGCTGGGGGATTTAGCTCAGTGGTTCCACTGCCTGTTTGTAAGCATAAGGTCCTGAGTTCGATCCCTGGTACCAAAAAAAAAAGAAATATGGGCTAGGCCTGCTTCCCGCCCTGTGCTGGCAGTGCCCACACCACAGGTGATTCTCTAATGCTGTTTCTCTTCCAGAACCCCACTCTTTTTTATGGTTGGTGGAGATGCTTTTGGTTTTTTTAAGACTAGGCCTCACTGTGTATTTCAGGCTAGCCTTGAACTCCCTTTGTAACCCTGGCTTCAAATTCTTGGCGATCCTCCTGCCTCAGCCTCCTGAGTGCTGGGATTACAGGCATGCACCACCACTCCCAGCCCCTATACTTGGCCAGTGTGCAGCATGGCTGCAAAAAGCCCAGCCCCAGATATACAAAGAACATGCTGATTCAAAAACATTTTTTAAGTTAATAAGCACATGGTGATACAGGCTGTTTGTTCGGGGTAATGTGCTGCCTACATTGCTATGTGCCAAACTGCCCCTCCCACTTCCCCAGCTCCTCCCCAGCAGGTCCTGGCTGTTTCCCCTATCATTCTGGCAAGGAGAATCCTTCCCAATTGCTCAGGCTGGGTGACTGTGAGTCTGCAAAACTCAGCTTGCCAACTGAGCACTTCCCCAGGCTCAGAGGTCTTTCCTAGGCCGAGTGTGTGTGTGTGTGTGTGTGTGTGTGTGCTTTTGTTCTAAAACTGAAAATGGGCCCGGGAATACAGCTCAGTGGTAGAGCCCTTGCCTAGCATGTGCAAGGTCCTGGGTTTGATTCTTAGCACTCCAACAATAACAACAACAAAACTTGAAAAAAGCAAAAACACCTGATGTGGTTGCACACACCTATAATTATAGCACTTGAGAGGCTGAGGCAGGTGGATCACTGCAAGTTGAAGACCAGCCTAGTCTACATAGTGAGTTCAAGGCCAGCCTGGACTACATAGAGAGATCTTGTATTAAAAAAATGGTGAACCCTTTGGTTTCTCTACCATCTGGAACATGTCGTAGAAGGGCAGGTACTCAGCTGCATGTCTTCTTTCAGAAGTATGAGCAGTTCCTCATACTTGCTTCCATAAGACAAGAATTAAAGGTTGGGCTTTCTTCCCTGTGTGTGTGTTGTTGTTGTTGTTGTCGTCATCGTCGTTGTTGTTGTTTTGAATCAGGGTCTCACTATGAAGCCCAGGCTGGCCTCAAACTTGAATCCATCCTCCTGCCTCAGCCTCCTGAGTACTGGGATTATAAGTGTGTGCTACCACGTGTGGCTATTGTGTCCATTTTTCCCTGCTTTTGAGTCTCCACATTAGGACAGGACGGAAGTCATTCCTGCTGTCTACCTCTAATCTTCCTTGCTGTCCTCTACTACCCTGTCTCTTAATGATGCAATTAATCTGCATATGCCTGTATATATTCATACGGGTACAGAGAAAGGTATGAAGCAAGTCCAGGGTTTACAAGGGGAATGGGGGTGACACGACTAGCACTTTTAGAGTCCTTTCCTACAGTCAGAATGCTCAACCCAGGAGCTTGTAAGCACTTTGTAAAGATAATGGTTGCCAACCTGAATTCAGCAGATGGGTCCTTGCCTAGGCAAAGACCAAGAGGAAAAATTAATTCTTTACCAGGGTTTGCTTTGAAAATTGTTGGGTGTTCTCAATTTACACAATACCTGTACAGCTAGACATTTTCAACCTCTTGTTTTCTAACAGCATCTAATATGTGTTCAGTATTTTGGGGAAAGGCAAGTGAAGTAGTGCACCTGGTCTCTCTCCTGAAGGGATGAACGATTCAGCTAGAGAAGGAGAGCTTGCATTTGTGAAATAATGGTGGATTAACCCAAATGTTGCAAACCAGCTCAGAGGCGCTAGGAACCAACACAAGCAAGTGCTGTCAAAGAAGAGATCATGGAAAGGTAAACAGGGAGCTGTCTTAAAGGACAGGAAGGATCTGAATATAAATAATTACATTTATAAATTACAAAGAGGACAGTAATTGACACAATAACCACTCAGTAGCTGGCAATGGCCTCCTCTTCTTCTTGCTACTTAATGTTTACAAAACATTTTCTAATAAATTTAGCTAAGCAGGGTGCCAAATACTCAGGAGGCTGAGGCAGGAGGACTGCCATGAGTTCAAGCCTGAGCTACATAGTGAACTCAAGGCCAGCCTGGACTGCTTAATGAGACCCTGTCTCAACAAAGAAAGAAAGAAAGAGGCAATAAATAAATCCATCAATCCATTTGACAATCCCGTGGTTGGGCAACGTAGATGGTACTGTCTTCATTTCACAAATGAAGAAACTGAGGCTTAGGTTGATTAGACACATTGCCCAAGTCATGAAGGAGAAACTGAAGCCCAAGCTTCTCCTCACTGTGGGGAGAGCAGCAGGCAATTCAAGCAGGCAGCACAGCAGGACCAAAAGAAAGAAGCAGGGAGCCCTGGTAAACCCAATTAATCTCAGTGGCACCAGATGTGCCCTCTCTTGAAAGGAGCCTGCACCCTGTACCTTCTTTAGTTAATACTCACATGCCCAGACCACAGATCCGAGCTCAGGAGGAGAAACTTACTGGTGGCCAAACTCGACAGGGAAGAAAAACTGTGAGCAAGAGAAAACTGCCACTTCTACAGTCTCATTAGCACTGCAGACCCACACACATGCAACACGCCTGCAGGTTGTCATTAGTAAGCTGCTAAGCCTGAGGCCTGAAATAAATTAGGCCGTGTCTCAGAAAAACAAGGTTATGTTACTCATATTAAGTATTGAGTATTCATGCAGATTAAAAATGCTATCTACGGTCTGGAGGTCCCCTTCCTTCTTAGCATCTTGCCGAGTTCTTCGAGGCTCCCAGAGGGCATAGGCTATCAGAGCCGAGCTCTGAGGCGGAGTAGGGGGCTTCAGTGTCTGCCTTTGGAAAAAGTCTGCCTTCTGAGTTGCCCCTGGCAACCAAGCTGCCTGAATGTCTGAATCTCTTAGAGGAGGCTGGGTGCTGAGGAGGAAGGGGCTGTTACGGAACTACAGCGTGCAGCGGGAGGCCAGCCCTTTGTCATCCTCCTTCTAACCCCAGATCCTACTCTCCCGATGAGTACAAGTGTCATCCTCTCGCCTGTTTTTTCCAGGTCAGCAGGATCTGTGTGACACTTTTCCTGAGGACAGGGACATTGGGGAGAACCTGTCCTGTTTAGCTTACAGCGAATATCCATGCACCCAACACCTTGGCCAGTTTCTGTCGTATCATCTGCCCTCAAGTGAGTAATACCATTTCATCCTATAAACAGCATCTCTTTCTCCGGGAAGCCCACCCTGACTTGCCTTTTATGCTCCAGCCTGGGATAGGTGTGCCTCTGCAGTCAAAAAACCTGTGTCCTTCTGTTATAAAAATACCTTTCACTCCAGTTGTATGTATTTATATGTTTGTACTCTCACTGAAGTTAAAGTATTTTTGTTTTGTTCTTGAGACAAAGTCTTGCTATGTAGTTTAGACTGGTCTTGAACTCACTGTGTAGTCCAGACTGGCTTTGATCTCCCAGCAACCCTCCTGCCTCAGCCTCCTGAGCGCTAGGATTACAGTCATGTACCACCATGCCCAGCTTAATAAACACCGTGTTTATTCTAACACAGGACCTGGCACATAGCACAAACTAAATGCTTGTTGAATGGATAAAAGAATGAATGAGAACACAGATTCTGACAAGAGGAAAGGGTGAGGGATCAGGGAATTTTTCAAGCATCGGCCAGAGGAAGCACGTGCAGAACACAGAAGGAATGATTCAGCTTCAACCACGAGGCAGGGTGTGCGGAGGGAACACGGGAGGTAGGCCAGGGCCATCCCAGACATTCTCAAAAGCTGAATTAATACCTTTGGGCTAGGAGAGCAGCACGCCCAAAGCAGCACTTTAGGAAGATAGATCAAGCCAGGTGCAGGATGGACTAAGGGAAAACCAGCAGGCAGGGAGATCAGTCAGGAGACTGTTTTGACAGCCCAGACTTGACAAGTAAAGGGTCTAGAGACAAGAGCAGGGATGTGGAAAATGAAAGCAAAAAATAAACCACCTAACTCTGTTGGATGGTTTTTTCATGCAACTCTGTAATGTCAGCTGCTGCCTAACCTTAGTTAATTAGTGTCTGATAGTTACCATCTGAACTGACCACCAGAGCTCCTTGTGCTCTGCAGAAATCCCAGCTGCTATCTGGAGTGTGGCCATGATTTCTCGGGGCTGAGTGGTGTGGGGGAAGGGGGGTCCAGGAGAGCCTCCCCAAGCCCGCAGTCTTGTGGGCTATTATATAGCAGGACGCATGTTGCAAAGGAAAAAAAATAGTTCTCTACTCAGATCACTTCAGGAAACTCTAGACTCAACAAAGAGAAAACCGCTTTCTTCATTAGAATATGTCCAGGGGACCATATACCCTTCCCCTCAGTACTTACAACTTTAAATGGCCCTTGAGCCTTTGTCGTGCCACACCCGTCTGCAGTTCCCAAAGGCGCACTTGCAAAACAGCTGGAAGATTCTGCAATCAAGTCTGTTTGCCTTGCCTCCTGCAGGATGCATCTGGACTGCGTATGTCACACACGCCGCCTGTACACCCACCGCCCTTGCTTTGCCAGGGAGTGTCACCCAGGCACTACCTCAGAAGCAGCAAGAGTTGCGTACAAGCTCCAGCTCAGCCTGCCTGCATTCAAAGCCTAGCTCTACCACTTAGTAGTAACCTAGTCTCTCTGTGCGTCATTTGCTTATCTACACAATCAGGAAAATATTAGAATCTTTCAGTAGGGTTATTTGGAGGATTAAATTACTGAGTGAAGCCAAAAGGGTGCTTAGCACTCTACCTGAGGCACAGAAATCCCTCAATAAATGTAAGTTACTATTCTTATCTTATGTAACCGTCTGTTCTGTGATGAGAGTCCAAGCCCTTCAACCACAGCTGTGAACCAGTGCAACGTGGGAAGGCCTGATGTGAAAAGTTGAGGGGAATCAGATTATCTTTGGAGAATCAGGAATAAAAGCCAAGGCCAGAGTGGGGCATGGTGGTACACACCTGTAATCCTAGCACTCAGGAGGCTGAGGCAGGAGGATCACTGCAAATTCAAGGCCAGCCTGGGCCACATAGTGAGTTCAAAGCCAGCATGAACTATACAGTGAGATCCTGTCTCAAAAAAGAAAAGAAAACAAACAAAAAATACTCAGGGTCAAAAGACTAGCAGTGGATGTAAAAGCTAAAAGGAGCCAAATATACAGTTTAGGTATGAAGAGGTATAGCAAGTGAATCTACCCCTCACTTTCCATGACCAGAGTGCCATTTTTTAGCTGTCGCTTGTCTAGTTCATTCTGCGCTCTTGTAACAGAATAGCTGAGGCTTCATTATTTATATTTTTAAAAACTAGATTTCTTAAAATTCCAGAAGCTGGGAAGTCCCCGGTCAAGGGGCAAGTATCTGGCTGGGGCTTTCGTGCTCGGCATCCCATGGCAGAAAGTACAAAGGCAAGAGGGCCAGAGATGGAATTCACAGGCTTGAGCCCTTTGATAACCCACAGGAATCCAGTCACGAAGGTGGAGCCCAGTGACCTAAGCATCTTCCATCAGGCCCCGCCTCCCTGCACTGCTGAATTAGGCTAAATTTCCATGGCACGGGGAGGGAGGCATTTATAGCATCCTGTTTGCTTTTTTTTTCTGGTACCGGAAAGCAAACTCAGGACCTTGTGATCGCCAGGAAGGCACAGCGTGCTGCCCTTGTTTGCATGTTCTTTATCAGAGCAGCATCCCAGCTTCGGATATTTCAAGCTGTGCTCCCTGGCTAGGGCACCAATTCAATGGGTGGGTTTTTTGGTTTTCCTTGGTGTCTTTGTTTGTTTGTTTGTTTGAGACAGGATCTCACAGTGTAGTACAGGCTGGCCTTGCACTCACTATGTAGGCCTTGATCCTTCTGCCTCAGCCTCCTGAGCACTGGGATTACAGGCGTGTGCCACTTTACCTGGCTTCAACGTAGCATTTTGAAGGCTAGCACTTTGAAAACAGCACTCAGAGGAAGATATTATTCTTATTACTCCCATTTTAGAGATGAAAAAGCCTAAAGTTTAGAGAATTTAGCAATGGCCTAAAGTCACAAAATACATGGGGCAGAACTGGGAGCGGAAGCTAGCACTTTTTCGTCTCTAGACCAAGGGCCTGTCCACCGTACCCTACCCTGGATGCCTCCTTAACCTACAACTTACAGTCAGGCCAGGGTCTCGCAGACAACAGGGAACCCGTGCCTGAGTAGGTCCCGGTGGGTTCAGGGATTTGGGGGAGGTGGCACAGCCAGTGAGGAGCTGAGACGCTGAAAGGCAGTCTGCAGAGGAGGCGCGCCGGGGAGGACGTTCGGGAAGGCCAGGAGGAGAGCCTGGGGTCAGAGCTGCTGGCTCTGCTCCCGTCACACGCTCTCCTCTGGGGAAACCCTCGGCAGCTGTGACACAGCCAGGTTCAGTATTCTGCCCTAATGTGGTGACAGCAGCTAGGAGGCTACAGTGGGAAGAGACTAAGTCTGGAAAAATCTCTCAGGGGAAGAATGGCTTCTGGTTACTGCATCGCCGTTCTGTGTTCTGTGCTCTAGGGAAGTCTTGGGCACCACATTAATCTAATCGGTTTTAAGCCTCGTTCATCAGCCAAGGTTAAGAGGCATTGCTGCCTTGCCTCAGAGAGAGGGCAGAACCTAAGTACTCTTGGACAGTCAAGAAGTCTGCCGTCTCCCTCTTAGCCTCATCCCTCCTCTCCTCCTGCAGCGTCCTGTCAACTGGTTCTTCACTCATCACCGGCCT
Source organism: Fukomys damarensis (assembly GCF_012274545.1). Classification (NCBI taxonomy): domain Eukaryota; kingdom Metazoa; phylum Chordata; class Mammalia; order Rodentia; family Bathyergidae; genus Fukomys; species Fukomys damarensis. The sequence goes on from NW_022900915.1 coordinate 18,513,072, forward strand.
TCTAAAGCCTGGGTTTCCTTTCCCTCCTGTCCTTCACCCTGAGGGTACCCCAAATTCTCCCATTTTGTTTTTGCTTTTTCCTGTGCTGGGGATAGAACCCAGGGCTTCACACATGCTAAACAAGGACTCTGTCACTAAGACACCCCCCCCCCAAGCTCCCCCTCTTTTTTTTTTTTTTTTTT
>NW_022900915.1:18513307-18526423 GCF_012274545.1 Fukomys damarensis
CTTTTTTTTTTTTTTTTTTTTTGGTACTGGGGATCAAACTCGGATCTCTGCACTTGGGTTCCGCGAGGCAGGCGGCGGAACCACTGAGCCAAATCCCCGGCCTTCCTCTTTATTTTTTATCATCTGAATTCCAGAACCAACAATTTCTTCATTACGAAGGGAAAGGATCCCAGCAGTCAAGAGGCAGAGGCAGGAGGATCAGCCATGAGTTTGACATCAGCCTGGGCTACATAGTGAGACTCTATCTCAAAAAAAGAAAAGATCCATCCCTAGTCTGTGGGGCTGAGGAAGGTGGTCCGAGCGCCACTTCTAACCTATCAGACTGCTAACCCCCAGCACTCTACCTTAGCTGCCACACCCATGACACACAGACTAAGGGAACCACAAAATCCCCACAGAGAGCAAAACAGCCCATGGGACGGATTTAGAACCCTAAATAGAGACTCCAGGAGGATGTGGAGGAAAGCGCCGATCCTTTTTAGTTCTCACAGAACACACTCTATTTCTTCCTCCTCTCTCCTCCCACCCCCCCTTCTCCCTGTCCTTCCCTCTCACCTCCCTCCCCCACCAGCCCCCTTCCAGGGAGAAGTGAATGGAGTTGGCCATTAAATGCAGCAGCTGCCAGAGCATCAGGCTGACTGGGCAGAGGGCCTGAACCCATTTATTTTAAACTGTAGCCCCCAGCACATATCTCAGGTTTTTATTCTTTCATTTCCACCTTGTGCTTGGGCCAGGTGACTGACTGCCAGTTCCCGCTCCCTTTCAGAATACACTGATGCCTGCCCGTCTACTCCAGAGGCAATGCGTGGAACGCTGGGAGAGAGGACCATGGGAAGGTCTTCCATAGTCCACCCGTGCCCCTAGAACAGTCCTTTTAAAGCCCCGATTGAGCTGGACAGGGTGGATCACACTCTGTAATCCTGACATTATGGGAGTCGAAGGCAAGAGGATCACAAGTTCAAGCCCAGCCTGGCGATTTAATAAGATTCTGTCTCAAAAAAATTTTAAAAAGTTTTAAAAGGCTTAGGGTGTAGCTCAGTGGAAGAGCCCAGCGTGCAATCCCTACTACTAAATAAATAAATAAGTAAGCAAGCAAGCAAACAAGCAAGCCCTGATTGGAGCCAGGCATGGTGGCACATACATATAAATCTCAGCTACGTGAGGCTGAGGCAGGAAGATCACAAGTTTGAGCCTGGCCTGAGTAATTCAGTCAGATCTATCTCTCTCTCACTCTTTTTTTTAATTTTATTTTATTTTGGTTTTTTGAGACAGGGTCTCACTATGTAGTTGAGACGTGGTGGCACATACATATAAATCTCAGCTACGTGAGGCTGAGGCAGGAAGATCACAAGTTTGAGCCTGGCCTGAGTAATTCAGTCAGATCTATCTCTCTCTCACTCTTTTTTTTAATTTTATTTTATTTTGGTTTTTTGAGACAGGGTCTCACTATAGAGTTGAGACGGACCTGGAACTCACTGGGTAGCCCAGGCTGGTCTTGAACTCACAGTGATCCTCCTGCCTCAGCCTCCTGAATGTTGGAATTATAGGTGTGAGCCACCACACCCGGCTCCAGTCAGATCTATCTCAAAAAAATAAAAATAAAAAATAGACATATAATTTAGTTCTCCCTGAGTTCAAGCCCTAGTATGGGGCAGAGGGTCTTGCTGGGTTGAGGATATAGCTCTATGGCCTACTGTTTATCTAGCATGCGCAAGACCTTGGATTCTCTCTCTAGCACTGGGAAGGAGGGAGGGAAGGAAGAGAAGCAGGGAGGGAGAGACGATGGAAGGCAGGCAGGGAGGGAGGAAGGTAGGGAGGGAGGGTGATTATGGAATCTTTCTTTCTGACAGTTGTCTCTAATTATGACAATATACTACAATGTCAAAAAGTCTAAAAGCCACTCTCAAGGAGGAGATTGGCTGTTTCTGAACACACTGGTCCTGAGACCAGTATCTGCCGGCCCTTCACGTGCCTTGTCTCCATCATGAGTCACTAGAAAGTCCTACATTTTACCAGCTATTTAGAATGAAGACAATAAAACAACAGCTTTAATTACATTGTTGGAAAATACTAATGTATCGGCTGTGTACAACTGGTAAATTATGGAAACAAGGCTTGATCAAAAAGTGAACTCTAGGGGCTGGGGATTTCGCTCAGTGGTGCCGCCACCTGCCTTGCAAGCGCAAGGTCCCGAGTTTGATCCCTGGTACCAAAAAATAAAAGTGAACTCTAGCTGGGGCTGGTAGCAGAGGCCTATAATCCCAGCACTCTGCAAGGCTAAGTCAGAAGGACTGCAAGTCAAGCCTAGCCTGGGCAACTTAGTGACTTGGTGAGACCCTGTCTCAAAATAAAAAATAAAAAGCCAAATGTGGTGGCACATGCTTGTAATCACAGCACTTGGGAAGCTGAGGTAGGAGGATCATCATAAGTTCGAGGCCAGCCTGGCCTACATAGTAAACTCGAGGACAGACTGCAATACAAAGCAAGACCCTGTCTCAAAACACCAAAAATAATAGTTTTTTTTTTTTTTTTTGGTACTGGGAATCAAACTCAGGACTTTGAGCTTGCAAGGCAGGCAGCAGAACCACTGAGCTAAATCCCCAGCCCAATAATTGATTATTTTTTAAAAATGGGGTGGGAATATATATAGTCCAAAGACCTTATATTCAATCTCCAGTACCCGCCCCCTAAAAAACAAAAATAGAATGAACTCCGAGTTACGATGGGAGTCTGCCTTCCCTCCATGGTTCTTCCTGCTTCCTACACTTTCCTCTTCGATCAGGGATTTTTTCCAAGAAGCCATTCCACAAACATTAACTGAGCACCACTATGGGCCAGGCTGCCCTCCCTGGCCCAGCCTTTGGGTTCATGGAAAGACGGCCTCCTCCCTGTGGTTCTCCAACCCCTCCGGCTTCCTCCACTAGATGACTCATGTAATGCTGTCTTGCCTTTCTTCACAGTTGAGTCTAGAAACTGCCATTTGTGATGGCTGAACCCATAACTGGTGTTTCCTAAGCTATTTCATTTGAATTAGCTATAGTCCAAAAGGTAAATAGACCTTTGCCATAGTGGACTCACGTTCCTCCCAAGCATCTTTCCTTAGGGGATCACTCTCCAGATATTCTAAGGAGCAGCCCGACCCCCCGCCCAGGTTCAGGGTAAAGACATGACCCAAGACTAGCCCCCTGGAATGCTCAGCACCTTTGGGCACAGCAACTGATTCAGATAAGGACATAAAACTCAAGTCAGGCAGGTAGCCGGCCCGGGTCTGGGTCCGCACGTCACCGGGGTCTTGGGAGGGCGTGTGCTTGGTGCGTGGGGTGGGTGGCCAGGCCTCCCACGCCTCGTCCGCTCTCTATGTGGGCGGCCCGGGCATGGGGCATGGTGTGCACTGCCCGGCCGCTGCAATGGTGCCAGTGGACGTGCTCGCCTACCTGACGGGCCTGACGGGCTGCTGGCGCTCCACGCTGCTCCTGTGCCTTGCGTCTCCCCGTGGCCGCTACGCATCGCAGTGGCCAGGCCTGTGGCTGCCCGCGCTATTGCCTGGGCCCTGTAGGAGCTGCAGGCACTGGCCTGGCCACTTCTCGGATGCACCTACGTCCCCCACGCCTCGACCACCTGCCCAACTGCGTCCTGCTGGCCGTGTACCTCATCCACTGCGTGCACAGGTCCCTGATCTTCCCCTTCCTGACCCGAGGAGGAAAGCGACGCCTCTCTTCCCCTGTGTATCAGCCTTCCTGTTCTGTACCTATAACGGCTACTTGCAGTGCAGGTACCTGAGCCAGTACACGGTATATGCAGAGGACTGGATGACCCAGCCCTAATTTCTAGCTGGTTTTGCCCTGTGGTTAACTGGCATGCTGATAAATACCCACTCAGATCCTGTCTTAAGTAACCTCCAAAAACCGGAAGAGACAGGATACAAAACACCAAGGGGAGGCTTGTTTGAATACATAACTGCAGTCAACTACCTTGGGGACATTGTGGAGTAGGGAGGCTAAGCACGGGCCAGCTGGTCTCTTGTTGTCCAGAGCAAAACAACATCACCGGTGGTACCTTGAGAGGTTTGAAGATTGTCCAAAGTGTCCGAAAATTGTAATTCCATTTTTGTATTAAGTGTATCATCATCAAGGAAATGACCTTCAGTGCTCTTTCCCTGAGTGTCAGGGCTGACTTCCATGGGTCCTTCACAAGCAAATGGGACAAAGCAAACAGGCTGCTTTCAGCAAACAACAGCAGCTTCTCGGTAAATAGGGCAAATATACAACCCCCCTGGCACCAAGAAGTCCAGTAACTGTGTACACACCTCAGCAGACCGTCCTTGGGCATCCAAGTCATAAATATTTCACCCAGATTCCTTAGCCCCTTCAATACGGGTATAAGCGTAATTCCTTTCCCAGCTAGCTGCTGATACCGCTCCCCTAGCGTTAGCCCATCTCCAGCTAGCTGCCACTATCTCCCTCCCGTCATCTGCCCATCCACACAGGGATGTGATGAAATCGGCTTTTCCCGGCAAGCTGTTAGAATCTCCTGATTTTTAGTCTCTGTATACTAGAATAGACTTTCCTTTCAACAGGCAAAACAAACAAACCTCAAGCCAGACCAATCACTGTCCTCTCTGAGCTTTTGTGTGAGCAGTGGGAAAATGCAGAGGGAACTCACCTCTGGATGCAGAGTTCTAACAGTAGTACTGGTTTGGGGATGCTGGTAGTGACCTGAGTGCCAGGTGTGGAGATCTTGTGTAAGAAAAAAGCAAAGAAGCAAGCAAGGCCAAGTAGTGGAGGTAGATCTGTAGTCTGATGCACCACTTGTCTAGTCTTCCCAAAGCAAATCTGCCCTTTTCTGGAATGTCATTTTCTTTTTCGTTTTTAAGACATGGTCTCACTATGTAGTTCAGGCTGGCCTTGAACTCACTAAGTAGTCCAGGCTGGCCTCAAACTCCCATTCATCTTCCTGCCTCAGCCTCCTGAGCACTAGGATTACAGGCATGTATGTCCAGCCTCTGAAGAGCTTTTGGAAGAAAGCTACCTTGCAGTTGTCTTTGTGTGATAAGATCCTTCTACAACCAGTATTTTATTTGCTCCCACAAAATATGTTGGGAAAATTTTTGTAGAAATAGATAAGAATTGCCCAAAATACTCTTTTTCACCTCTAGATCTGGACAGAAGATTCCAGATCTCTTGAGAAAAAGTAATCAGGAGCCACTCTCATTAGGTGTGTCTCTAAATCTTTGGGAGTATGTTGATAAGCATCTACTGTGTGCTGTCACTGTATCCCTGGGGGCCACTCTGAAAATTAATGGACATAAGTGTAACTGTTGGTCAGTGGCTTGGCAGGAAAGGGTCCTCTGCACTGTGTCTACTCCATCCCTCTCCATCCTCACTGCATCTTTCAGCTTAATAGTGCATTGAAGTTAAATTCTAAGGAGATCAGAGATTGGCTTTCTTGGAAGAGTAAGAATCCATCAAACCTCCACCTCCCAAGATGGAGCCAGGCCCAGATCTCACAGCCCCAATGAAGAAGTTGGACTCAGAGTGAAAATAAAGGGCTAGAAAGGAAAAGAGGGAAACCAAAGGGTTTCTATTACAAAAGAGTGAAAACAAAATCCCCCAAGAACAAAATAGCATCATAAAGAAGCCAACAGGTTGAACAAAGCACAGCAGAAGGGTAACAGGAACCAATTACCTGAAGCCGCTGAGACTGGGTGCTTCCCTCACAGGTGCTAGGATTCTCCCTTGTGAGAACTCAACCCTGCCTGGCTCCCAGGCAGACCACAGAGCTGCCTGCCTGACTGTGGTCTCTTTGTGGTTCAAGGTTCTTGCAACCAAGGTGCTTCCTTTATTGGTTAAGACCGTGGAATCACACCCTTGGCTCTATGCTAACAAGGCTGTTTACACTCTGGCCAGCCCAGCTGTTTGCCAGATGCCTGTGGAAAGAGCCATCTATTGCCAAAGCATCCCCCCACCCCGCCGCCATCTTTGGCAGTAGACCTTTATTCTTCTAAACTTTTTGGACAAAAGAACAGAAGCTGTTGTCCTAATGTTCATTGTCACTGGGCATTAATCATCACCACTGTCCTCACAGAGTTCTCCCCAGTTTTTGGAGTTCCTCAATATTCTATCACTCGGGAGAGGTTTCTTAGATCCAGCTCTTCAGAAGCAGAGCCTGAGATAGGATCCAGGTCACCTGATTTGTTGAGGCCATGAAGGAAGCTGGAAAGGCTGGGAGGAAAGGAGTTTACAGCTTTGTATCTGGCCTCAGTTGATACCACAGGGGGACTGAGGGGTATGATGGCACCAAAGAATTGATCCTTTGTCTTTTTTTCTTTTCTTTTTCTTTTTTTTGGTACCAAGGATCGAACTCAGGACCTTGCACTTGCTTTTGTTGGTTGTTGTTGTTTTGTTTTGTTTTGTTTTTTTGAGACAGGGTCTCACTATGTAGTTGAGACTGACCTGGAACTCACTATGTATCCCCAGGCTGGTTTTGAATTTACAGTGATCCTCCTGCCTCAGCCTTGCAAGTGCTGGGATTACAGGCGTGCACCACCAAGCCTGGCTAGGACCTTGCACTTGCAAGGCAGGCAGTGGCATCACTGAGCTAAATCCCTGGCCCAAATCGATCCTTTCTATACTCCCTTAGCTGGAAGCTACAGGGGTCACTGGAACAGTGCGCCATCCACTAGAAGCAATTTTCTGGAAAAAAGGGATCTGTGAATCATTGAAAGCCAACACAGCAGCTGAGGATATGCTGATGTAAAAAGATTTGAGTGGGGTTTCAGTGGCATCCACTACAGCTACTGCACAAGCGAGTTTGGGCTGCTGTAATACTGTAGACTAGGTAGATTAAACAAAAGGGATCTATTTTTTAACAGTTTTGGAAGCTATAAATCTCAGTTGAGAGCAAAAAACCAGAAGAAAGCATGTTAAGTGAGCACCCTCTCTTCCTGTAAGGAAACTAATCCCACCATGAGGACCCTGCCCTTACTTCATCTAAACCAAATCATTTTCTAAATTCCCCATCTCCCAGTACCATCACAGTGGGGATCAGGGCTTCAATATATGAATTTTGGATCACACAATTCAGTCCCCAGAAGCTAGCATTTATAAGCAGAGAAAACAAACAAGTGTCAGTCAGATTTGTTCAGTGAGAGCCACTCCTCTGCCAGTCATTTCCATTGCACTTAATTCAGGGAGTCCCATCCAGAGGAGAGAAGTTAAACCCCCAACTAGCTGGGCCAGGCCTAGGGTCTCCCAACAGTTTCCCTTTCCTTTGCCTCAACGGGTCCTGCTTCTTGATCCAGGAAAATCAGGCTACCGCTACCTGCCAGCTCAGTCCTTGGAAAGTATTCGGTGTCACCAATACTTGGAAAGTATTGGTGACAGCTAAGGCATCTGTGCATGTTCCTGCCCAGCTCCGACTCTGAAGCTTGGGAGCAGAGCCATTAACATTCTCTCCAGCCCACGGACAGTTCGCTTCAGCCCTCGTTAGTCTCATTTTCCTCCCTCCTGACTTTCTCATCAAGAGCAGCAGCTTTCTTGTTCCTAGAATCTTTTCTTCAAAGAGCTCTGGGCTCCAGGGAGGCCTCTGGCCAAGAGACTTGCCAGACACCTCTGGATTATCAATGAAGGGAGGACTGTGACACCTGCTCTGCCGCTGAGACTCCAAGCCCCCTTACTCCTGCCGCAGGCTTCAGGACTGAGCAAGGACCAGCAAGAGACCAGCTTCCTTCTAACTTTCTGGGCAGTCTGCAGTAGTCTGGCCTTGGATTACGGAGGTCATCCGGCTGAGCCCCCAGTATACCTCTATTTTGGGATTTGGGCTATTTGGATAAAGGAAGTCGCACAGGAGAGGCTCAGGCCCTGCCTTCAGGGAGTAGGAAGCCGTTCACTGTTCCTCCTTGTTCTGAAGCTATGAGATGATGAAGGCTCTCCGGTTCACAGATGTTCTGTAGGCTGGAGAGGGGCGCAGAGTACCATAGTATTTATTAAGAGCAGCCATCTATCTAGCTATTTGTTGAGTGCTTAGGAAGCCTTGGGGATTTTTTTTCTCTTTTTTTTTGAGATTTATATTTTTTTGTTTTAGGTAGGGTCTTACTAGATCATTAAGTTGCCTAAGCTGGGCTCAAATTTGTGATTCTCCTGCCTCGGCCTCCCACAGTCCTAGGATTACAGCCCTGCACCACCATACTAGCTTAAATTCTACTGCTCCCAACTCCATTTCTTAAGCAGTCTACAGATTTTAATGAGGGCCTGCAGTGCCAGCAATTCAGAGAGGAGTAAGTCTAGCGATGCTAAGTCAGCTTCCTTGTCCAAATTTTCCTCATAAGGTTGCTCTTTCCCACCAAGAGCCACTCATATCCCCGAGTTTCTCCTAGGTTTTCCAGGTGTGAGGGAATAGCGGCATTTTTCTTCACTGCCCAGGACTTGGTTCTGTCATTTCTACATCTTCCTGTGTCTTATGTCCCCTGGTCATCTCAGGCATACAATCACACACTCCTTACAATTACTTCTGCAGTAATTCCAGAGAGGCACAAGAAAACAGCCTCCCCAGGATCATATTTTAGCAAACTCCTCTGCAGACAAGACAACCATTATAGCAATGTGGTGCAATCATTTTTATTCATTCCCTGTCCCCTCTGGCCACAGAGCTGGGCCCAAGCCTCAACTCCAATAACAGCCCAGGTGAGCTGAGAGTCACCTAGAGAAGGGCTGGGACTCCATCTGCTGGCTTTACAGCAGCTTTCTATTCCTTGCACAGCCAGCTCTGGCTCTGAACCAGGAGACTAAGATGTCTTTTATCATGATAAAGATACTCAGCCATTTTGTCAAAGTAATGACATCCTCCCTCTCCCTCCTTAGCTCCAGAGACATGAACACAACACAAACACAAACGCAGCTGATGAAAGCTGCGCCTAACAGGACCCTGGGAAGGACCTGCTCTGGCCAGGCATTGCTTTGTGGCTGTAGCAGAGACCTCCATATCTGAAGATGCCACCTCCAAACCAAGGTAGGGGTGGGAAGGGCTAGGGTGCAATTTAGAAAATCACTGATAAAATGGACATTTTCCCCTTTTCATCGTAGCTCTTCGTCTCTGCTGGCCACCTTTAGGGAAGTGGTTCTGCAGATTGTTTTTTCCCCCTAGCTGGTTGTCCAGCCAGAGTGATCTTTACTTCACAATTTATTTATCTAATCTAAGGCAAGGAAAGGATGAGGGGTACATTCTATAGATGAGGACAGCTATGCTTCCTTGATAGAAGAGAGAAAAATGTTATTACCTATCCTTTACTCAGAAGTTAATGACTTGGTTCCTGGAATCCCTTGTTTGACTACAGTAACTACACTGTGTTATTTGAAAGTTTCAGCCCAGATTCCAATTTGTAGTATCCACGTCGTACCTGTGCCAGCAAAAATGCAGATTTTCACAGAAAACACATGAAAATCAGTTATGGAGCTCTAAACCTTCATCCATATCAAGGGTAAAAAGAAATTATTAGATATTAAGATAATTTTTTTTATGCTGCTAGGGATTGAACCCAAGACCACATGCATGCTAGGCAAGTACTGTAACACTGAGCTATAGTTCATCGCTTTTTTAAATTTTATTTTGAGACAGAATCTCACTAAGTTACCCAGGCTGGGCTCAAACTTGCAATCTTCCTGCCTTAGTCTCCTGAGTCAGTAGGATTATATGCATGTGCCTAGTTGATAATTTGGTGGCGGGGGTGGTTACCAGGGATCAAACTCAGGACCTTGCACTTGCAGGCATGGTGCCATGGGTTTAAAGAAAGAATGGGCTGCCAGGGATTTAGCTCAGTAGTTCTGCTGCCTGCCTGGCAAGCTCCAGGTCCCAAGTTCAATCCCCGGTACCAAAAAAAGAAAAAAAAAAGATACAATGGGCTGAGGCTGTAGCTCAGTGGTACACTGCTTGCCTAGCATGTGCAAGGCCCTGGGTTCAAACTCTAGGTAGGGGATGGGAGGAGAGGAATTTCTTTTATGATTATCCCCATGACTTCTGTTACAATTATAAAAACTATAAAAATTATTCTTCAAACTTTATTTTAAACATAATATAACACCACTAACAGGGTCACAACAAGAGGAACAAGGAACGTGGTCAGAACTAAGGGCTCTTATTGTCTTAACAGTGCTTTGATGAACTAGTGGAAAATGAGGCCTTTGGCTTCAAGCTCTGCCTACTGCTGCCCTTCCTGAAGCATCCTCTCTCTTCGCTCCTTCTCTCATCTTGCAGTATGAACCTCAGCTCTGAGCACGGCTACTTTTGTTCCTGGAACCTCCTGTGCTGTCACAGTCCAGCCCCACACCCCGCCCTTTGTACCTTGCCCATCCTCAGGGATGACACAGAAGCTCAGCAGTCCACTCCAACAGAGTTTCAGTTTCCTCCACGGTAGACTTACTGCTATTTTCTATTTTACCATCTCGTTCTTTCTCTACAGTCATGGGAGGAGATGCACATACACCCACATAAAGCACTGTACAAAGGATATTGCATACATGGATTCTCTGCCCCCTGAGGAATGTACAACTTAAGACAGCTAGCGTTAAACAGATGAGCATAAACATATAAACAGCAGAAAAGCAGCATTAAACCATTGCATGAGTGAACAGCAGGGCCTGATTGAGATGGGAGAGGTCAGCCAGTCAAAGAGTGTTTAATAAGTGGAGAAAGTGCTATGGACAATAATATGCAGAACTGTCTAGGCAGTAGCAGTTCAGTCTATTGTAGGGATAGACAAGCTGGCCTATACAAGTGACATGCAAGCTGGGACCTGAGAAGCCTTAAGGTCTAGCGCAGTGATAGAGCACTTGCTTACCATATGTGAGGCTCTGGGCTCAATCCCCAGAACTCAGAGATAGATACATAGATAGATAGACAGACAGGATGAATATACATATATATTATACATCCACATACATCCGGAGTCTAAGTAGGCTTAGACAAATGGTCAGTGAAGAGAAGCAATGATCTAGGGAGGATACAGGATACGGGAATGCTGAAGCCACACCTTCAAGGAAATGGCCCGTGTAGCCAAAAGGAGGCCTTGTGTGGCCAAGTAAATCTAGCAAGGGAAATAAATTAATGTGAGGGGTTTGAAAAAGTCAGTAGGAAGCTGGGGGATTTTAAGTGCCAATTAAGAACATGGTAAGTGAAAAATCACAGGATCAAAGACTCACAGAATTCAAAGGAACTTTAAAGGTTATCTACTCCCACCACTCGGGTGATGCTGGGATCCTCTCCGCCCATGCCCTACAGATGGAGGCTGGAAAGGGTTAGCATGAAGTCACAGGAGGCTGATGGAGGGGAACAAGTGAAGTAAGTGTCAACTAGGCCTCCAGGACTGACACAAGGGCATTCTTGGTTCCATTTCTCTGATCCCAGAGTACGAGCTAGAGCTGGCTCTGGGCAGCCTGTGAAGACACCCTCACAGGACTGCCAAAAAGTGGGGAACGGTCATTCATGTTTATTAAGCACAGCTCATTGGAAGGATAATGACTTTGAGCAGGTGTCAGGGAGGTTGATTTGTTCAAGAGGGCCTGCCTCATTTGCATTTGTAACAGAAACCTACTGTTGAGGGCCGGGCAAAGCAGCCTACACAGAAGCCAGGGAGCAGCAAAGCCAGAGTGACCACTCCCAGAGGCGCTCTTACCCATTCACTCTGATAAATGCAACTTGGACGTCATTATTAGGGCAAATGCTTCTTCCTGTGCTGGCAAAAGAACAAAGAGCCTACATTGATAACACAGTAATGAGACCTGGCCCCTTCCTCTCTTCGATTTTCTGATCTTCACTGTACAGCAGAGCTGGGTGTGCTCAGGAAGGGTCCCCTGTTGATGTTATCATCGTCCATCATTCATCAGCCTTTAGTAAGTACCCCACACTACGAAAAGTCCTGTGGTGCCTTAGGATACAAGAATGGGGGGGGGGTCTCTGAAGCTGGTAGTGTATACCTGTAATCTCAGTACTCTGGGAGGCTGAGGCAGAAGATTGCGCATTTCATCCTAGCCTGGGAAACTGAGCAGTTTAGTAAGTCCCTGTCACAAAATAGGAAATGAGCCAAGTGTAGTGGTACATGCCTATAATCCCACCATTTGGGAGGCTGAAGCAGAAGAATCAATACAAGTTTGAGGTCAGGCTGAGATGCATAGGCTAGCTCAAATTGCATAGGGAGAACCTGTCCCAAAAGAGAGAGAAAGAGAGAGAGAGAGAGAAAAGAGAAGAGAAGAGACGAGACAAGAAGAGAAGAGAAAAAATGTTAAGGATGTAGCTCAGTGTGAAGGCCCTGGGTTCAATCTCCAGTATAAACAAACAATAAGGATATTTAGTCTGAGTTTCCACTTTGTATCAGCCACAATAATAGTAACAAACAAAAAATCCCTTGTAAAACAATAACAACAAAAAGAATGCAAGGTCTCTGCAGCTGAGAAGCTTACAAATCTACACGAGGAAGGTAGACACACACACACCTGAAAGTAAAGCATAACTGTTTTGTAGCCATAGTGATAGAGGTTTGGGATCTAAAAGGCTACCGTAAAAAAATAAAAGAGAGGCTGGCACTTGAGGAAAGTGGCCTCAAATCAGTATGTGCAGTAAAGCACTCCATGCAGATTAGAAATCTTTTCTGGGCTGAGAATAAGGACAATTTGCAGGGCCTAGAACAGGGAGACTCAGGCTTTGTTCCTGGTCTACTCCCAAGGAGAGCTCAATACTCCCAAGAGGACTGGCCACATACATCTAGGAGAAGAGGCCCTGGCCTCACAAAAGATTTCTATAAAAAACAAGGATGAAGAGCAGGGAGTTGGTGTTTGGACCTGAAAGGATGGTGTGCCTGGTAGGATAGCAGCTGTGTCAGCGACAATCCACAACTCAAAGTCCCTTCAATTTCATGCAAAGTATAAAATCCTGAGGAAGAGAAATGGGTGAGGTTTACTTTCCACCAGTCAGATGAGATAAGAGGATATAATTGGAGTTTATCTTTATTTAAGAATATATATAAATGAGGGACAGGGGTTTTTGCTCAGTGGTTCCACCACTTGCCTTACAAGCATTAGGACCTGAGTTCAATCTCTGCTGCGCGTGCGCACACATACATATATATAT
>NW_022900915.1:18526499-18532208 GCF_012274545.1 Fukomys damarensis
GGGTACTTCCTACACATATGAATTTCTAAACTGAACATCGTACCTGCTATATTTGCTATAGTTCAAGTGAAAAAGAGTAAGACTTAGATTAGAATGAGTGCAATGAGAAAACAAAAGACATAAATGTTCAAGCTGTGATTCATGCCCATAATCCCAGCACAGGAGGCTGAGGCAGGAGGATGGCAAGTTCCAGTCCAGCCTGGGCTATATATAGAGATCCCGTTTCAAATAAATAAATAAGTTTTTTAAAATGAAAGAAAGTACATAAACATTATAGTGATATCATGTAGGGATAAAGAATACAGGGGCCAGGGGTGTAGCTTTGTAGCACCACACCTGCTTTGAAAGCACAGGTCTTGAGTTTGACCCCCAGTACCAAAAAAAAAAAAAGGATTTGACCTACACAGAATCTACAGAAAATCCTAGGATATCCTGAAAATGCAGGAAGTTTCTCCTCGCCTCTGTTACTTTCTATCCTTAAGCATTTTTCTAGGGAACACAGATAAATGCTTTTTGCATTAGTCTTAGCACCTATAAATTATGATAAAATACATCTTTAAAATGCTCTGTTCAGGGCCAGAGATTTAGCACAGTTGTGCCACTGCCTGCCTCACAAGCACAAGGACCCGAGTTCAATCTCTGGTACCAAAAAAATAAAAAATAAAAAATAAACACTGTTCTCTCCTGAGGCTACTATGCTAGTGCTCAGGTGCACAGTATGTAGGAAAATGGATATTTAGTCTGTTTCCACTTTGTGTCAGACACAGTAGTAGTAGCAAGACTGACGTTACTAAAACTTTGTTCTTGTCCTTGAGATGCTTACTGCCCGGTGGGAGGGATGAACATGTCAACAAAAATTAAGTCCCCTGTGATATGTCATGATAGAACTGTGATCTAAAAGCACAGAAGATTGAGTGAGAAGCTCTGCCTCAGGAAGACAGTGAAGGCTTCAAAGAGAAGGTGAGATTTAAGTGAATTTTACAGGATGAGTAGAAATTCAACATTTGAATAAGAAAGAAAAGAGCTTTCTAGATATTAGAGGAAATAGGCACAAAGTATGGAGGCATAAAAAATACTGAGCTTGGGCTGGGGAGTTGGGCTTAGCTCAGTGGTTCTGCCACCAGCCTCATAAGCACAAGGTCCTGAGTTCGGTCCCTGGTATACACACAAACACACACACACACACACACACACACACACACAATAGTGAGCTTGCAGGGGAGAGGAAAAAAGAGAGCCAAAGAAGTTGGCAGGAAACAAGCTTAGCAATATTTTCATAAGATTAATTCAATTACAAAAATCACATATGATTTTGCAAATTCATAATGAACTATTTCTAAACATCAGAGAGGATTCACAGAATAAAGATTGTATTCGTCTGTTTTGTTCTGTTATGACAAAATGTCTGAGGCTGTATACTTTATAAAGAAAAAAGATTTATTTGGTTTATAGTTTTGGAAGTTCAAGAGTATGGTATTTTCTTGGTTTTGGTGAGGGCATTCTGGCTATATCGTAATTATGACAGAGAAGTGGAAAGGAAATTGGCTAGGTGCAGAAGAGGCCAGACGCATGTGGTATGATATACTCAATGTATAACAATCAGCTCTTGTGAGAAGTAATTCACTCTGTATTAACCCCTTCTCAAGGCAGTGCCTGAAGACCTACACCTCCCCCTAGGCCCCATCTCTTAAAAGACCAACCCCTCAACACCACTACACAGAGACCAAACTTCCAACACACAAACCTTTGGAGGACAAACCACAAACCCTAACATAGAAGAAAATTCAACTACATTCAGTGAAAAAGATGCTCTGGCTGGGGCCAGGCCCAAATGTCTCACCAAGGTCAGGTTGCCCACATAATGAACATGGGAGGTGCAGCTGTTCAACTTCTGAAGTTCATCAAAGGGAAGAAACCACGTGTTATTAGCTGCATGGCCCTATTATATAAGCTCAGGAAACCTCAGGCAAAACTATCTTTTCTCTCTGTTTTTCTCATTGCGGACATCTCACCAAGAGTAATAGCAGCTTTTCCTTCCTGGATAATAGCCAACTTCATTCCTTTCTGCATCTACCACGTGAAGAACTCTCAGAATAAATCCACTCCAGTTCAGGAGTTTGGACAAAGTCTAGAACCTAGAGCAGCACCACCTCGAGTCTGCTGCCCTGGTCTTACTTCCCTCTTGGCCCTACCCCTCGGTGCCTTTACCTGGAAGAGACAGGCATATGGTAGAGGGCCATACCTGCCTCCCAAACACAGCGTTTCTTTAATTCATGGCAACTTCGTGTAAAGTATAGAACCAGAAGAAAATAACCCCTAAAACTCCAGAGGGTTTTTTCCCTAATAATGTACCCCAGGATTTATTGAAATGTCTAAATCTCATTTTCAGCACATTAAAGATCTGGATTGCAAATGTACAGGTAATGTATTTTGTGATGTATTTCTGATAAGATTCGGGGATCAGGGAAAAAAGATTATTACTAAGATTCTCTGAGGTGAAAGAAGGGTGTTAGAAAACTGACTTCAACTAAAAAAAAAGATAATTTGGTTTTAATCTTCAGATAAGAAGTACATTTGATTTTGAAAAACAATCATGGAGACTCTCATTTTTGTATTTAACAATCACCTGAAAATTGGTCTGCCTCAGAGGACAGCATGACTCTGGGTTACCTTATTTTAGCATGAATGATTTATGGCATTCATGAAACCAGCAACTACATCGGTTTTTCTAAACCTGGCACCCAACACCACCTGCATGTTAAGTGAAGATTTATGACTTATAAAACTCACCTCATTATGCAGAGGGACATGAATTGTCTTATATGTACAGTCTATAACTCCCAAGACAGATAAGAAGGCAGCTATGTCACAGAATTTATGGCTCCTTCCTGTTGAAGCTGAAGTTTTAGAGAAAAACTAAAGAAATATTGGCCCTTTGGAAAAAAATATCTTTAGCTAACCATTATACCCTCAAATGATGAAATGGCCACAGCCCACCACTACATCTCATGAACAAAGAGGCTAACAGCAAAAGTCACTTTAATCACAGTATTGAGCTATGTCTATGTTTTGAACACTGCAGTAATAGAACCTAGGCGACGCCTTGAAAATATCAAGCACTGTTGGTTTAATTTTTTCCTCAGTATGGTGTCTGTGGCCTCTTGCTGAGATTTCTCATCAAGTGGCCCAGCCAGACCCAGAGATGTAGACTTCAGAGAAGAGAATTCAATACCTTGTTACATCACTGGCCTCCTGAATACATCCCCAGAGTGAAGAAAATCAAATGCTGACTTGGCTTCTGAAATGCAGCTTGTTTTCAAAGGTATTTTAGAAATGCAGCAAATTTCTCCCTATATCCTACCAAAACATAGAAAAGTAGAAGCACAGGGGATTCAGTGAAATAAACTTACGTATTTTAACAAAAAGATTATGTAGATAGCCATTAAGAATGACAACTGTGTAGTCCCAGATTAGCATGCAGAAATCTTTAGACAAGAAACAGTAACGCTAAGGAAAAAAAAAAAAAAAAAAAAAAAAAAAAAAAAAAAAAAAAAAAAAAAAAAAAAAAAAAAAAAAAAAAAAAAAAAAAAACAACATAAAATGACAAGCTGGGCATGGTGGTGCATCCTATAATCCCAGCACTCTGGGAGGCTGATGCAGAAGTAAGCAAGTTTGAATACAGCCTAAGCAATTTAGCAATAAATGAGAACTTTTCTCAAAATAGAAACTAAGAGCTGGGGATGTGGCTTAATGTGAAGGCCCTGGGTTCAATCTCTAGTACCACTAGAAAAAAAAAAAATCCACAAACTTTCAAAACAAATAGTATTTCTAGGCCAGGTATGGTGGTGCATTCCTGTAATCCCAGCATTCAGGAGATTGAGGCAGGAGAATCACTATGGATTCGAGGTCAGCCTGAGCTACATAGTGAGTTCAAGGCCAGCCTGAACTGCATACACGACACTGTCTCAAAAAATAATAATAATAATTTGGTCCTTTACCAGGTCCCTACTCTACTAAAGCCATTTCATACAGAATGCTGTAATTCAATCCTACAGAGAAGGTAAAGAGGAAGATGCAAGCAGGGATACACTGGGGTACAGGAAAGAAATATTCAAACGGCAGGGCATGGTGGCACATGCCTATAATCATAGCTATCAGAAGGCTGAGACAGGAGGATTCCAACTTCAAGGCCTGCCTGGGCATTTTAGCAAGACCCTGTTTCAAAAAGTGGAGTTGGGGATTTAGTTCACTGGTACAGTGTAGTGCAAGGCCCTGGGTTTGGTCCTCAGCACTAAAAACTAAATAAATAAAAATAAAATAGAGATTTTTAAAAGGGGATTTGGGATGTTGCTTAGTGGTAGAGTGCTTGCTTGGCATGTGCAAGGCCCTGTGTTCATCCAGTTACACACACACACACACACACACACAGAAAAAAAGATATATTCAAATCTATATCTTTTCCATTTTTATTCTCTACTTTCATATATGTTTAATAAAGGTTCTACAAATATGTATGTAGTTTATAAATATATACATCTTGGGGTATATGCTCAAATATTGTGCATGTGTGGTGTGGTGATTCAACTCAGGGCCTTGTATGTGTGAGCTAAGTACATCCTCGACCACTGAGCTATACCTCATTCCCTCACATCTTTTTCTAATAGAGATGTGTAATAAAAAGTTTAGAGACAAGAAAACATCACTGTGCTCGGGATGTTTTCGAATAGGGTATGGCCCTTAATCTCAGCCCATCAAAATCCCCTGCGGAGCCTATTAAGCACGGAGATTCCTTGACCCACCTCAGATCCACAGCACCTGAACATGAGGGGCGGGCCAGGGCTCTCCATGCCACTGCAGCAGGAGAACTGAGAAGCAGATATATAGCTGAGGGTATAGCTCAGTGGCAAGGCATTTGCCTAGCATGTGCAAAACTGTAGTATCAATCCCAGCACCAAAAAAACAAGCCAACAAACAAAAAATAAGAACAGATAAACAACAACAAACCCCAAATTAAAAAAGGGCCAAGTTAGTCACTACTAACCAAACAGGAGAAGCCCGTTTCTGAGAGGAAGTTGGGCCTGGCTGGTCCTGCCACGAAGCCACCTATTCTTCCAGGATTCTGATCTAAGTGTTGAGATCAGGCCTGTACTTCGCAGCGAGTCTCCCATTAACCCTCACTGCCTAGGGAAATTTGTTGTGGTTTAAATATGAAGTGTCCTCCTGACACTCATGTGACTTGAGCCCCAGTGAAGCAAGGCCCAGAGGTAGGACCCAGAGAGGTGACTGGACCAGGACACCAACCGCATTGACCTGTGACCTAGCATGAAGCAGGTCACTGGGGTGCACCTTTGAGGGTATTCCTGTTTCCAGCCCCTTCCTCTCTTGTTCTCTTTCCATTCTCTCCACTTCCTGGCCGCCCTGAGGGAAGCAGTGTTTGTCTGCCTTGCCTTTCTGCCTCGCCAAGGGCCTAAAAGCAATGCAGCCAGCTGACTACAGAGGGAAACCTCCGAAACTGAGAACCAAAATCAACTTTTCATCCTTTAAGTTGATTTTCTCAGGTATTTTGTCCAAGTAATGAAAAGGTAACATACCTCTGCTAAAAGTCGAAGAGCAGCTCAGTCTATAACAAAATATCTGGAATAACAACAGAAATCCATTTCTTCTTCCTCCTCCTCCTTCCTCCTCCTCCTCCTTCCTCCTCCTCCCCCT
>NW_022900915.1:18532289-18566288 GCF_012274545.1 Fukomys damarensis
CCCTCCTCCTCCTCCATTTGGCAGCAGGGTTTCACTGTGTAGTTCAGGCTGACTTTGAACTCACTGTGTAGCCAGCCCAAGTCAATCCTCCGGCCTCAGCTTTTGAGTGCTGGTATTACAGGTATGTGCTGCAATGCCTCACCAGAAATTCATTTCTTGTGGTTCTGGAGGTTGAAGCTTGAGATCAGGTCATGGCTGGTTTCTATTGAGAACTTTCTTTATGGTGGAGATGGTGGAGAGAAATCATTTTTCTCATACCTCTCTCTTTAAGGGCACTAATTCCATTAAAGGGTCCATCCTCATGACCTCATTATCCATCTCCAAACACTAGCACACTGGTGACTAGGGCTTTACCACATTAATTATGGGAGCCCTCACCACAGAGGAGGTAATCTAGGCAAAGTGAGAAGATAGCTGACATAATTTCACTAATCATGTACTGTAAGGAGGAGGAGAAGAGGATATGAGTTGTCTGTAAACATTTGAAAAAGTCCTTTACTGGGTGAATAATCTGAAGCCATTTGAGTGATTTCTAAAAAAAAATACCAAGTTTGATCCCCAGTATCAAAAAAATAAATAAAAATAAAAAGCATATCATTTAAAAAATGGAGGCTGAACAGGTGTGGCAGCTCATTCTTGTAATCCCAGCACTCTGGGAGCTGAGGCAGAAGAATCACAAATTCAAGCCCAGTCTGGGCAACTCAGTGACTTTAACAAGACCCTGTTTTTTAAAAAAAAAATTTTTTAAAGCACTGAAGAGGTCCGGGGATTTAGCTCAGTGGTTCCACCACCTGCTTCACAAGCAGAAGGTCCCGAGTCTGATCCCTGGTACCAAAAATAAAGAAATAAAAAGCACTGAAGATGTAGCTCATTGCAAAAGCCTTGTGTTTAATCCCAGTACTGCCTCTCCATACACACACACACACACACACACACACACACACACACACACACACACATACATGCACACATAGGAGGCTGCAGAGCAGAAGCTGACACTGTTAGTGTGACACTGGGCAATTCATTGATTCTCTCTGCTTTAAATTCTCTCGGGTCCTTTGTGTGTTCCTGGAACTCAAGTTCTGGCTCGATTCTCATTTCAGGATTTTTTCACTACACCATGCTGGTCAAGAATAAATAAAAATTGTGGCTATTTAGACTAAAAAAATTAGGGTCAGGTGTGGTGGTGCCTGCCTATAATCCCAGCACTCTGGCAGGCTGAGGCAAGAGGATAACAAGCTCAAGCCCAGTCTGGGCAATTTAATGACTTAGTGAGATTATGTCTCAAAAAATAATAATGATAATGATGATAATTTTTTTTATTCTTTTTTTTTGTGGTACCGGGGATCAAACTCGGGTCCTTGAGCTTGAGAGGCAGGCAGCGGAACCACTGAGCTACATCCCCAGCCCGATGATAAGTTTTTTAAGGGTTGGAGATGTAGCTCAGTGTGAAGGCCCTGGGTTCCTAGTACCACAAATAAATAAATAAATAAGCTAAACATTTAGAAAATTGCCTTACTGAGGCCAGGCATGGTAGCACATATCTGTATTCCTAGCACTCAGGAAGGTGAAGCAGAAGGAATTCAAGGGCAAACCAAAAAAAAAAAAAAAGGGGAAAAAGAAAAGCTGGGCGTGGAGGCACACCCATATGATCTCAGCACTTGGGAGGCTGAGACAGGAGGATTGCTGTGAGTTCAAGACCAGCCTGGGCTACATAGTGAGTTCCAGGTCAGTCTCAACTACATAGTGAGACCCTGTCTCAACACTCCCCCACCAAAGGAATTCAAGGGCAGCCTGAGCTATGTTGCAAAACTGTCTTAAAAGAAAAAGGCTTTGAGGGCTAGGGATGTAGCTCAGTGGTTCCACCGCCTGCCTGGCAAGCACAAGAGCCCAAGTTCAATCCCCCGTACCAAAAAAAAAAAAAAAAAAAAAAAAAAAGAGAGGCTTTGGGTTCTTAAAATTTAAATAGATTTTTATAAACAACAAAGCTCAGGTTTCGTCAGCCTCAATTAGGGGATTCTTACATGGATCCGTTATCTGTCCCCCAGCCAACTACTTTCCATAGCTAAATGAAAACCCAGTGCAAAACGGACTGCTTTTTACCTTGTACAATATGATTGCATTATCATAGAATGTAAATGTCCTAATTAAAGTGACATCTTATTTTGATTAACGCTGCCTTACTTTTCTGTCAGGGTCATCCTGTATTTCTCTTTTCTCCTATCAGCAGGCTGGCAGGTTGTCTGGGTGACTAGGAATTCAGCATAGAATGAAAGCTGCTAATTTCCATCACCCCTGGGAACAGAAACATCATCCAACATATTTCTTCCTCTTCACCCTGGCAAGCTCTGTTGAAGCAGACTTGAGAGAAGCAGCACCTTGTAATGTACTCCAGTATAGTGAAGCGAATGCTAAATAGGAAAAGTGGGAACTGAAGTAACCTCCAAAAGCCTGCACCTGAACTTTACCCCTTTTCCTCCCTGGACTGCTTGTTCAGAGTGATAAGTTAACCAGTACATAGCTTACCTTGTGGTTAAGAGCAAAGGACAGGACATGTTATACTGCAGCCCTAACCATAAAGATAGGAATTTCCTGCCAGATCCCCAAAATTGGATTTCAATCTAACGTGACATCTGCTTCTGCACTGCTGTGCTTGCTCAAAGATGAGATCATGACATGCTATTGTGTGGTTTTTCCCTTTAAAAACTGGGCTTCCCTAAGAAAATAAGGGAAAACAAAAAATATGAAAAGAGGAAAAAATGGAAACAAAGTCTTTGTAAATAAGGAAGGGTGAAGTGGGTGAAGGGAAGACAGGGGAATGGGGAAAAAATAGGAACCAAGATACATCATGTAAAGGTACAAATTCCAATGATGATTGTAATTGTGTTGCTTGCCTTAAATGTACCAATAAACTCAATGGGAAAAAATACCCATATAAAATAAAGTCTGAACTACTAAAAAAAAAATAAAACTGGGCTTCCCTGCTTGATCAATGCCAAAGGGAGTCAGGCACACGAGTCTACCCTTCGGTCGCTGGAAAGGACTTTTAATTTGGACATCTTTCATGGAGTGATTCTTTTTGCTGAAATGGCTATAACAGGAATTGCTTCTGAAATCTGCTGCAGGAACATGAAAAATTCCAAGGAGAACAAAAATGACAAATCCTTGCAGTATGCTACATTTTTATTCCCTAAAGATGGAAGGTGCTGCAGCACGATATTCATCTTTAGAGAGACTGAATCAAACATGAGTCACCAGTTTATAAAAAAAAGTTTCTGTGCTGGGCATGATGGCGCACGCCTGTAATCCCAGCACTCAGGAGACTGAGGCAGGAGGATTGCTGTGAGTTCAAGACCAGCCTGGCTGAGTTCCAGGTCAGTCTCAGCTACATAGTGAGACCCTGTCTCAAAAAATTTTTAAAAACCTTTGCTTTAAAAAATATAAACTTGATTCTTGGAGTTAAAGACTAAATTTTCTCCCAACCTTTGTTGTTGTTTTGTATTGCTGGAAATTGAATCCATGGCCTTCTGTTTGCTAAGCAGACACTCTGCCACTGAGCTACATCCCCAACCTTACACTTTCTTTAGGGTTTTCCTGAAAACTAAACTACATTTAAAGTTTTTAAAATATCTCTAACTTTTTAATAGCACTGTGTAAAATAACTGCTGTTACTAATGGGTTAATCCAGTATTTAAAAACTCAGCGTTTACATTTATGAATGCAGAGGTAAAAGATGATCCTGTTTGGCTATGAGGCATTAGAATCTATTGGTCAGTAATGTAGGTTCTGAAGTCAAACAGGGTGACTTCAAATTCTGGCCTTATTCAATTGCTAAGTAACTCCAGGTAACAAATACAAACCATTCTAAGCCTCAGTGTTTACATCTAAAAAAATTCAGTATTTACTTGAGACCAAGTTGTGGGCCATTACATAATGTACATAAAACATTTAGGACATGTGAGTCACTTGAAAGCCACTGTACTAATGACTATTATTCTAATGAAAATTCCTTTTAATGGTTGATCATTAAATACCTGAAAGTTGAAATGGTTACCTGTCATCAAAGTTGCTAAATAATCATATCAGTTAGAACAATACCTTTGGGAGGCATTGTTGGGGATTGAACCCAAGGCCTTGTACATTTAAACACACACTCTACCACTGAGCTGCCACACTCTTCCCCCATCCCCAGAATATCATTAAAAATATAGCATGCGTAGGTATTGGACGTTTATCCTCATGCAAACTGTGCACTAGTTCCTTCCATTTCCCAGTGAGACACTGAGATGACAACAGAGAAATGAAATACAGTACTGTGCTTCATAGTGAACAATTATACCACTTGGCTGTGGATCTAACTATCTATTCTTATTCATTTGAACCCTATGTTTTCTTAGAATCAGATTCATTTCTTCCAGTCTTCAGGCTGTATAAGCCATGTTAATTTGCAAGGCAGTCCAGAAACCTGTCACACATTGGCAAATAAAAACCTTCATTCTAACTAGCTACCACATCCCCCTTGTGGCCATGGAGAGCATTTGCAAAGAACCTGGGGAAATTACCAAGAAAGTCAAGCACTCCATCATTCTAGTAGTTATTGGTTGTTACAGGGTCTCTCTAGGTAGTCTGGGTTGGCCTTGAACTTGGGATCTTTCTACTTCAGCCTGCGGAGTGCAGGGAATATCTGCCTGAGCCTCAGATACCCTAAATTTAAAGATAACACCATTTGATTACACTAAACTTAAAGATAACACCATTTGATTACAGGATCCTTTGATAAAATACTAAGACTTTTTAGTGTATAAAGCAAGAAAAAATAATAAACACAACCGCAGAGGACCATAACATTGATTATGACAATGTTCTAATTACAACCATATATTTTGTCTATTCTAGACCTAATTTGAGGATGCTTTGTCTTGTCCTTTAGGAGCCTTGTTTACATTAACTTCCATAGAATGGGCTGGGGATTGAGCTCAGTGGCACGCAGCCTGCCTGGAGTTCCACCCCGGGGATGAAACAAAATTTTTTTTTCCCATGGAAATCACATGTCGTCTCCTTTACCCTAGCTGATTGCCAATAAAAGCCAGTGCCTGGGATTGGCCAGTACCTTTGTCCGTTGCACTGGCCTTAGCCGTCCTGGCACCCTACTTTCCCTCCTAGTTTGTCTCTTAAGTGTATTTCTTCTTTGGCTTGTGTTGCACACTGGGCAGGTGGGGACTGGAACCTGACTGCAGGTACTGCATAACTCTAGAGAAGAGGAAAGTTAGGAAAATTAGGAGAATGCAGTTACTCCAATTATTTTTACCTGCCCTACTTGTCACGTATAAAATAAAGCTGTAATGTTTCTATTGTTTCAGCCTTTCATAGTTTGTTATTCCTATGGTTTCTTGCATCGTGCATTGTTTTAGTATATAAATCTCTACAAATGGGTTATGAGCCTGTAATTTTGATGGCCTTTGAGGAAATTAGGGGGGAAAAGACTGCTAAGTAGACTGGTGAAAATAACAGCTAATGCTTATAGATGATGCGGGCGCTTTTTGTTCGTTTTTAACTCTCAGAATCTCTATAATCATAACCAGTCTTAGCCCGAAAGCTACTAGAAAGCTGGGTGTGAAGAAAACGCTGCTTTTAAAAAATGTGAAATCCGAAGCTTCTGCGGTAAAATGCTGCATGAAATTGTCTAAGGTCTTCATAGCCAGGTATACTTCAAATAGTGAACAAACGCTAGGACAGAGCAATAAAATTAAAGCCTGCAATTAACAAAGCTCCAGGACAAAATGGCCCCCTCCACGCGGACCGGAAGCAGAGACTTCCACGCGCACTGTAAGGACGTGCCCCGGCTCTCCCCGACTACGCTCCAACCAAACGAATGCGCTTAGGGACACCCAATGAAGGTGTAGTCTCCAAAGCGGTTTTCCGCCACTCCCCGCGCACTCGCGCCGGGACTTTGGCTAGATGCTATCTGCGCAAGCGCAACAGGCCCTCCCTTCCGCGCAACTGACGCAAGGAGACTGTAATCGATTCGCAATTTATCCCGTGTGACCTTGAGTCTTTCCGCTGCGAAGGACCGGGCCTGCCGTTTTTACTGCCTGAATTTCCTTCTTTTTTCCCTCCCTCGCTTCACACCTTTCCCACGGCCGCCGCGGATGGAGCAAGAGGCCATAGTTTTTTCAGTAGTCATTGTAAGGGGTAAATTATCGGTACACCATGTTTCCGAGAGCTGCAGACAGGTAACCTCTGCTCAGGCGGCGCGGAGGGCGCCCCGGCGGAAGAGCGGGCCTCTAGGCTGCAGTGACGAGCACCCGCCCCCCGCCCCCACGTGGTTGGAGGTTTCCAGAAGCGTTGCTTCCATAGTGTAGCGCAGTTTACGGCCACCTAAACGGCTGTTGCTTTCTTCGTATTCCCTCCGTGCAGCCGCCATGATAAGCGCCAGCCGAGCCTCAGCAGTCCGTCTCGTAGGGTCCGCCGCCTTCCGGGGCACGGTCGCCCGCCACCAGGTAAGGAACTGCCAGGGTTTCCTGAAAGGCTGGGGCCTGGGTAAGGAGGCCGTGCCCTTCGGGCTCAGACTCCTTGGAAAAAGCAGAAGGTGAGGCTGATGTATCCTCAGTTATCGCTGCCAGTTGAAAGCCTTGTTCGGGTTGTGCCTTCAGACCTGCTGAGTCACAGCCCTCGTGGTCTAGAGTAGTAAAGAATTAAGAGGCAGCGGCTCTGACGGTCCGCTTTGTGGCTGGTTGGATTGATTGGGCTTTGGGGAGAGCGATGCAGAGTATTGGGAGTCACTATTTTAGGGTTTTTTTCACCTGAGCTCCCAAAGGTAGTTCCTCGTCTCCTCAAGGTAGAGTGTAGAAGTATGCTGTTTCTGTAATGAGATAAAGGAAGGAAAGCATCCAAGTAAGAAGTTGAAAATCTAATTTCACCTCCGATTTTCGTGGTTAGGGATATCTCAGAGTCCTAGGTGTACGATTATTGTGTTTTTGGAAGAGTATAAAGGCCATAGAGTGGGGGAGTTTATCTAAAATAAACTCGATACATCTTTGGAGAATGAGAATCTAAGCTGCCTTACAGAAGGCTTGAAAGTAGTCTGCGTTTTGTGAGGTCTTTTATCCTTGTGGAAAGCCACTACTTAAACCTTTTTCTTTTTTTTTTTTTAAGTGATTACTCAAAATAACTACTTTTACTCCATGATAAGGTCAGGGATAATGAGTAATTCAAATACACACGTGTTCAGATTAAGGTGTACACCGCCATTGAGAAGTACGGTCAATTTCTCACCTGGCTGCACTTCTGCCCCCAGGGAAGGTCGTGTAGAATTCGGATATCACAATTTGAAGAGGGATACCTACCGGCTTCTAGTGTAGAGGCAAGGGTTGCTTCTAAGCATTCTACAACGTACAGAACAGACCTCCACAATAAAAATTTGCCTCAATGTTCATATTTGGAAGGCTGAGACAGGAGGATCACAAATTTGGTTCTAGCTTGGGCAACATGGGAAGACTCCAAAAGATGGCTCAAGATAGTAATGTCAAGGTTGAAAAATCCCCTTGTGATTTAAGAAAATTTTATATACACAGTACTTAGTTAATTTTGGTTTATTTGAAAAACATTTGTTTATTACCCAATTCCTGTTAACACACTGAGCACTGGGCAGCATAGCTATTCGCAAAATGAAGCTCACATTTTCATGTTTTCTTCAGAATTGGGACAAGCCTGTTGCAATTTTTGCATTTTTTTTTTTTTTCCCTAGGATGGCTGGAATGGCCTTAGTCATGAAGCATTTAGATTTGTTTCAAGGAGAGATTATGCGTAAGTGTTGCTTCATTTTCTTTGAGAGAATACCTGTTAAACCCCAGAGTAATGGCCTCTACTACATATGTGATTAATCCTTTATAATTACCTAGTAATGTATAGATTATGTAACATGTTGCTGACATGTCCCATATCAAGTATTTTATGTATTTCCTTCTATCATTCTGGAGACTACTATTAAAATATTTGACCATGGCATTATTTTACAGATCAGAAGCAATCAAGGGTGCAGTTGTTGGTATTGATTTGGGTACTACCAACTCCTGTGTGGCAGTAATGGAGGGTAAACAAGCAAAGGTAAGTGTGATTGGAAGCTTTGGGCCACCTACCCATACCTAATACCCAAGCCAGAATTACATTCATTTGAACTTAGTTAAGAGATTCTAAGACCTGATTGATTGATTTTTTTGGTACCAGGGATCAACCTTGTGCTTGTGAGGCATGTGGCAGAACCACTGAGCTAAATCCCTGGCCCGATTTTCATTTTAAAAGCTTCCCTTGAGCTGAGTATGATTGTGCACATCTATAATCCCAGCACTCTGGGAGTGTGAGCAGGAGTGAGTTTGAGCTCAGCCTGGGTAACAAAGTGATTTAAGAAGACCCTGTCTCAAGATAGGGCTGGGGATATACCTTAGTGTGGAGACCTTGAGTTTAGTCCCCAGTACCATGGAAAGAAAAAGAAAATGCTTTTCTACTGCCTCTGCCTCCCAGAGTGCTGGGGTTACAGTACTATATAGGCATGCTCCACCATGCCTGGCACTGCTTTTGGTTTCTTAGGACCTGTGAGGTGAAACAGTGGTGTTGATACAGTAGTAGCTTGGTTCATGAACTTAATTCCTTCCACAATTCTGGTCTCAAACTGAATTGGACAAGAAATAATCAAATTCAGTGATTAGGTTCAGTGTTGATCTTATGGGGAAATTTGATTTGTTTCTCATTCAGTTTGGTTTGCGGACAGAATCTTGGAACAAATTAAGTTTGTGAACCAAGGTACCACTAATTGAATGCTTCAATGTCCCACAGTAGGAATTAAGTTTGTTCTCCTGAGATAGAGGTGAGACATTTACCTTTTGAAGGAATTGAAATGATCTGTACTTAGGTCATAGTCCTGGAGTTTTATGTCATTTGAACCAGGTGGGAGATTTGGGTCAGAAGCAAGCAAAACTCCACATCTGAGAGATCTTTTCTATGTAAAGGCCATTATTCTGAAGCCTTCTTACTCTGTACATGAAACCTACATTCCTTCTGGGTTTTTACCAAGATTTAGAGTACCTGAGGTTCTAGAATCTCAACTTAACATTCATGAATATTTATGCCTTTTCCCCCATGCCTCCCGCTAAAGTAACAAGCTGTTTTAGAAGAGTGTTTTTTCATGTATTTGGTACTAAGACTATAATCACTCCTTTAGCCCTAAATTATGTTTTTTGACATTTTTTTTTATCAGCCTGAATTTGTGTCCACCACAAATTTTAAGTTTTAATTTTGCACATAGAAGAAGATATTCTTTTTCCAACACAGCTGATCAGTAGTTTTTAATCCCAATTTGTTTGTTATTGGTTGTGAAATGTTCAACATAAAGATGGGATGTAGCAGCAATAAAAACTAAAAATACCAAGATATATTAAGTATCTGTCTTTAATGGTAGGTATTAACTAAGTCAGCATTCACAGTAGTAAAGCATGCCAGTACTGTTCTTAAGCATTTGTTTTGTTATTTGGGTGCTGTTGTAAGCAGTTACTGAAAAGATGCCATTGATTAGAATCTTTGTCTTATTTTGGGAATTTTAGGTGCTGGAGAATGCCGAAGGTGCCAGAACCACCCCTTCCGTTGTTGCCTTTACAGCAGATGGGGAGCGACTTGTTGGTATGCCAGCAAAGCGACAGGCCGTCACCAACCCAAACAATACTTTCTATGCCACCAAGCGTCTCATTGGCCGGCGCTATGATGACCCTGAAGTACAGAAAGACATGTGAGTAATAGAAAGTTATTTGTAAGAGCCAAACAGAAAGCTTTTAGCACTTTGGACCAGATTTTTGGACACCTTGCTTTAGTCACTTTATGTATTGGGCAAAAACCCATGCCCTTGCCAGAAGGGTAACTCCTTTCCACTTAAAGGAAAAAAAAAGCCAGGCATGGCGGTGCACACCTGTAATCCCAGCACTTAGGAAGCTGAGGCAGGAGGATCGCTGTGAGTTCAAGACCAGCCTGGGCTACATAGTGAGACCTGTCTCAAAAAACCAAAAAAAAAAAAAAATTAGCAGTGGCTGGCGCTTGTAATCCCAGCCATCAGGAGGATTGCTGTGAATGAGGCTAGCCTGGGTTACCTAGTGAGTTCAAGATGAGCCTCAACTACATATCAAGACCCTGTCACCAAAAAAGGGGGAAGGGCGCATTATGTATTTACGTATTAGGTCTTTGCTATAAATTGACATGTATAAGGTTTGTGAGGCACTCTTGGACTATTTTTAAGTGTTGAGTGCATAAGGCAGATAATGGCATACTTCTATCATGTGTTGATCAGATACACACAGAGAAAAGAATACTTAGTTTTCCTTTATTTCAGGTTTTTGTTTTGTTTTGTTTGTTTGTTTTTGGTACCGGGATTGAATTCAGGTCCTTGTTCCTTGCGCTTGGGAGGCAGGCAGCAGAACCACTGAGCTAAATCCCCAGCCCTATTTCAGGTTTTAAAACACTAGACCAGGGCTGATGATGTAACTCAGTAGTAGAGCACTTGCCTAGCAAATGTAAGGCCCTGGGTTCAATTCCCAATATCAAAAAACACACAAGCATAGATAGACTTTTCCTGTTGAGTAGTTTTCTTTTCTTTTTTTTTTTTTTAACTTTTCCTTTTATGAACTGTTTTGTTCTTAATGGAATATGAATTTTATATACATGAATCATGAGGACTTATGTGACTGGCTTCAGTTAAACCTAATAGTTCAAGGTTTATCTATCTTGTAATGTGTATCAGTACTTCATTCCTTCTTCTGGCCAAGTAGTACTCTGTACAGATAAATACATTTTCTTTATCCATTTATAAGCTGATGGACATATCCACATTTTTGTTAAGAATAATGTTGCTATATGTATATATATGTGGGTTTGGGTTGTTTTGTTTTGGTGTGGTTTTTTCCTGGTATCAGGGATCGAACTCAGGACCTTGTTCTTTCCACGCAGGCACTGGCACCACTGAGCTAAATCACCAGCCCTATAGGCAGATTTTTGTATGAAAGTGTTTTCATTTCTCTCCTGTAGAGAGAAATGCTGGGTTATATGATAACTGCTTCATTCTCAAATGGACCTGCAAGACTACTTGCAAAGTAGCTGCAAAAATTTTTTTTGCGTGGTGGAAAATAATATTTAGATTTCACTGGGATGAGGTTTTTACATGTTGGTGACTCGAAAGATTTTCATTAAATGGTTTCCTTTGTTGACCATGTGTCTATGGGATGGAGGATATCCATTCATGATGTATGAGAAATTTGTCAATATTTTGCACTGGCCATTTTTCTTGTAATTTTTGTCTTTCAGTAAAAATGTTCCCTTTAAAATTGTCCGTGCCTCCAATGGCGATGCCTGGGTTGAGGCTCATGGAAAACTTTATTCTCCAAGTCAGATTGGAGCATTTGTGTTGATGAAGATGAAGGAGACTGCAGGTTAGTTGATTTAGTTCACATTTGGGCAGTTTCCTCTCTCATCATTAGCTCCATACTCTGCTGTGGTGTTTTTACAGAAACGCTAGGAATGGGAAGTTAGTTTGCATGTTTAACATGCAGATTGTGAACTTGAGATTTTTCTAATGATGCTTGTTTTTTTGTTGGGGTAGTGTTCTGTATTGAAAGGTAGAGGCTGCGTATTAAGTTTTTGTCCACAGTAAGTAAAAATTACAACTACCATTTAAAGAAACAAGTCTAAAGGTCATTGTAGTGTGTAAACCTTCACTAAAACATTAGAAGATGAGGTGAGTTTTGAACAAGTATCTTTAGTTGGAATGTTTTCCTACAAGGCCTCTACATATTACTTACTAAGAAACTAATGGTTATTGTCTGTGACTCAAAGAAAAAAAGATACACAGGTTGTTAAGGCTACGTTAATAATTGTTGCCCGTTTTATCTGGTATAATACCATAACTGAACTTAATTCTTGATTCTTTTCCAGAAAATTACTTGGGACACACTGCAAAAAATGCCGTGATAACAGTCCCTGCTTATTTCAATGACTCGCAAAGACAGGTGAGGTCAGTTAGCTTTTTTATGGAAAGGATGGTACCTGGGACACAAGGGTGGAAACATGCTTTTGTCTTTCCTCTAGGCCACTAAGGATGCTGGCCAGATATCTGGACTGAATGTGCTTCGGGTGATTAATGAACCAACAGCTGCTGCTCTGGCCTATGGTCTGGATAAATCTGAAGACAAAATGTAAGTTCGTGAAGAAAATTCTAAGTGAATGTGTGAAAACAAGGTTAATATAACCCTTGAGGTTTATTTTAAATCATGTGCATATCATACTGATTGAGCTTTCTACTTAAATTAAAAATGTGTCCTTTACCTTCTTCAGGACTATTTCCCAGTCATGTATATCTGTAATCCAGCAGTCTAGAAGGGTGAGGCAAGAGAATTAAAAATTTGAGCCCAGCTTGCACAATTTAGTGACATACCCTGTCTCAAAGTAAAAAGGAGCTGGGGAATGTAGCTTGGTGTGAAGGTCCTGGATTCATTCCCCAGTGCTGCCCAAATGAAAGGCTTTACATTCAAGATCATTCCACTGAGACCTTGGTTCTATTGGCATACATGTTGGCAAGTTATTCCTACAAAATACAATTGAATGTTGTCAGTTATATTTTAAGAACTGAATTCATTTCGGCTCTGTATGGATTTGTGTGTTACTTAGGGCTATTTATTGACAGACATATCACTTAGGCAGTTACAAGATTTCATAATTATACCTTAGAAAAATAGCTAAATTAATTTCTTTGTGGTGAGTTTTTCCCCTAAGGTTCTTTTTTTCCCCTTTAGAATTGCTGTATATGATTTAGGTGGTGGAACTTTTGATATTTCTATCCTGGAAATTCAGAAAGGAGTATTTGAAGTGAAATCTACCAATGGGGACACTTTCTTAGGTGGTGAAGACTTTGACCAAGCTTTGTTACGACACATTGTGAAGGAGTTCAAGAGAGAGGTTAGTAACCATTGTGGTTAATGTGGAGGCATTGCTTTTTTAAAAAAATTTGCTCTGGAGCCAGGGATGTAGCTCAGTGGTGCCACGCCTGCCTGGCAAGCACAAGGTATTGAGTTCGAGTCCCAATACTGGCAGATTTTGTTCTTAAATGAAAATAAATTGCATTTTAGATTGATGGGTGAACTGTTTTGGTTATTGTAGCTTTAGATTGGGAACAAATGACTTGAAATGTATGACAGTGTATAGTATTAGAAAAGCAATTTTGCAAATCCTTTTCTCTTTCTTTTTTTGGTACTGGGGATCAAACTCAGGACCTTGTGCTTGCTAAGCAGGAGGCAGAACCTCTGAGCTACATCCCTGGCCCAAACTCTTTTCTCTTTTAACTAGAATATTAGAGCTGGGAAAAGCTGTTAGTTCAGTTGTCTGACTCCAGGCAGATTTGTACCTTTTGTTTGATTTGGTTTTATTTTCACTGTGTAGTATAGGCTGGCCTTAAACTCAGTATGTAGCCCAGGTTGGCCTTGAACTCAAAGCAATCCTCCTGAGTGCTGGAATTACAGACATACACCACCATGCCCAACATCCCTATACTTATGTTTTTGTTTCTGTTTTTGTACCTGGGTTAGAACTCAGGACCTTGCACCTGTCTCACAAGTAGCAGCACCACTGAGCTAAATCCCCAGCATCCCTATAGTTAATAAAATGTAGCTTATACTTGCTTATGAAAGTATAGCTCTGTTTTGTATTCTGCCTTGTTACTGCAATTTAAATATTATTCATCACTTCACTGATTGTTAGTATTTTGTGTCTTTGTAGACAGGAGTTGATTTGACTAAAGACAACATGGCACTTCAAAGAGTGCGGGAAGCTGCTGAGAAGGCTAAGTGTGAACTCTCTTCATCTGTGCAGGTAAGACATGGAAAACTGCAGCAGCCTTGATGGATATTTTATTTTTAGCCTGAGATTATTTGAAAGGCCTATTCTAATTGGTCTAATGGTAGTGTAGCCCCTTTAATTTTCTGGTTTAGTAAGAACTTTTGCCATGAGAGTAAAGGTGTGATGTAGGTTATCGGTTTGTTTTTTAAACACCAAATCAGAGATTTATACTGGAGTCAAATGTGAAGATCTGAATGACAGGGCTGGACATATATATATACATATACATATATACATATATACATATGCATATATACATACACATATATATATACATATATATATGTGTGTGTATACACACACACACACACACACACACACACACACACATATATGTGTATACACACACACACACACACCCCTCCAGTACAACCTAATTGATTCCTAGTAGGCCAGGGACAGAGCTCAGAAGTGTTTGCTTAGCATTGCACAAGGCCCTGAGTTCAATCCTCAGTTCCAAACAAGTCTAGCAATGCACAGAATTGGGATTACAGTACTAGGTTAGAAAACTTATGTTCACTTATTTGGATACACTTTCTTGCGAATCTTTTTTTTTTTTTGTACCAGAAATTGAACTCGGGCCCTTGTGCTTGCAAGGCAAGCAGTGAAACCACTAAGCTAAATCCCTGGCCCCCTTGTGAATCTCTTAAATGATTCTTCATTTAATAATTTGAATCACCAGTGTGGAACAAAAGCAAGAGTACATGAAGTTTGGGAAGAAGGACATTAATTGTCAAACCAGAAGTAATACAAAATAGGGGTTAAGAGTGATACTTCTCAGACTGGAGGTATATAGCTCGCTGTTAGTACACCTGAGGCCCTGGTTTCAATTCCTAGTAGTGAGAAACTGTGATAGAATTTGGCTGAAGTCTGAAGTGTATACATCTGTTTTAAGTTTTCCTCTGCACATCAGATTTGCTCAGCACATTTAAGGTGTTAGGTGTTTGACTTCATTTCTCAGAAGTGAAGCTTCACTTTACCTTAACCACAAAGGACAGAATTTTATAAACCATGCTGTATCTAGGTTGTAGACCCACAAGTCCAGTGATCTATTTCTGGGTTCTTGGATGACAGTGGGAAGAACAGGGCTGTTACTAGTTGTTAGTTTAAGTACAGGGAAGAGTTGTTTATGGTAGCTGTCACAGTATTGATAAAGTGGTTGCTGCTAAGGCCTGAGCTACTATACCTGTCTTTTTTTTTTTGTTTTGGTACTGGGGATCGAACTTGGGGTCTTGCACTTGTAAGGCAGGCAGCGGAACCACTGAGCTAAAACCCAGCTTCATCTGATTATTCTTAAAATGGCTATGAGGAATGACAAAGTTGTCCACTTATCCTTGTTGCTGTTTTATCTCTGACATCATGTAGAATGGCAGAACACTGCAACGTGTTGGTGTGAGTTCGGGCTGAAATGTGTTACTTAATGCCAAAAGTTAAGTTTCTTTTTGTTTGTTTTATTTTGGTACTGGGGATTGAACTTGGCTCCTTGCGCCTGGTGGCTCCAGTGAGCTAAAATCCCTGGCCCAGAAGATAAGTTTCTAATTCTTCCCACCAACTTGGCACACTCTAGGGGGTCAAAGTGTTAGTAGAGGTTAATTTTAATATGGCTATTTCCTGTTAATGATCGTTTAAATTGGTTAGTTTAGAATTTAGCTATTGTACCAAAATACATTGATAATCGTTATGCATGTGTAAGTGATTAATCTGTATGATAAATTCCTAGAAGCATATAATCTTTTTTTTCCCTCCCTTGGTGTACCTGGGATCAAACTCAAGACCTTGAGCTTGCCAGGCAGGCACAGCACTACTGAGCTATATCCCAGCCTTGAAGCATATGATCTTGCAGAGTGTAGTGTGGTTTGGGAAGATGGACATTAATAAATGTCAAAGCAGAAGCAATACAAAACGGGAGCTAGGATGCTTGTTTCTCAGGGGCTGGAGTTGAGTTGTAGCTCACTGGTAGCACACAAGGCCCTGGTTTCATTTCCCAACATCGAGAAACAGTTCTCCAGGTAAACTGCAAGAGTTCCTTATTTCATCACTTCATAATCTGTGTGATCTAGCCGGGCGTGGTGGTGCACGCCTGTAATCCTAGTAGCACTCTGGAGGTGGAGGCAAGAGGATCTCTGTGAGTTTGAGACCAGCCTGGGGTCTACATAGTAAGTCCCAGGTCAGTCTCAACTACATAGATCCTGTCTCAAAAAAACAATAATAATAATAATAATAGTAATCTGTGTGATCTTAAGAATCATTTAACATTTGTGTTTATCTACAAAATATGAATAATAATTGTACCTTCTCTGTTAGAGTTGTGATTACCAGATTAACAATTTTTTTAGGGTGGTGTACAAAAAATATGTTACTATCAATGTAACAACCGATAAAAAGGCAACTGTTAGGTTTATAATCACAAGAAAGCTGACAAGTGTTTTTTATAACAAGGATAGTTTAGGATTTCTTAAGTCTTAATATTCTCAATTCCACATTACAAGATCTCATGTTGTATCAAGATTTGAGATTTATTAAATGGGTGTTACGTAGTGGGGCCATTAGCTGCTTTCTGTGGATGTAATGATAGTACTAGTTTTGTACATCTAATAAGCACAGAGCACCTCTGTAGCTTTCTTACACTTGTAAACTTCGTGGAACAGACAAAAGCCTAGGACTAGTACTAGGTTTTTTCGAATGAGTAATTTTAGAAATTTTTCATGTATATGAGATATTTTTAAACTTGGTGAAAGAAGACAGTAGTACAGTTCTTAGGATTAAGTGTAGGTGGAACAGCTCATTGTCTCCTGAATGAGGATTTTTTTTCCCCTCTTTTTCTACTTTGTTCTTATTAACTACTAAACAGTCTACCCGCCTCACTTGGGCAGTGCATTTATGTACTGTACCGAAATTGTCAATTTTATATTTCCTTTATAAAAATTAATGGAAAATGCAATTTCTGGTAATCCTGTATTTAAATAATTGGACTGGTAAGTGGTTAGTATCTATGGACTTTATAACTGCTGTTGGTCTTCCCACTGACATGCATTTAAATATTTCTTTTGCCAGACTGACATTAACTTGCCATATCTTACAATGGATGCTTCTGGACCCAAACATTTGAATATGAAGCTGACCCGAGCTCAGTTTGAGGGAATTGTCACTGATCTAATCAAGAGGACTATCGCTCCATGCCAGAAAGCCATGCAGGATGCCGAAGTCGGCAAGAGTGACATAGGAGAAGTGATTCTTGTTGGTGGCATGACTAGAATGCCCAAGGTAAAGGACTTTCAGAATTCTTGGCAGGAAGAAAAGAGAAAACCAACACAGTGTATTCTTGGGGCGGGTGACTTATGCTGTATGTGGATAAATAAATACTTGGCTCATCTTTCCAGAGCAGTTTAAAGGGGTACTGAAATTGTGTCATGTCTAGTTTTTAGCTTTATTCTTTTAATTAAAAAGTATAAGAAAAAGGATTTAGGAGGATCATGATATCTTTAGAGATATTAACAGAAAGTAACCTGAACTGAGTCTTGTAAAATATTTACGAATGAAAACAAAACTTGAGGCCGGGGATTTAGCTCAGCAGTTCGGTGGCCTGCCTTGCAAGAGCAAGGACCTGAGTTCAATCCCTGGTACCAAAAAAAAAAAGAAAACTTGAGGTCAAAGATAATGTAAAAATCACTATACTAACAAGGTCCCAGGGAATCTTTTAGGCATGTCTTTGTAACAGTGCCTGCGGTTTCTTTTTTGCCTTATCTTCAACAAAGATGTTTGTGCAATGATGCATTTTATTCAACACATCATTCTGAAAATACAGATGTGTGGAAAACTAATGACTGAGCACAGACTTAATGAAGATTCAGTTCTTCTTGGCAGCCTGACTAGAATTATCTTGTGC
The DNA here is from genome assembly GCF_012274545.1 of Fukomys damarensis. Classification (NCBI taxonomy): domain Eukaryota; kingdom Metazoa; phylum Chordata; class Mammalia; order Rodentia; family Bathyergidae; genus Fukomys; species Fukomys damarensis. The sequence continues at coordinate 18,550,099 of NW_022900915.1, forward strand.
CTGAATCAATGGTCTTGGTATTTTTAGTTGTTCCATAAAAAAATACATGGGAAAATGAGCACAGAATAATAAACGTGGGATAAAAGGCTGTGGATCAAGAGGACAAATTATATTAAGAAATTATGAAGGATGCTAACTAGCACTTTTAACACTAACAAACAGGCTGGAAGGATGTCCCATATTAGCCAACAGTATTGAGTTATCCCTACTGCTTCCTTTAAATTGGACTTCATTTGATAATGTTTATTGTAAATTGTTTTTGTGTGGGAAAACAGATTATCTACTTAAGTAAAAGTGCAGTGATCAGAGTGTATTTTCAGACTAGTAAGAACTCAACCATAAAATAAAAATTTGAGTAAATATTTTTGGATCTGAACCAGCCTACTTGAAATTTCACTGGTATCTTAGGACATGTTGTCTGTTTTAGGCAGTTTTTCCTAAGTGTTGGGTAACAGGTTCTTTTTCCTTAATGCTCAGGTTCAGCAGACTGTACAGGATCTTTTTGGCCGAGCTCCAAGTAAAGCTGTTAATCCTGACGAGGCTGTGGCCATTGGAGCTGCGATTCAAGGAGGTGTGTTGGCTGGTGATGTCACAGATGTGCTGCTCCTGGATGTCACTCCTCTGTCTCTGGGTATTGAGACTCTGGGAGGTGTCTTTACCAAACTTATTAACAGGAATACCACTATTCCAACCAAGAAGAGCCAGGTAAGAGTGCCATTCATTCCCTGCCTCATCACAGAAGTATTAGGGTCTGCAAGTGGCATGACTACAGACATTCTGCCTTTCATTAAACAGTCGCTTTGTTTGCAGTCTAGATTAGTTGACCTTAAGTGGTAAGAATCTTGTCTTTCTGATTTTTTTGTGACCTGTCTTGCTGCATAGTTCAGGCTAGACTTGAGCCACTATGTAGATACAGTGTTGGCTGGCCTCAGACTCAAGGCAATCCTGCCTCAGCCTGGGATTTCAGGTGTGTGCTGCCACACCTGGCTGAGTATCTTGTTGTTCCTGAAAGAGTTCTTACATCTGCAGTCATGATTTTAGGGAGGATATTAATAGCCTTGGCTTTTAAAAAGTCACACCATTTGGTACCAGTTTTACTGCAGTCTTCTCAGAGGCAGGAGAAAAGCCTGGCTGTAGCCATGGGGATTGATGGGGGTGGGAAGGATACTGAGATACTAAGCAGGGCTATTCAGGCATGCCTTGGTCTTGGATTAAGAATTATTTTGTGAGTTTTTCAATTTTTTTTTTTTTTTAATGTTGGCTAGAGTTGTATTTGTGCAGTGATGGTATTTGTCAACACATCATTCTGAAGAAAACTGTGGTGACTTCTGTGACTGAGCACAAGATGCATTTGCCACTGATCCTTATTTTCCCAGATTACGGTGCTTCAACATTTTGGCTCCTCATGTTGACCCCTTCTGTGCATTTGCTGCATCTTTGTACAGTGTATTTGCAAAATTAAAATAGCTGTTGTGTGCCTTTTTGCTGTACTAATCCTACTCCTAGTCCCTGTAAAGACATAAGCCTTTGTTATAAGCATAGTGTACATTGGGATGCTTCCAGTGTTAGGATATGAATTTTTGTTTGTTTTGCTTTTTTGTTTTTCCCCGTACCAGGGATCAAACTCAGGACCTCGTGCTTGCCAAGCAGATGCTATACCACTGAGCTGAATCCCCAGTCCATGGGATCTGAGTTTTCTGATTTGCTTTTCTTTACAAATAGAACAGTTTAATCAGAATGCTAACCCAGGAAGTTTTCTTCTCAGGTGTTTTCTACTGCTGCTGATGGACAGACTCAAGTGGAGATTAAAGTGTGTCAGGGTGAGAGAGAGATGGCTGGAGACAACAAGCTTCTTGGGCAATTTACTTTGGTAGGTATAATTAATTTTAATATGTTCCACAAGCTCTTCATTGTACAGTTAAACAGTATTCCAACACATCTATACATTGCTGGCATATACATATAGACTGTGTTACTCCAAAGAAGTTATGTAGGTGAATTCTTGGCTTTTGTTTTACCTGAGAAGTTTGCTTATGCTTTGTGCTTTAAGAACTTACTAACAGTGCTAATTCGGGAAAATTCCTTCTGATTACTCATTTTTTTCAGTACCAGTGATCAAATTCAGGACCTTACACTTAGGAGGCAGGCACAGCACCACTGAGCTAAGTCCTCAACCCCTGATTACTCATTTAAGAGATAATTTGGTACTTTCCCGATCAGCCCTGATTTTTGATTCTTGGTGCTATGAATTGTAGTTGGGTGATTTCCCTGTCTCTGGGGTCTTAAGCCATCATGGTTAGTTACTATAACTTTCACTGGTATGATCCCTGATTTCAGGCAACAATGAAACTACTGCCCTCACCCAAAAACTTTTTTTATGCTAAGTGAAAATATCACTTCTTCATAAGAAACAAGTGATTTGTTCACTTGCTAGCCATAAATATCTGGAAGTAATGACATTTGGGCCCCTCTGAAAGGAGCTTACTCAAGGTCTTTATTTTAGGTTGGCATTCCCCCAGCCCCTCGTGGAGTCCCTCAGATCGAAGTTACATTTGACATTGATGCCAATGGGATTGTACATGTTTCTGCCAAAGATAAGGGTACAGGACGCGAGCAGCAGAGTAAGTCTTCATTTACTAGACTGTAAGATTTTTTTGTTTTTTTTGTTTTGTTTTGTTTTGAGACAGGGTCTCACTATGTAGTTGAGACTGAACTGGAACTATGTATGTAGCCCAGGTTTGTCTTGAACTCACAGCAATCCTCCTGTCTCAGCCCCCCCCCATGCCCACCTACTAAACTGTAAGATTAAGGTGAGACCTCTGTTGGGAAAGAGACCGTTTTTGTGACATGCCCATTTTGAGGTTTCTCTTTCCAAGTGTAATAGGAGCACCAAACCATACAGACAAGAGCATCTGGATTTAAGTTTCAGTAGACTTCCTTAGAAAGCCCAGTTGATCATCATCTTACCTAAAAGCCAGAGCGAGCTGCCAAAGTGAGCACAGTTTTATCTAAAAACTAATGAAGCTGGGCATGGTGGCACATGCATGTAATCCCAGCATTTGGGAGGCTGAGGCAGGTGGATAGCCACAGGTTTGTGGCCAGCCTGAGCTACATACATAGTTCAAGGTCAGCCTAAACTACATAGTGAAGCCCTGCCTCAATAAATATATTAATAAATAATGAAATGGCTTTTTATTACAGTTGTAATCCAGTCTTCTGGTGGTTTAAGCAAAGATGATATTGAAAATATGGTTAAAAACGCAGAGAAGTATGCTGAGGAAGACCGGCGAAAGAAGGTAATTTTGCCTGTTTTTTATTTTATTTTTTAATTTTTTTTTTTTTTGGCTTTTTTGAGACAGTCTCACTCTGTAGCTGAGACTGACCTGGAACTCACTAGGTAGCCCAAGCTGGCTCAAACTCACAACAATCCTCCTGCCTCAGCCTCCTGAGTGCTGGGATTACAGGCGTGCAACACCACGCCTGGCTTGCCTGAGTTCTGTAATCTTAAAGGTGGAACATAAAATTGGAATTTGGACATGGTGCTATCTTCGTATTTTCTCCCAATCTACCCTTCCTTCCCCTTTGCGTATGTATGAAGTACCTTTTTTCTTCTCTTCCAAGAGAGATCTGTTGCCCAAAGTGATCTTTGTGCTCTAACCTCCCAAGTGCAACACAGTGCCTGGCATAGAATGTTTTTCTTTAGTCTTCACACATTTACAGAATCCAGCTTAAAGCTACCCCATACTACCTCAAACCAGTGTGATTTCTCACTTTCACTAATGTGTAACAGATCACTCATCTTGCTCACCATGGATCAGCAAACTGTGATTGATTGCAGTGTTTTGTTTTTGTTGTTTTTTGGTTTTGTTTTTTTGGTACCAGGGATTGAACTTGGGACCTTGGGCTTGCAAGGCAGGCAGCGGAACCACTGAGCTAAATCCCCAGCCCTACAAAGTCTCATATTAAACTTTTAATTTCTCTAAGGAACGAGTTGAAGCAGTTAATATGGCTGAAGGAATAATTCATGACACAGAAACAAAGATGGAAGAGTTCAAGGACCAACTGCCTGCTGATGAGGTGAGTTTTAAAACAACTCAGGAAATTAGAAACATCAGTGAAGTTCATTTCGCTGATTCAGGTTCTAAAACATTCTGAATATTACTGCTACATGTATTGAGAGACTTGGAAAAGTGAGAATTTTTGTTCTATTTTAAGTGCAACAAGCTAAAGGAGGAGATTTCCAAAATGAGGGAGCTCTTGGCTCGAAAAGACAGTGAAACAGGAGAAAACATCAGGCAGGCAGCATCTTCCCTCCAGCAGGCATCACTGAAGCTCTTCGAAATGGCATACAAAAAGGTACAGGGCTGAAGGGTGTGTTGGTCCTGATAATATTTGATTGTAACTGCTCTTAATTATCACCATTGGTGGCTTCCTCCATAAAGTGATTATTAAGAGTTAGAAATACCTTTGTGCTCTCTTGACTATTTGGGGCATGGGAATAGTGTCAAAAAAGAACTAAGGCATCCTGGGAAACATCGATGCTGTATGGCTAGGGAGTGAAATTAAAAAGGCATAGGATTAGATAATATATTCTTCCTATGTTTTGGTGTTAAGCAGAGAGCAAACTTTTGCTTAACATTAAGTATGTGATTCTCAAATGTTTTAACAGATGGCATCTGAAAGAGAAGGCTCTGGAAGTTCTGGCACTGGAGAACCAAAGGAAGATCAAAAGGAGGAGAAACAGTAATAGCAGTATATTTTGGAGTCAAAAGGACAACGTACTATGAAGCTTGGGAGGACTTCCTGAGCAGAAATGGGCAAACTTCAGTCTTTTTACTGTGTTTTTGCAGTATTCTATATATAATTTCCTTAATATGTAAATTTAGTGACCATTAGCTAATGATCTTTTAATGGATGATAATTCTAACAGTACAGAGTTCACATTGTTCTGTCGTTAGCCTGTCATTTTTCAGTTGCATGTAAAGGGAATAGGATGATTAATTACTGATCATTATAAAGACTTAGCATTGGTTTGTGCTGAAGTAGCCATATTTTTAAGGGGTAAAACCATTTCACATTCAATAGAAGAGGTGGACCGTGGACCTGGAAGGAGACCATATGGGGATATGAAGATCCTTGTTGGCCAAAAAATCTGCTGTAAGGAATGACGTGTGGATACAGAGTCCATAAGTCAGCTAGCTGTGCCATGTACGTGGGGCAGAGGAAATAAGGCAATAGAAAACTAAGGTATTTGATAGGTTTTGCTTTTAAAACAAGGCACTGATGAAGTCACTGGTGTTCTTAAGGCTTACTTTTTAGCTGCCTGCTGGCCTGTGACTAGAACCTTCGTTCTTTTTAATCCATTCTGCATTTTTTTTTTAAATAAACGTAAAAAGCACCTTGTTTAAAGGGACTAAACTTCTACATTTTTCTGCATTTCCCAAGGGAAGAGGGAAACAGGATTTTGTAATAGTGACTAAAAATGCAAATTGCAAAATTGAGAAGGACTAGTATAATATGCCATCGTAGGCAAATCTGGTTACAAGGTTTTTATTTAATATTTAAAACGAAGGCTGTCACTTGCAGATTGCTTTCAGTCATTGCAAAACAGTAGAATTGGCTTCTTTCTATTAAAGAAAATTTATTAAGTACCAATATGATTCAGTGACTTAAACTTAAGAGGAACCTTGGTTCCTTGACTTGTCCCAAATTTTTCTTTTAAAATTTTTATCCTTGGGCTCTTTACCTCAGGGGCACTGTGTGCCTCACAAGCACAAGGTCCTCGTCCTCAGTACCTTTTTATTATTAGTAGTACACGCTTATAGTACATAATGACTGTTCACTATGGGGAATTTGTACATGTACATAACACATCTTAATTCTTTTTATGTCCCCCTCTCCCATTGTCCTCAGGGCTGATGCCTTAAGTTGGAATGGTGACCATATCATTATTACATCCTATTAAGTGATCAGATATTTCCCAAGTCTCCCTGTAGATGTCCCTTCTTGTTTCATGGACACTTGAGAAGATGACCTTAGACTGGAATACCTCCTTTTTAATGTCTTTTTTTTTTTTTTAAGGTCCATCTAAGAAATGAGTTTAATGCTCTAATACAATGGGAGTGGTTCACACATATGGTAATGACATTCCTGGGAAATTCCATGTTCATTATTAACCATATGAAAATGGTTCTTAATTATGAAGGATTGTCTTGTGCGTTGGAAGATATTTAGCATTTCTGCTTGGCCCTTGCCAACTGAATCCCTCTACTGTGCTCTAATAATATGGCTGCTAAAAACATTCTCCATTATTCCCAGAGTACCCCAATTGAGAATTAGAATACATTCATCGAGGTTCATCCTTGGTATCCAAAGAGCCATGCATCCTCTGAGCAAAATTTGTATTCTAGAAAAAAAGGAATAAAAGCTGCTTGTACAGGAAACCCTAACAATTCTCAAGCTGTGCAGTAGCGTGAACACCAATTTTATTTACCTACTGTGAAGCTACTAACACTTTAGAGAGATTTTACTATAAGGAATTAGTTAACAATTATGGATCCTGAGAAATTTTACTGGCTAGAAGATGCCAAAACACCAGTAGTGTAAACCCTATGCCTCAGACAAAGCAGGCACAGAATTCCAACTTAACTTTGCTTTTTGTTTTTTTGTTTGTGCCCTTTTCTGGCGAGATGATGCCCATACACTTTGGGCAGAGTGAACTGCTTTAAAGTCTCCTTTTACTGCTTCATGAGATCGTTTCACTTTTTTTTTTTTTTTTAATTCCAGTTTGCTTTTCTTGATCTTTGCAGTTCTAAAGTAACAGTGTGTTGCTTGTGGTCATGCAAATGAAAACAGTCAACAAATTTTAGCAAAGTACCTAAGAATTAGCATCTTCACTATTTTATTGTGAATTACCACTTGGATTAATTACTCCATATTTTTAACCACACTTAGTTGCTACCTGGATCTTTTTTGCAACAACAGTCAGATTCTCTCCCAAGGCTTCATCTATATAGTCCCTCACTACCTTCCCCTGCCATTTTTATCTTGTGGACTTTATCCATGGCAGAACAATCTTCCCAACATTTATACTTTGGTTCGACCTCAGGTATTATTTTGAGACAGGGCCTTACTATGTGTGTGTATATATAGTTCAGGCTGGCCTTGAACTCATTATGTAGCCCAGGCTGATCTTGAACTCAGTGTGATCTTCCTGCTTTGGCCTCCCAAATGTTGGGATTACATGCATGCACCACCACACCTGGCTAACCTCAGGCTTTTTTCTTTAACAATTATGAAATGTTACATAGCTCCTAAAGTCCCTGTCATTTCCTTTTCTTAACTTTTTTTGCTGTGTTTCTCTGAAAATACTAAGTCTATTTTTGCTCCAAAATACACAATAGGGTTGTTTTCAGGGCATGTCCTTTTTATGTACAACAATCACTTATATACAAAAATCAATGTAGAAAAATCTATATTCAAATACAGCCATATCATCTGGAACATCATTCTAACTAAACCTTGAATTCCATTCTTAATTTCTTGCAACTCTTATTTTCTGTAGACCTGATGGCCCCGGTCTCTCATGTCCAGCAACTGAGCATTCCTTAAATGAGCACTACTTGTCCATGTAGACTGCTCCTACTGCACTGGCAATATAGCTGTTGGTGATTTTATTTCATCAGTTCATCCAAATCATTCCTTGCAGGCTAGCCTTTGTAAAGTTCCATTACATCATTAACTGAAGACTTAGGAAATGAGTGGCAACAAAAATGGTGACAGTTAAGACTGATGGTCCACACAAGTGACAAAACTGTAGGCATCAGAATTTGGAAAACAGTTTCACATGAGTGCATTAAGTATATCCATCACAACACATGAAGATTCGTATTAGATCACAACTATTCACTGGGAAGTGTATACATTGCGTGTTGTGTCTATACTGCCAAATGGTCATTTGACAGTCTTGAGGTTTACATAAGTGTAAGGCATTTACGAATACTAATTAAATATACCTATAAATACTATCCTAATTCAACAGATCCATTGTGTGTTGCAGCAGACAGACCAAATGCATCCATCTGGCTGGCCATCTTAACAGGCTTAGTTTGGGAATAGAATTTACATTAGGAGCATCCTGAAAAATGCTAGAGCTTATTTTCCAGTTAAATGTTATTTTTAGGGAAAAGCAGTAGCATTTATTGCCACGATTTATTCTCCCCCCACTAAAACATCAGCTTTGTAAGGCCAAAAAGTTTTCTTTCAGTATTTTTTCCTAGGACACTGTTTAGTACATAAACACTAAATCTTGCCAATTCTTTTCCACTGTCTAAATATCTGGATCATTTGTCCACTACAGAGATTCAAATTACTTCTGTTTTTTGTTGTTTTGTTTGGTTGGGTTTTTTGTTTGTTTGTTTGAGACAGGGTCTCACTATGTAGCTCAGGCTGGTCTCAAACTCAGCAATCCTCCTGCCTTGGCCTCCCCAAGTGCTGGGATTATAGGTGTGTGCCACCACGCCCAGCTAAATTCCTTCTGTTTTAAATCAATATGCCCTTATTGTACAGCACGTGGGGGGTGCTAGTCCAGACCCAGCGAATAAAGTTGATTGGTTAAAGGTGGATTTTTTTTTTTTTAACGGCATGAAGAGGAGAACTCCCTATGTTGCCTAAATAACTCAAAATTTGGGCTTAAGTGATCCTACCTCAGCCTTTAAGTACCTAGAATTACAGGTGTTCATCACTGCACTCAGAAAAGGAATCTAAGGAGAAATGGATCAAAAAATGACTCGGGTTTTCCGGACAGCAAAAGGGAATTGGGGTGACCAAAATAAATAGCAATCTTATCTTAGTCCATTTTGTGCTGCTCTAACCAGATGCTTGACTGGATAAATTTTTGAAATTTATTGGCTCACAACTGTGGAGACTTAAAAGTCCAATGGCTGACACCTCACAAGAGCCTTCTTGTATCCCAAGCAGAAGGGCAAAAAGTGGGCAAGAAAATAGGCTGAACTTGCAGCCTAGAGCATTTGGCATGAATCCAGTCATGACAGGCTGCATTTAACACTTTGCATTAGCATCCCAAGATTTGCTTTGGGGTTGTTGCCAACATAATTTGGGGGGGCATACTTTCAAATTACAGCACTTAAATTGTAATTCCCAGGTAGGCAAAATGGTCATATTTTATATTATGCTAGTTATCTAAGTGAATTAATTTTTTCCTCAATTTACTGAACTTTTCAAACCTATTAAACTATGAGTATAATGTACAAACACATATACACAGAACACCATATCAACATTTTATGTTGCACATTCCAAGTATGCACACGTTCTTCTGATCAACATGACATGCACGCTAAACAATTCAGCAGCATCTTATATTACTAAAACATGCCAAATCAGGAAATTTAACAATACCACCCTATGATATATAGCCCATGTTCAATTTTCCCTGTCTCAATACCTAATAGTTTATTTTCCATATAGGGTCAAATTAAAGCTAATTTAGGGGTATTTTTTGGTATTAACAGTATGGGAATTTTCCTCTTTCATCTGAGTATATTTCCTTTGCTTTTTGGGGGGAGGGGTGGTACTTGGGATTAAACTCAGGACCTTAACACTGAGCAACAGCCCCAGCCCTTTTTAAAATGTGGAGAGTCCCACTAGGTTGCTAAATTATCCAGGCTGGGCCCCAACTGCCTCCGCCTCCCATGAGTGTTGGAGTTATAGGCTTATTCTAGCTGAATCTCTGTCTTTTCTTGGTATTGACACATTTTGAAAGGCACAGATCATTTGATGTGGATGCAATCAGTTTGAATCAGCTAATTATTTCCTCGTAGTATACACTATGAGTAGGAATTTACATAATGTGTCCTTATCAATATACCAGCTCTCAGGAGGAATAGATGTCAGTTCATTCCACTTCTCTGATACACCCCTCTCCCACCTCTCACTACTGGGGATTGTATAATCCAGGGCCTTCACACTGAGCTGTATTCCTAGCCCTTTTTTTATTTTCTATTTTGTAGGTCTTGTTAAGTCACTAAATAACCCAGGTTGGGATTTACTTTTTTTTTTTTTTTTTTTTTTTTTTTTTTTTTTGGTACTGGGGATTGAACTCAGGACTTTGTGCTTGCAAGGCAGGCAGCAGCACCACTAAATCCATGGCCCCCAGGCTGGTTTAATTTGTGATCTTCCTCAATCTCCCATAGTACTGGGATTATAGGGGTACACCACCATGCTCAGATCATTTTTCATAGTGTGCCACCACACCCAGCCCATTTTATTTTTTGAGACAGGATCTCATTAAGGCAGGCCTCTAAATTCACAATCTTCCTACCTCAGGTTCCTGAATGGCTGGGATTACATGCATGTGCTACATCTGACTCATGGCCTAAAATAGGTTTAAGAACCACAGATTTCCTATATGGAAATCAATCTACTATACAAGCCTAGCTGACCTAAATGTAAGTCATACCTTTCTATTCCCTGCTTCTCCACCTGCCATCCCCTTTATCCTGTCTATGCATTTCTTTTGTTTGTTTGTTTGTTTTTTGGTACCATGAGTCAAACTTAGAACCTTGCACTTGCGAGACAAGTGGTGGCACCACTGAGCTAAATCCTAGGCCTTTTATGCATTTATTGCACTGGCTGGCTCTGAATTCCTGGACTCAAGCCATCCTGCCTCAATCTGCCAAGTATCTGGGGCTACAGATAGGAACCAACAGTGCCCAGCTTATTAATGCATTTTTGGGGGTAGAACTGAACTCAGGACCTTGTTCTTGCAAGGCAGGCATGGTGCCACTGAGCTAAATCCCTGGCCCAGGTATTGCATTTTTTAAAGACACTTGGTCTATCTACCTTTGCCATGAAGATCTTCCCACTGAGCTCACATTATTTCAAATTCTTACACTCTATTTTTCAAAGTCTTAAATGTTAATCCAGCAACTTATCTTTTATTACATTTACTCTCACTTTCCCTTTATGCAAACTCCAGGAACTATAATTTTATGGATTTTAGTATGAACCTTTAAAAGGATTTTCTACAATCAGGCATGGTGGTGCTAGAGGCTAAGGCAGGAGGATCACAAGTTCAAAGCTAGTGTGGGCTACAGTGAGATCCTGTCTCAAATATTCTACAAAATACACCTCCTTAATAACAAACACTGGGTATTCCACTTTTTCCAACAGTTGCCTAACTTCAAAATTGATTTAAGTCAGGAACCAAGCAAGAATCATATCTATATTGGTTGATGTATCCCCCAAAAGTTTCTTGTTTTATTTTATTTTTTGTTATTGTTGAACTTGGGTCCTTACCCTTGGGAGGCAGGCCGCAGAACCACTAAGCCAAATCCCCAGCCCAGTTTCTTGTTATAATATGATACTGAGATCAAACTCAAGGCCTCACATATGCTAAGCACATACTTCACCACTGAGCTACATCCCCAGTCAAATCTAATTTGTAGTATTCTCTACTCCTACCACCCAGTCTCCTTTACAATTATTGAAAAAACCAGACCACTGGTTCTATAGCATGTCCTACATCGCAGGTTTTATGGATTGCTTGTGATGCTATTTAACATGTTCCTGAATTGATTTTTTTTTGGGGGGGGATACTGGGGATCGAACTCAGGACCTTGTGCTTGTGAGGCAGGAGGCGGAACCACTGAGCTAAATCCCCAGCCCTACCTGAATTGATTCTTATGCTGATTCAACTTGTTGGTTTGTATTTTTGGTTTCTTGTGGTTTGTTTTTGTGTTTTCACAATAGGTGGTATATACTTCCATCAGAAGGTACATAATTCTTGTTGGCTCTTTTGTCAGTTTATTGTTGCTAGAACAAAATATCCAACACTCACAATTTAAAGAAGGAAAGGTTTCTTTTGGCTCAGTTTCAGTGGGTTCAGTCCATGTTTAAGTGGCTCCAAGGAAAAAATAGCATGGTGGAAAGACCCAAAGGACTAAAGCTACTCACAGCATGGCCGGCAGGAAGCAGAGAGGGAGGAAAGGAGCCAGAGACAAGAATACACACTTCTGAATCACACCCCCAGTGATCCAACCCTTCCTTACCAGGACCCACCTCCACATGTGAGACATTTGGGGAACATTTTAGATCTAAACTGTAAGTCTTGTTAGCAGCTACTGGTGATTACTACTATCTGGATCTATAATTTCACTAAGAACATACTATTCTATCTTTATATTTAATTGGAATACCTGGGATATGGAGAAACTGTCCTTTTAATTATTTTTTGAAGCTTCCCTTTAAAAGCATACTTCTTTTTACCTGCTACTTTGTAGACTGAGTTGATTCTATAGTACTAATTGTGTATGTTTGTTTTGTGTGGTGCAAAAGCTTGAACCCAGGGCCTCACACATATTAGGCAACTGCTTTACCACTGAGTCATCCCCCGGTCCTGTAGTAGCAGTCAAAGCTTTCTACTACTGATGTATACCCAGCCCTTGACAATCTTACATAGAACTCTTTGATTAGGGCGGAGAAAATATAAGTATTAACCTTTCTAGAAAAAGTTAATTATTTTATTTATATAGTTAATGAAGAAAATTAAAGGGCCAGGGATTTAGCTCAGCAGTTCAGTGGCCTGCCTTGCAAGCGCAAGGACCCAAGTTCAATCCCCGGTACCAAAAAAAAAAAAGAAGAAGAAAATTAAATTCTCTCTATATACTCTCAACAAAGAACACTTCAGTTGTCATATGTCGTGGGCTTTTCCCCACATCAAGCAATTCTCTAACGCTGATACCACCTGGGGATCCTACCATTCAATTCTGATACTATCTACATGGAGTCAGCATCACAGCCTGACTACCCCAACTTTAGATGCCAATCACAAATCTCAGATTGCAGCTGGGTGTGGTGACAAAGGCCTGTAAACCAGCCTTTAAGGCCCAGGCAGAAGAATCACAGCAAGTTGGAGGCCGATCTGGGCTACCTAGTGAGTTCAGGATCAGCCTAAACTACCAAGTAAGACCTTGTCTAAAAAAAAATATTTCAGGTATTAGGCTGTGCTTGTGACTACGTGGCTATAAATTAGGGATCCTGTAACTCCCATTCCTTTGGTTTGGTAATATGCTAGGGTAGACCACAAAATTTAGGGGAATACTTTCTTACATTTACCATTCATTATATTTTAGTATATGTGCTGCCGAAGTGAGCACTGCCATTCAATATAAAAAGCTATTATAAAAGATACATATGAAAAAGTCTATAAAACAAAGTCCAGGAGAGGCCTGAGTGCTAGAGTTCAGTTTCTGTAGAGTTGGTGTACTCCACCCTTCTAGCACATGGATGCATTCAACCAATCCAGAAGCTCATCTAGTCTTCTAGGAGACTAGAAGTCTTCTAGTTTTAAGAGTTGTTATATAGTTAGGAATAGCCTAATCTCTGGAACCGTTTCCCTTTGCCCAGAGGTCAGTGGGTGAACTAAAAGTTCCAAATCTCCAACCACTTGGTCTTTCCAGTGGTCAGGCCCCTCCTGAGGCTTTCTGCAGGCCACTTGTCCTAAATAAATGGCCAATCTCATTAACATAAACTCTGAGAAGAGACTCATGAATAACAAGACATTGCTATCGAAAATTCCAAGGTTTTTTTTTTTAATCAAATATACCACAGTTAGGGTATACAAACACCCAATATTTTCACAAGATCTAGCACATGCCTAAAATCCCAGCTATTTTGTAGGCCAAGGCAGGACAACTGCAAGCTCTAGGCCAGCCTGGGCAATTCCGCAAGATTCTGTTCCAAATTTTTAAAAAAATTTAACCGGCCCAGATTGTAGCTCAGTGGTATCCCCTTCCCACCAACTCACTAGCTGAGAATGCCACCTATATCCCAACACGTAACTTTACTAACATGAAAGCAGTTGAGTTCTTAATTCATCAAAAAAATTCCTTCATTTTCAGATAATAGTATGTTCTATTCTCATCCTACAGCAGTTTGAAAAATCTATCACCTGATGTCACTGAAGTTTCTTTCTCAAAGTGTATCAGGTGCAGTGGCACATGCGTATAATCCCAGCACTCAGGACACTGAGGCAAGATTTTAGTACAGTATTATTTATTTATTTATTTAGATACTGGGGATTGAACTCAGGACCTTGCTCGCTTTCGAGGCAGGCGGCGAAACCACTGAACTAAATCCCCAGCCCCTGACTGTGGCAAAAAGATTCTAAGGTCAGCCTGGGCACCTTAAATGATTTAGTGAGACCATGTGGAAGTGGGGGGTTGTCTAGGGATGTAGCTGAACGCAAGGGACTTGGGTTCAATCCCCAGTACAGAGGGGGAAAAAGTCTTTGGACATCAGAAGAGACTATAATCCTTGCTCCGTTTCTCCCAGATCTCTTCTGCTGGAAATCTATCACAGCCTTTGCCTGTATGGAACTGATTTCCAATTCTAAATGCAGAAGTGGTGAATTTGCCGGAGGGAGGCAAAAGAGGTTCTGAGGCTGCCATTAAACTACCCTAGTCTACCATATTCTAAGAATAGCCATTCACTTCTATTTGCATTGTCAAGCTACCTCTTCTAAACTACAATCTTTCATTTGATACTGAAGCGGCCAAAAACGGGCCTAGGCTTCCATTTTTGCCCTTTCAAACCCAAGCAGGGGCAGTTTGGAATTGCTCATAAGACAAAGAAGCCAAGCCTGGTTTAAAAGATCCCTACAGGACTTCGTTCCCTGTGGCGTTTTCATAACACTACCCCCCTATTTCTGCCGTTATTCTGGCACGCTGTAGTTACTTTATAGTTACTCAAATGTATTATACTCCCTCCTGACAAACTCCTCTTCATTCTTTAGGCTTCATTTTACAGATGGGTCCCCTATTATACAACACACTCAAAGCACCCTGAAGTATTTAAATATTTGGGTAATTATTAAACACGAGCATGGAAAAAAGTACAAACGGTTATAAACCAAACGACTGCAAGCTTTGTTACTCAGAACGGGCACTGTTACCTGTTTGGTTAATCCCTGTATCCTCAGGAAATCAGGATTTCAGACACAGTCTGGGCTCAAATATTTGAAAGAATCCAAATGAACTGAAGGGACACAAGGTAGCCAACTAAAAATCAACTCATATAGAAAAGGTTCTAATGTATACGGCCTCCCGTTTTGCTTCAACACTCTCCCCACCAATACGTTCATCGGCTCAGTCCAAACCACAATGGGGTTAGGTACCATAGGTCTCCAACCTCCGGCAGCCCCTGCTTTCTTCAATCCTACGAAATTACAAACTCAAAGTGAACCCATACTAGTAGCGACAGGGAACGAGCCTCCTTCGCCTCCCAGACCAACCTTGGGGAGGCTCCTACTCTGGACTCACTGGCCCGGATTCTGAACACCAGTTCGCAAAGCTGTGACGCACAAAGGCCGCAGAGTTAGGTCAGCAATGCAGTCTGTGGACGCGAGATGTTTCTTTGAGGCTTCTCGAGCACCATTCAAGGCGCGCGCTGGGGCCCAAGCTCTGCGTCACAGAGATTCGGAAGCCCACTCTGTTCCCGGAAGAGGAAGGCAGACATCTACCCCGTACCTCGCCCTTTAAGATGCACCCCCACTCGAGCCTGGCGGGGGATCTGAATATATCCTCGCGATAGCCACCAGCTTCCGCCCGCTTCCTTCTCTCAGCCGGCCGGGCCGGAAGGAAGGCAGTACCTCCCGCCCCACCATCCTACCTCACAGGGCAGCGCGGCTGAGCTGCAGCCAATCATCAGGCCTTTTGTAGCCGCGGCCCAGAGAGCCAATGGAAAGTCGTGGCGCGCGCAGAGCTTCTCTTCATCTGAACAGCCCCCTCCCTTCCGCCTGCTGCCTTCCACTCCGCCTCTGGCGGAGGAAGTGATATCACAGGCCCCATGTGAGCGGATTGCAACACATGCAGCTGCTTGGAGAGAGGGAGCCGGTGTCCTACGTCAGAGCCGCCGCCACCGCGGAGCCGCCGCCGGGGAGGAGCAGCCGCTGCCGCCCAGGACTGGGCCCTTAGGTAAGGGAGGGGAAGGAAAGACCAGCGACCGATGCGGCGAGCACCACGCGGCGGGGAGAGGAGGGCCTCTCGGGGGACATGAGGAAGGGGGCCGCTCTGCCCCAGCGGCGGCGTTAACTCTGTGGTCTTGGTGTCTCCCGGCCCCGCCGGGCCGCTCTAGGGAGGAGGAGGCGAGAAGATGGCGGACGACCCCAG
>NW_022900915.1:18566355-18609479 GCF_012274545.1 Fukomys damarensis
GCCCCCCCGTGCCCTCTCGGATCCGGGACCCCTCAGGATGGCCGCCCCCGCGCCGCATGGCCGGATGAGAACCAGGCACTAGCCAACTCCCGCCTTCTGGACGTCTGGGTAGTAGCCCCTGACTCGGGACGAGGGTCGGCGCGGTCTGGCCGGAGAAGGGGTCCTTCCCCCGCTTGGGGGTAAGGGGCCCGCGCTCCCGGGGCTCAGACCATTCGACTTTTCCCTCGTGATAAGCCACCTCTACTTCTGTACCCTTCCCAGGCTCTTAGTTCCAGCTCCTTACTCTTCAGGCGCTGTTGGGGGAAGGTACGGTACTCGGCCTTCCTTTCCGAACGCCCTTCCCTGATTTCCTCTCTTCCACTCTCTTCACATTTCTCAGCCAAGCCTCATTAAAATGGCCTCCCCCCCTGGACTTCTGAACTCCAAGTGGGTGAAGTTTGGATGGGGTGATGGGGTGTGAAGGGGAGATGGCCAGAAACATCCACTTTCCGGCTCCCTTTGATCTCTGGATCTTCCACCTTTCCCAAGATGACTTCACTTAAGTCCTCTAATTTGCCGGGAGCTTCCTGGTTTTAGCTCCTGGACGCGGCTATAAACTGAAAATGCCAACGTGTGCGAGATGGGGGGGCGCTTATTTTGTTAGACAAATCTGTATGCTTATATCCAGGAGAAATCAGGTAATGGAGCCGCTTAATAGGAGCCGTAGTAATGGAGTTCTTAGCTTTGTGTGGAACTTCTTGAGCTATCTGTAGAAGTGCTTGTTGTATTAATACTTGTTGAAATTTAGAACTAAATTGAGTTTGTGTCTCCTGTAAATTTTGATAACTCGTAGGTGTGTCCATTCTGGGAAGAGTAAACTAGATTAAAAGTAGCTGTGTGTTGGGGTTGTTTTTTTGTTTGTTTGTTTGTTTTGTTTTTCAGCCTTGCTCACCTGAGGAAGGTGTGCCAGAGTTAATCCTGTTTCCTCAGTTTATTGCTTTCCCAATCGTTGAGGCTTTTTAGTTACTGGAAGCGACCCCCCCACAAATAGAACATTACATATTT
Organism: Fukomys damarensis; assembly: GCF_012274545.1. Taxonomy (NCBI): domain Eukaryota; kingdom Metazoa; phylum Chordata; class Mammalia; order Rodentia; family Bathyergidae; genus Fukomys; species Fukomys damarensis. The sequence continues at coordinate 18,567,400 of NW_022900915.1, forward strand.
GTACCTCTGTACATTCTTAGAATAGCAGAGAAGCTTGCCCCAATCCTTTTGGAAAGTTGATTTCGCACAGGAATTAGACTGTGGTTTTCTGGGATTGTCATTGACAAATACACTTGCAGTGAGGATGACCACCCCACCAAGTTCTTGTTATTTTGTTTTTGAAATAGGTTGCGCTTGCTGTGCTCAAAGCCCAGGGTTAAGCAGGCTGTTTTGCTGTAGTGTTTTGTTCTTAATAAATTGACAGAGTTTTTGAAATTTGGCTTCTGAAAGTTTGGCCCTACTCATTGTCTTGGAATTTTAGAGTGCTGAAAAGCCTTTATATGAATTAAAGGGTAGTGGCTTGTTTTTTATACCTTAGATATTTTTTCCCTCTGGATTTAGTAGGATTTTCACACTTGTTACTTGTTACGCTTTCAGGAACTTGTACCACATAATAGAATGAAAAACTATTCTCAAAATGTGAAAGTATTGGAAAGGTTATATTATATAGTTTATGACCCAGTATGATGCAATACCAAGAATTTGGCAGGTACTTGTGTTTCAGTAGGATATTCTGTAGTGTTACTTGAAGCTTTGGTTGTATATTGACTTTGATAGATGGTTGTTACATGTTTCAAGTTAGAAGTGAACTGTGCGTTTGTTCATTTGGAGCTGAGTTCACACATTAGAATTTGCATGCATTATATTCTTTGAAGCTGACTAAAAGATGAATATGATTAATTTGTCTGTGTCTGAGTGAGGTAACTGACGTTAACACTACTTACTAAGTAATAGCATTTCTTTCTACTGTTCATGAGGGAAACTCATTCTTCAGTTTGTTCCTAGCTGTATTAGCTAATTTTTACATCTCTTTGAAGATTTTGAAAGCTTTGCCTCTTGTTAACAAAGTTCAGTAAAGTTTGAACCCTACTTTTAAAAAGTTCTTAGGTTTGTCTTGTCTTCCAGGCAATAAGAGTTTGAACACTTTAGACAGGATTAAGCTGTCTAAAATAGCTAGGAACTCTTCTCTAAGCAAACTGTGGTTAATAATCGTGTCCTGTTTGCTTTTAGTCAGGATCTGGTTGCATCTTAATCCCATGAAAATTTAAAATCTTGACCATCTTTGGTGTTGGTCAGGGATTACAAAGTTTATTCTATGTGGCTCAAGTTTCCGGGTGTATACCAATTTCTTTTGGGAAATAGCAAGATGGTATTTTCATTGCGGAGTTGTGTTAAAGTCAAACTAGATTTTCTTAGCATATGGTGAGAAATACTTTTCTTTCTTTGATGAACACTAAAATATTTTTTAGGACAATTGTAATGAGCTTTAAAAGTCAAACTGGCAAAATGAGTCCATATATGCTGGTATTTGGGCAGGGGCCACCATGTAGGTTTCAGGAGAAAACTGGGCTGTGTTCAAGTATGATTATTAGCACATCACAATGAAATTTAGTGGTAGGTTGACAGGTTTGGGGTTTTTGTTTTGTTTTAAGACAGTGTCTCACTATGTAGTCAGACTGCCCTGGAACTCACTATGTAACCCAGGCTGGTTTCGAACTTGCAGTGATCCTCCTGCCTCAGCCTCCCGAGGGCTGGAATAGGTGTGTGCTACTATACCCAGCTTGTTTTTGTTTTTAATGAAATTTTTCCAGCATTGCAGAATTCTGGACATGAGGATTGAGGATTTTTTTAACACCACTTGTTAAAGTATGCTAGAATAAGAATAATTCTGAAATTTTAGTCAGTATGTGATTATCTTTTGACATATGGCCCAAATATTTTGTAGCTTAAAAAGAACCACCAGCAAAATAGTCACTAATAAAATACATTTAAACAGAAAGAGATACCTAGTCAATTTATTGGGCACTTAGTGTGTTGTAGACTGTGTTCTGAGCAGTACACTGTCATTTAATCTTCACAGCAATAAATATTACCACCATTTGATAGACAAGGCAACTGAGAGGTTAGACATCTTAGTGTCCATAATGTCACAGAGTAAAAATGTAGCAGAGTCCAGAACTTGAACTAATGTGCTATGTGGGATATATTTTCTGTTTTGTAAAATATGCAAGACTAGATTTACCCAAAATATAATCTGAACTTTAACAGACTGTGTTGTGTCTGTAGAAGAGCATTTATAAAGGACAGGTTACTAAAAATGGGCAATCTACTTGCATTCTGTTTTGTATCTAGCATCATACTTAATCTTCTGATTTTTAAATTGGGTGGTGGAACATACCTATTTTGGTTTCATATAATTGGGGTTCAATGTTCATTTACATATGCTAGTAACATAGCCAGCCAATTCTGCTGTCATAAGCCTCCAACTGGATGATAGTTCCTCCCTATTTATGATTGCTCTTGGTGTATTCTCAACAGTTGGTTTATGAGAACAAATAAATGCCCAGCCCAAAGTGGAACTAGGGCTATGTGAGTTGAACTGTGGTTGGTTTCAAATAAGGAACTAAAGCAGGTGAACATAAGTTACCAAAAAAAGTAAGGTGTTTTTGTTGTTTGTTTGTTTGTTTGTTTGTTTCCCTAATCAAGCAAGAGATAGCCCCAGAAATAGTGTTGGAAGTATGATGGCTTTCTGACAGTAAAATAACTAGAGCCTTTTTAGCCAAGGACTGTGGTAAATGTGACAATAGAAAAAACAATGTTAAATTGGGTTAAGGTGTATCCATAGGTGTTAGGATTTTTTTTTCACTTCTCTAGGGAGCTGTGTGTGTGTGTGTGTGAAGTATAAACTTGTTTGGTACACAGTTTGAATAAGTATGTTAAATGCATTGAAGTACCTTCTCCCAGTGAACATTACTGATTGGTTATCCCCTAATTGATCATAAAAGAAACATTCTCATAACACTGAATTTCAAGTTATTTATTTTTACTTTATTTCTTTAAAAAATTTCCCCTATACTGGTGATTAAAGCCAGAGCCTTATTAATTCTAGGCAAATGCTGTACTGCTGAGCTACTTCTCCAGCCCTATTTCTCAATATTTTTGAAGGGCTGATTGTAACTAAAGTATACCAAAATTGATAGGCTGGAGACTGGGGAGTCTAGCTCAGCAAGAGTACTGCGTGTAGCTAAAGGGGCCTGGGTTACATCCCCATCCCCACCCCACCCCACCCAAAAAAACTGAGCCATTTAGGTCAAGCTTTTTGCTTCAAATGCAGGGAAAAAGCAACAGCAGACAGGCATGGTAGTGCATGCCTGTAATCTCAGTTGCTTGGGAAGCTGAAACAGGAGGATCTTGTTGAGTTCAAGGCCAGTCTGAACTACGGAGGGAGACCCTGTCTCAAAAATAAAGATGGCTTTTTTCATCCTCTGTTCCAGGTCCCTCTTCTCCATTTCTGGTGATTGGGCCGATAAAACACCTGAGAGAAAAGTAAAAAATTAGAATATTTTAAGTTTTGTGAGATAGATGAGTAGAACAAATACCTGCCGAGGTCTTAGTGGGCTCTTAGTAAACTACCTGTTTGAACTGTGGCAAGTTTTTCTCTGCAAACTTTAGTTTCTACTCATAACTATAGACTACCTTGATTTAGATGATAATAGTCAACATGATTTCAGTTTAACTATCTCCCACATTTACCCCATAGTGTTCCACAAATGTTAATACTTTCCTATTGTGTACCCAAACTTTGATCCTTCAGAAATATCTGATAGAGAATTAGTATATTATTAAAGGATCAGGATACAGATGTTATAGCAGACCTGATCCAGGACATGTTAGTGTGTCTCAGAACTCAGAACTGGTGCTGTCTGTGTTCTATGCACTGTGGATTTAATGAACAATCGCTGTCTCTGAATTTCAAGTCTTTACAGACTTCTCATTGTAATAGCAGATACACTTACCTTTCCAGAGAAGGAAGGCTTTCTTTGGACACACTCTTAGGTAAGCAAGAGTACCTCATTAGAATACCATTTAAGGCAGAGTGCCATGGGTTGTAGGTTTGTCTTGTCTGCCCTCCACACAAAAACATTTGACCCTTATAACAGAAGCCTCTTTTTCTTTGAACTTGGAGTTGAGGATATGTTCTGCAGAACATAGTCTTATATTGGAAACATGTCCGATTGTGGAAAGAGGCTTTTAAAATTGTCAGCTCTACAGCAGGGCTAACTAGTCTTAGATCCTATTTGAAGGGTCTAAGGAAGGAGAAATTTGCCTTCACACTGCTGGATCTGCCCAACTGAAAACTTGGACAACAGAAATTTCCTGAGTCCAACCTATTCTCCAGGGATCTCAGAATAGAACCTTCTCCTAGGATACATTCTGTAGGTGTCTGCATTCTTTAGCACCCTGCTCTCTTAGTGAGGGGCAGAAAGGATTTGGTAGGTTCGAGGCTCTTTTCCAGCAGGTTAGAAATTATGGGCGTATGAGATTTTCTCGGTGCGGCTCTTTTCAGAACATGATGAGGTTGGCTTGATGACACCTTTATCTTATGCACACCTGAGACCCTTTCTTTCCTACTATCCGTTCTCACAGTACTTCATACTAGTTCAGAGCACTTTGTATTTCTCAGGTGCCTGACAACTTGTTCTTGCCATGAAGATAAGTAGGGCTGTTAGAACTGTACATTTCTATTTTCATTTGATTTTCTGAGGTTTCCTTTCAAGAAATAATCTTGGTTAAAAGATTCTTTTCCTTCCATACCCAGGAAGTGCTGTACAACTAAAACTAAGTTATACCTCCAGCCCTTTCCTGCTATGTCTGTGGCTTACTATAAACTTTTTCCCACATACCTGGGTATGTGAAAAAATGATGCCCTTGAATAAATTTTTATTATTAACAAGTCGGCTAAAAAGTTTCATCAAACATTTATAAGTTGGGTACTAGGCATTTTGAAGGGAGTGTGTATGAGAAAATGATCTGCTATACATCATTGGAGTGATATTTTCAACCTCGTATTAATAATTATAGAATAGCATGATAAAGGTGGTTTAGTATAAGCAAATGATCAGAGTTTTGTTTGTTTTTTGGTACTGGGGATCTAACTTGGGTACTTGTGCTTGTGAGGCAGGTGGGGGCACCACTGAGCTACATCCCTGGCCCCATGATCAGAGTTTTGAATGAGGTATCTGATGTCCTAAAAATGGAAGAGATTGGCAAATTTCCTAGATGAGGCCAATTAATATCAAAGAACATTACTTTGGGCATCAGAAGTGGTTGGTTAATTCAGAGACTCTTTGGTACAGTGGTTGACTAGAGCTATAACTTGGAATTTTTGGTGGGCTAGGTGAGGATGAGGACCAAACCCAGAGGATACTAAGCACACACTACCCCTTGAGCTATACCACCACCCCCGCCTACTTTTCATTTTTCTTTTCCTCTCATTTTTGGTGGTGCTGGCCATTGAATCCAGGGCTTCTGTCATGCTACTAGACAAGTACTTTATCACTGAGCTACAACCTCGGCCCCTAACATTCATTCTTTGTTTTTGTGTTTGTGGGTGTGTGATTTTTTGGTGTTTTGTTTTGTTTTGGTACCAGGGATCGAACTCAGGACCCTGCAGGTAGCAGCACCACTGAGCTAAATCCCTGGCCCTAAAATTCATTCTTTTCTTTTTGGCACTGGGGATCAAACTTGGATCCTTATACTTGCAAGGCAGGTGGCAGAACCATTGAGATCCCCAGCCCTTCTAAAATTCATTCTTGATTAAAAGCTAGACTAAAATTAGATCCAAAACTTTTGTTTGTTGATGATTGGTGGTGATACTAAACTAGTGCATTTTGCGTATGTTTGCCTTGTTGGTAAAGTTGGCATGACAGAATTTAAGATTCTTTCAACATGTTTGCCTTTCAGCCTAAATAAACTTTAGTTTATAAGAAATAAAAATAATAGCTGGGCTAGGTGGCACACTCCTATAATCCTAGCACTTGGGAGGCTGAGGCAGGAGGATTGCTGTGAGTTCGAGACCAGCCTGGGCTACATAGTGAGTTCCAGGTCAATCTCAACTACATAGTGAGACCCTGTCTCAAAAAACAAAAAATAATAATAATTTTTAAAAATGAAATATTGACCTTCAAACTACTATTTCTGATATTTTTAGTTTTTATTGAAGAGTTTTGGACTATTCTTGTTTAGTGTCTTCTAGTCATTCTAACTCTTCTCATAATAGAGCTATAAGGAAAGCTGTTACTGCTTTTGGCCTCATATTAATAAGTACAGAATAGCACAGTTTATGATAAAGGGAATTTAGTACAAGAAAGTGATCAGGGTGAAAGCAAGAGGATCACAAGTTTGAAGCCAGCCTGGACTACACAGGCCCTTCCTTAAAAAAAAGACCCACCAGGGCTGGGGATTTAGCTCAGTGGTTTTGCTGCCTGTCTGGAAAGCACAAGGTCCTGAGTTTGATCCCCAGTACCAAAATCAACAACAAAAGACCCACCAGGGCTGTGGATTTAGCTCAGTGGTACCGCCGCCTGCCTCGCAAGGGCAAGGTCCCAAGTTTGATCCCCAGTACCAAAAAAAAAAAACGCACCAGCCATGCTGTAATCCCAGGACTCTAGAAGGTTAAGGCAGTAGTCTTGCAAATTTGATCCCACCTAAACAATTTTATCAAGACTATTTCAAAATAGAAAGGATTCATGCATAGAAATTGAAGTAAAGGAACTGGAGATACAGCGCAGTGGTGCCCTTGCCTGCCTGGCAAGTGTAAGGTCCTGAGTTTGATCCCCCTGGTATCAGAAAAAAAAAGAAGAAACTGAAGTACAGAAAATGTTAATTAGCTGCCTAATATCACAGCCTAGTGAGACACTGCCAGATTCTCTTCCCACTTTTCTGACTTCAAAATGTGTGATTCTCATACTACACTGCTTTGCTTTTTGCTGAAGAGGACCATCTCCCATTCCCCATTCTTTACCAAAAGGAAGGTTCTTGTCCAAGGAAATCTCCTTATAATTTTCTAAAGGGAGCAGGTGTTTTAAAACCCTGAAGCAAAGTTAGAAGGAAAACAGGCATGCTATTTTATTTGCACATCTACCAAAGAAAGAACTGCCGTACTGAAAGTGTTGGTTGGTTGGTTACAGTAGCAGCAGTTAACTCCAGGTCCTTCCCACTGAGCTATGTCCCCAGCCCTTTTTATTTTGAGACTGGATCTCACTAAATCATCCTGGCTGAGCTCAAACTTTCAAGCCCTGTTTCAGCTTCTCAAAGTACTAGGATTATAACATGTCTGGTTCTTTTTTAAGATAGGGCCTCACTATATATGTAGCACATGCTGGCCTTGAACTCACTGTGTAGCTCAAGCTGACTTCAAACTTGTGATCTTCTTGCCTCCTCCTCCCAAGTGCTAGAATTGTTAAGGTCAGATTTTCATATTCCTCGCATTTGGTAGTGGTATCTGATCCTAAGGTCAGTTGTTCAAACCAACTTCAGATATCTTCTAGCCCCTGTGAACAGTAATAGAATCCTGTGTCCTCGTTTAGTATTCTTATCACCCTCTTATAAAAAGTAGCCTCTTCTATTTCCTAGTATGCCTGAGATGGTAGCAGCAGTAGAGGTGATGTGATGGCCATTAAGGTGAGGATCAGACTGTATAAGAAGCATAGGTGGGTCTGTAATCTCAGCTTGGGAGGCTGAGGCAGAATTGTTATGAGTTCAAGGCTGACTTGAACTACATAGCAAAGACACTGTCTCAAAAAAAACAGTGGGGCCGGAGATTTAGGTCAGTGGCACGGTACCTGCCTCACAAGCGCAAGGTCCTGAGTTCAATCTGTGGTAACCTCCAAAAAAGACAGTGTTAATGGTGAAAGAATAGTCTAGTGGTTTGAGCTTTTAGTGAAATAAAAGCTGGAAACAGTTTGTTCCTTTCCAAGGAGTGGCATGCTTGCTTTTTTTCTCTCACTTATTTTTTTGTTTTTTTGTTTGTTTCTTTTGTATTTTTATTGTTACTGTTTGGAGGGGTTGTGAGGTTTTATTATTTTGTTTTGTTTGGTGCTGGGGATTGAACCTAGGGTCTTCACACTGAGCTACAATACATCTTCAGCCCTTTTTATTTTTTGAGACTCTCTTAAGTTGCCCAGACTAGTCTTTATTTTTTGTTTTTTGTTGGTTTTTGTTTTTGTTTTTTTGTTGGTTTTTTGTTTTTGTTTTTGATACGGGGGATCGAGCTTGGGTCCTTGCACTTGCAAGGCAGGAGGTAGAACCACTGAGCTAAAATCCCAGGCCCTACCCAGTGGGTAGGGTCCTCCTGCCTCAAACATGCACTAGGCTACCTCCTTAGTCCCTTTATTTTTTATTTTGAGACAATTTCCATAAGCCACCGAGTTACCCTGGCTAGGCTTGAATTTACTGATCATCCTGCATCAGTCTTCCAGAGTTCTTTATTATTATTAAAGGTGGTCTTTAGATTTATCCAAATTCAAGTAAGGCTTCAGCCCACCTGACAGTACTGTCTTTCTCTCCCATTTCAAGCTGTGCTTCTTTCTCACTTGTACTGTTAAGGGAAGGTGGGCAAGACCTCTATCTAGTTTCCATTTAGTGATCACTTACTATTTGCTATTCAAGGGCCAGGGATTTAGCTCAGTGGTTCCACTGCCTGCCTTGCAAGCACAGGGACCCATGTTTGATCTCCAGTACCAAAACAAAAAACAAAAAAAAATCTATTTGCTATTCAAGCTATGTACTTGGTATATGTAATGTTTAAAAATTTTCATGACCTTGTGAAGGAGGTAGAAACCACAACCCGTGGGGATTTATAGCATTTGCTTTAGGTTATATAGCCATTAAATAACAGAATAGGACATGAACCTGAATGTGCCTGTGTCCAAAAACTGTACTCCACCTGTTGTGTTCCTATATTTAACTCATCTCAAAAAGATCACCTTAGTTTAAAAGTTTAAACTTAGTTTTTCATATTTGCTTTTTCTAATTGTTCCTTGTTTTGTTCAGATAAGATCTCACTGTATCCCAGGCTGGCCTTGAACTTGGAGCAATCCTCCTGCCTCAGCCTCTTGAGATTACAGTGCTGGGATTACAGGCATACGCCATCCTCACACCTGGCTTAGGTATTATTCATGTTTGAGAGAAGGAAAATAGAAATCTTGCTGGGTCAAGCCAGGTGGTGGTACACGCCTGTAATCCCAGCACTTGGGAAGCTGAGGCAGGAGGAGCACCGTGAGTTTGAGACCAGCCTAGGCTACATAGTAGTTCAGGTCAGTCTCAACTACATAGTGAGACCCTGTCTCAAAAAACCAAAAAAATGAAAGAAAGAAAAATAGAAATCATACAGTGAATCAAATAAAGACACTTTTGGTTGGAATTGGAGTAAGAATTAGAGAGGAATTGATTGATTTTTCAGGTGGTTTCAAGTAATAATCATCCTATGGATAGGCTTCATTGGCTATGGTACTGCCAAGCTTGATTTTTCAGATGGTGATCTAGCTAGCTTAGTGACTTTCCCAGAAAGGGTCAAGCTGAGATTTAACTTGAACTTTGAGGGGCTAGGAATTTAGCTCGATGGCATGGCACAACGCCTGCCTTGCAAGCACAAGGTCCTGAATTTGATCCCCAGTACTTGAAAAAAAAGACTTGAGCTTTGTGAGACAGGAATAGATGTGAACTTAGAAGGGGAAATGGTAAAAACCTAGGTACCCCCCCAACTATTGAAAATTGGGATGTAAAATTCTTGGGGAGCCTATACCCTAAATCTCAGTTTGGGGTTTTAGTAAGCAGCCTAAAATAATCTTAAAGCAGTTCCATTACTTTGGATTGAAGAGCTGCATAGCAGGGCATTTAGTGAGATGTGGGCGTTCTGGCTCATAAAAGTTAGGCTTCTCTGTGCTTGTCAGTGTGGTGGGTAAAAAATACGGTGTGTTAATTGTGTTAAGACATTGCCATTAATTCTTCCCTCAAAATGCTCCCCCAGCTTGAAATGCATCCCATCATTCTTGACATTGGGGGGGGGGTTTGTTTGTTTGTTTGTTTGAGACAGTGTCTCACTATGTAGTTGAAATTGACCTGGAACTCACTATATAGCCCAGGCTGGTCTTGAACTTACAGCGATCCTCCTGTCTCAGCCTCCCCAGTGCTGGGATTAAAGGCGTGTGCTACCACACCCAGCCATTCTTGACAATTTCTGAAGCAGTTGTGGAAGTTCCCTTTTGAGAGTGTCTTCAGTTGCATTGTCTGGATGTCTTAATGTCTTAATGAATCAACTACAAACATTCACCTTTGTGGTCGTTTTGATTTTGAAGAGCTAGGAGTTGTACAGTGCTAATTGGATGAATAAGATGAGAGGACACACTGCAGTGTTTTTACAAGCCTGCCTTTCCATTGGATGGCACTCAACAGCAGTATTCACTATATTTTTTATTATAGCTTATAGAGATGCTTATGAAAGAGGACTGCTTCAGAAAGTGGCAGGAACAACAGGGACGGAATAAGTATGTTTGAAATGAGGAGGAGTAAACTGAGGGGCATTGATCACAGTATCTTACTGTAATTTTTTTTATTCACCATATTTTTCAGTTGCACTGTGTAGTAGAATTATCTTAGTCTGTGCTGATATAACAATACCACAGACTGGTTAAGTTATAAAGAAGAGAAACTTTTTTCTCACAATTCTGGAATCTTGACTTTGTGCCTTAGAGTATACTGTTCCTCGTGCGAAAGAAGAAAAAGACAACTCACAAAACCTTTTAGCGACACTCTTTTGTGAGGGCTCCACCCCCAGGACATAAATGGCCTCATTATGTCCTGTTTCCCAAATCTGTTGCATTGAGGATTAGGTTTCCAATGAATGAATTTGGGGGCACACAGTCAAACTACAGCATTGAGTAAATAAACAGGTCAGTTCTCTGGGTTCTTGTTCTTCGAGGAGAGTCAATGCTGTGGAAGCTTCTTACCTATGGCTGACCAAGATTATCCAAAATCTTGGAAAGGCAGGAAGCAACACAACCTAGTCAGGGGTTAGTCTTATGGGAGCCAAATTTTTTCACCTACCTTTCTAAAGTGTTCTTAATCATTGCTCCTGATGATCAGTATTAATAAAATCCTTGTAGGTCAAAGGATGCCCAGATTTTGCTTGTCTGTGATTTTTTTGGATTATGGAACCCTGAGAAGCCTAAAAAGTTACTCAGACACATATCTACACCCATTGCATCCCAGGGTTTGTTCTCATTGCCTCAAATTTTCTTCTTCCTTAGATACCTTTAGGTCCTGCCAATTTGGTAACCATATAACTATTTCCCGGTCCACAGTATTCAGTATTCATGAATCCTTGAATGTGTAGCTGGTAGTTCTACTCTGTCCTAAAGAGAAAAACCCTACCAACTACCTCTTCCTCTTCCACTATTTGATTTTCAGAAGCTAATCTTCTGGGTCTTCAAAATTGATGGATTTTTTAAATTTTTTTATTTATTTTTTTTTTTTTGGAGAGTGTCTCACTGTGTATAGTTCAGGCTGGACTTAAACTCACAGCAGTCTGAGTTCTGGGATTACAGGAATGCACCACTACACCTGGCTGATGGAAATTTCTTTGTTGGGGAAAAGTAGAACAAGAGGGATATGAAAGCAGGGTCCTCTAGGAGCTTTATTTTGAGACAAGGTCTTGCTAAGTTGCCCAGGCAGCCTCAAATTTGGAATTGTCCTGCCTCAGCTTTTTTAGTAACTGGGATTACATATATATACACCACTGTGCCAAGTTCATTGTCTCTTCTGAATGAGGCCTTTTGATTTTGGATAAGGAATAAGTTTTATATGTTTGTTTTTATATTTTTGTTTTCATTTTGTAGTCTTGGGGACTGAAGCTAGGGCCTTTGCCCTGAACTACATCCCTAGCTCCTATTATTTTTTATTGTATAGAGAATCACTAAATTGCCCAGGCTGCCTCAGCCTCCCAACTGCTGGGATTACAAGTGTGTCCGTCCCACTTACTGCATCTAGCTGGAATAGGAATATAATGATAGCAAAAAAGTGAAGGGCTGGGGATTTAGCTCAGCGGCACAGCACCTACCTGGCAAGTTTGAGGTCCTGAGTTCAATCCCCCATACCAAAAAAAAAAGGTGAAGGAAAACTTAATAGAAAAAGTTGTACTTTGCCTTTGTAGTAGTAGCTCCTTCAAGCTTTATATCACTTTGCAGAAAGGCTGTAGTTTTAATATGAACTAACTTCCTTAATTTTTCTGTTTACAAAAACTGGTCTAACAACTTTGATTGGCTTCCCTGGGGGGTAAGTGAGTGTTTATCTTGTTTGGAATGTTTCCTGGAAAAACTTTAATATGCTTGTATTAAACCTAACAGACAAATATCAGGGGTTATTGAAGTAGCCTTTAAATTTTTAAAATAGAGGCCATGTATTTAAAATGCATTTCCCCTCACCAGTCAGGGACTTTATAATAAAGGGGCAAGTTCAGAAACTTGCTGTTTCCACCACACAGTGCAGAGAGGCCTGCAAGGACACTAACAAAAAGTAATTGAAGTAATATTTCAAATTTAGTAACTTGGTAGAAAACTACTTTTCAGGGGGGAAAAGGTGGGGTTTTGTTTTGTTGCTTTTTGAGACAGCATCTTGCTATGTGGTTTAGACTGGCCAAACTCACAGCAGTCCTCCTGCTTCAGCCTCCTGATTGCTGGGATTACAGGCGTGCACCAAAAAAGCTTGCTTCCCACACATGTATACACAGATACTAGGGCTTGGATCTAGGAACACTGAGCTATATCCCCAGCCCTTTTTCCTTTTGGTTTTCAGACAGTTTTGCTAAGTCAGTAAATTGTCCAGGCCCAGCTTGAATTTAGTGATCCGCCTGCCTCAGCTTTAGAAGCTGGGATAACAGGTGTGCACTACAGTCTCTTTAGAAAGGAATTCCTGTAATAAGATCACATTCTTAGATACATTCACTAGTTTGTCCTCTCTGGAGTATACAGTCCATGGATATGTGTGTGTAAAGTTGCCCAACTCTGTTGTACAGCAGAGTTGCTTAGTGAATGTTTATCTTCACCACCTATCTGCAGTGGAAAGCAAATAGTATTTATCTTGAGGTCATTGCTTTGCCCTCCACATCATTACTTTGCTTTAGAGATAGCTTTCAAGCATTTTGGATTCATTCAGTTAATTTGTCCTAACGTTCTTTTTAGCCTCAAATTTTCCAATCCTTTGGGATTTGGTGCCTATTCTTTCCTCAGCACTGAGCTTCCATCCCTGCTATTCTTAGAGTCCCTTCTCATTTTATTCCCTTCTGATCACCTCTTTGCCAGTTCTATCTCATAGGAAATTACTTTGTAAATCAAGGCCAGCCTGAACTACAGAACAAGACCCTGTCTCTCAACTTTTTCTTTTTCTTTTTTTTTTGAGAGAGAGACAGGGTCTTGCTCTGTAGTTAGGTTGGCCTTGAACTCACTATATAACCCAGATTGGTCTCAAAGTCCTGCCTTAGCCTCCCCAGTGCTGGGATTACAGGGGTGCACCATCAGGCCCAGTGAACCCATTCTTTTACATATGTACAAAGGCTCAGTAAGTCGTGTCTCACTGCCAAGTGGCTGGGAACCACCATATGGGACAGTTGTGCCTGTACCCCAGTGATTCAAGCCAGCAGGAATGTGTTGAGAGAGAATTTCTTTGGCCCCTGAAGAGTCCCAAGAGCCCATGAGCCCCTAAGATGAAGATAGAATTCGTCCCCTTCCTCCTTGCTTCATCAGAAGACAAGCATAAGCCAGTAAAGTTTCCTATCCTCTCTTCATAGTCACTACGTACATGAGTTGACCTCCTCCACTGCATAGAAGACAGGTCTACAATTTAGATTGGTTTCGTTGCTTTGAGTGCTAGGGGTTGAATCTAGGCCTCACACATACATCTGTTACTGAGCTGGACCCTTATCCCTTGGAGCATTGTTGAAGTTAAATTCACTTGCCCAGTATTTCCAGCCTTTTACAAGAGCAGACTTATTTTCTCCTCCTTGGTCTGTAAAGTTTGATACAGAATTCCAGAAATTTATGTTTGGAAATTTTGTTTCTGAAACTTATACATTGGTGATGACAGCTGAAGCTGCATATCTTAAATGTCCTTGATTCTCTGCTTTGGCTAGAATATTTGCACCCCTATCCAAGGGGTGGCAGCAAAGTACACACCATACTCTTCCCATGTACTGTATTCAATCTGCTTGTACTTTACTGGGGAAAATACCACAAAGATTATAAATTAGCCTTCTAGGCTGTAAGTAGACCAGCAAAAACAACTGGTTTTGGAGATATGATTTGGCTGACAATTTCAGAGTATTTATTGCTGTAGTGAAAACACTATAAATAACCAGTTTATCTATTGTATTGTTGTGCTACCAGGGATTGAACTCAGGACCTTGTGCTTGAGAGGCAGGCAGCAGAACCACTGAGCTAAATCCCCAGCCCCCATTTTTGTTTTTTTGAGACAGTCTCAATATGTAGCTCAGGCTCACTTTGAACTGACTGTGTAGGCCAGGCTGGCCTCCAACTCAATCCTTCCTGCCTCATCCTTTGAAATCATAGGGTTACAGATTTACCAAAGTACATGGCTATACCTGGCTGCTGCTGGTTTTGCCTTTTTTTTTTAGGCTGGCCTTGAACTCAGTACTCTTTCTGCCTCAACCTCCCAAATGCTGGGATTACATACTTGCACACCACCTGAGCTTGGTTCCCGTTTACCTACTTGTAAAGTAACTGCTTAATCTAGAGGATTTGTGGAATTTGCCACTAGGGGAAAACATTCAGGGCAAATTCTCCTATAAATGAAGTCCCGTTCTAAGGTAAATGCTGGGGAGAAACAACCTTAATGGTGCATGTGAATGAAGTTAATTTTACTATAAAAATACCTAGCCAGGTCCAGTTGTATACCTGTATAATCCCAGCTTCTGAGGAGGCCAGGAGTATTACAGGCTATGGGCCATCCTGGGCTACATCAAGACCCTGTCTCCAAAAAAAAAAGGCTTTCCCCAAAACTAATTTCAGACATATTCTGATTTTAAACAACTGCTGTTACAAAGCTAAATATTAAGAGTGTTTCTTTTTGTTCCCTCTCTCCCTCACAGTGCTTTTTCCTTTCTTTGTGTATTTCCTTGGCATATTAGCCCATTTTACTTGACAGTCTTAGCTTTCTAATTTTTTTCATGCCAGCTCTCACTGGGCTCCATATGTGAAATTCTGTTAAGCCAGACATTTCTTTCTCTTGCTCTTGTTGAGACAGGATCTCAAGCTTGCAATCCTCCTTCCTCGTTCTAAGTAGAGTTACAGGCATCAGTAACCATGCCCAGCTATGATACCACATTTCTTAATATGCTTTGGTTTGTATCAGCTCAGCTTTTTCTGTCAAAATGTAAATCACCTCAGTTTATACCAATAGCTGTTGTAGTAAAAGCTAGCTTATTTATATCTTTCTGGTCAGGACAGATTTTTAGGGCTTTAATTTTCTATGTATTGAAGATGTGATTTTGTTCATATTCCAATTCACCTTTAAAATTAGTAATCTAGTTTTCAAGACATACCATATGCAGTAATTAGTAAAAACAAATTAAAATTTCTCAGAAAAGCATGCTTTGGTTTTTCTAAAGTAAATTGTAAGATTGAAGTCTTTGGGGGTTTTTTGAGACAAAGTCTCGCTGTATTTCAGGCTGACCTTGAACTCACTATTTATATTTAGCCCAGGTTGGCCTTGAACTCAAAGCAATCTTCCTGCCTCAACCTTCTGAAGACTAAGATTATGAGCATGTGCCCATAGATTTTGCTGGGGGTAGTGGGGATCAAACTCAGGACCTTGGGCTTGTGAGGCAGGTGGCGACACCACTGAGCTAAATCTCCGGCCCACCACTTTTTTTTTTTTTTAATGGCAGCTTTGTTAATATATAGATCACCCCAAAAATACATGCGCACACACACACACACACACACACACACACACACACACACACATATGTATGTATGTATATATATATATATAAACACTCATAAAATAGCTCTTTATTTAAGCTCTTAAGGAATTACCAGGGTGTTTTCCAAAGGATTATTCCTTTCCAAAGGAATATAATCCCTTTAAAGTGGACAGTTAGCTAGATGTGCTGGTGAATACCTTTGATACCAGCACTCTAGGTAGCTGAGGCAAGTGGGTCACAAGTTCAAGAGATCAGCATGGACAACTTAGTGACTTAGGCCTTGTCTCAAAAGAATATTCTGGGGAGGTAGATCATTGTGAAGGCCCTGTATTCAGTTGCCAGTATGGCAAGAAAAACAGTGTCTCGTTCCTTGATTTTTCAGGGTTGTGCAGTTATCACTAGAAATTTTTAAATATTTCCATCAACCAGAATTAAACTACATTCGTACACCATTTAACAGCCACACTGTATCCTCCCTTTTCCTATGCACTAGTAACCACTGATCTTTCTATTTGGATTACCTGCTCTGGGCATTTCATATCAATAGAATAATATAATATGTGATTATTTATGACCAATTTTACTAAGTGTAATGTAAATAAATGTATACATCTGTCTTTTTATTGCTAAATAATCCATTATATGAGTATAGCACTTTTTTTTTTTTTTTTTTTTTTTTTTTAACCGGGTATCAAACTCTGGACCTTGTGCTTGCCAGGCAGGCACAGCAGTGCTGAGCTATGTCCTCAGCCCTTGCATTTTATTTATCTATTTATTCCTTGCATTTACGGGTTGTTTCTACTTTTTTATTGAGTAACGAGTGCTTCATTGAACTTTCAGGCACAACTTTTTGTAACATATATTTTCTTTTCTCTTGGGTATATACTTAAGGGTGGATTGACTGGATCACAGGGTAATGCTGCTAACACTCTTTTTTTTAAAAAAAAAAAGGCTGGGTATTTAGCTCAGTGGTTCTGTGGCCTGCCTCTCAAGTACAAGATCCCAAGTTTGATCCCCAGTAATAAAACACTCTTAAGGAACTGCCAAGCTGTTTTCCAAAGGATTATACCACTTTACATCCCCAGTAGCATTGAGTAACAGTTTAAGTCTGTGTTTTTTTTTTTTGAGAAATGTCTGTTTAAGCCTTGATCCCATTTTTTAAGTTACCTGTTAAGTTGTAAGAATTCTTCATATATTCTAGATATTCTTCATGTGAACCTTATCAGATATATGACTTGGAAATGTTTTCTCCCCTTCTGTGCATTGTCTTTTTACTTTATTGGGGGGTAGTTGTGCTTGGGGATTAAACTCAGGGCTTTGCACATATTAATCATGTGCTCTACCCTGAGCCACATCCCCAGCTACTAATTATGTGTGCTTCAAGTACAACTAGAATACTGAAAATACTGAAATGGGGAGTTTCTTAATGGTAGTGGCAATGAGTATATTGGGAGAGTACAAGTGAGAAAGTTATGTTGCTGGGCTCTAGTGTTGAGACTTGAGCTCATAAGGGACCTGTCAGGGCCTTAGTGGTATCCTCCATACTTCAAAGTTTGGTCTGTATGTTCTAGAAACTTGAATTTGTTTGGACACCCAGAGTTGATCAGGCTCTGAATACATTGTTCTTTTTGATGTATAAAATACATTGCTGTTTAGGGCTGGGGATGTAGCCCATTGGTAGTGTTTGTCTAGCATGCATGAAGTCCTGGTTTCAGTTCCCACTGTAGGTGTGGTGGGGATACATTGCTATTTAGGGAGAATGTGTGCAAGAAGAGAGATTGGTTTCATAGTTGGGATGTTTGAGTGAATTCCAGTGCTGTCCTTTCCTATCATCAAAGCATTTAGGAGGTGCTAAGTTGGTGTTTATGAATATTTGTGGTAAGCCTGGAATTTAAAGACATGGGAGAGCTGAGCTGGATGTGGTGGCACAGTCCTGTAATCCCTGCACTCTGAGAGGCTGAGGCAAAAGGAACATAAGTTTGAGCCCAACCTGGGCAACTTAGTGACAGTAAGAGCCTGTCTCAAAATATTTTAAAAGGATAATATTGGTCCTTTTTTATGTGTTTGTTTGGTTTGGTACCAGGGATCAAACTCGGGACTTTGAGCTTGCTGGGCAGGTGCAGCCCCACTGAGCATCCCTGGTCCTGTTTTTTGTTTTTTGTTGAGGGAGGGGACACAAGGACCCAAATTCAATCACCAGTTCCAAAAAAGAAAAAAAGTACACGTTATGTTATCCTGGCATAGCATCTCCCACTGAAGAACTACCAGATTCTAAGTCTCGGGCATAGGTAGGCTTCACCTACTGCCAAATTTCAACCTATTGGCCCTCGTCATCATAGCTTTTCCCTTCATCCAAAAAAAATTGAGCACCTACTGTATTCTGAACACTTCCTAGCTCTTGGGTATATGTGGGTGAAACTCTTATGTCCTGGTCATGATTTCAAGAGCATCTCACCTTGATTCGTTTTACTAAGCATAAACATGAATTTAAACTGTATTCTTAGGTGATGTTTGAACTGCTAAGAAATTATCCTTTGTTCCACAGCAATGGCACCAGCATGATATCATTGATCATTCCTCCCAAAGACCAGATTTCACGAGTGGCAAAAATGTTAGCAGATGAGTTTGGAACTGCATCTAACATTAAGTCACGAGTAAACCGCCTTTCAGTCTTGGGAGCCATTACATCTGTACAACAAAGACTCAAACTTTATAACAAAGGTAATCTGCAATTCGATCATCTTCCTTCTCTCCACATTGTCCATTTTTATCCCGCCATGGTGCTTTATTGCCCAGTATTTTCTTCCTCCAGCCATCATAAATGTCTGTTTAGCCTTGGTGTTTTAACTTTTTAAGTAGTGCTTACTGTATTTTTCCTCAGAAGAAGTTTTGAAATTAGAGAATTTTGCCTAAGAGGTTTAAGGGTATTTCTGTTTTGTTTAAATTATGGCTGTGGGAGCATTTAAAATAGAGAAATTGTTTGTGTTCTTTGCAGTACCTCCAAATGGTCTGGTTGTTTACTGTGGAACAATTGTAACAGAAGAAGGAAAGGAAAAGAAAGTCAACATTGACTTTGAGCCTTTCAAACCAATTAATACATCATTGTATTTGTGTGACAACAAATTCCATACTGAGGTAAGAGTTTGAATACAGAACACTTTCGTCATTCCAGAAAGAAACCTCATACCCATCAGCTGTTATTCCTTTTTATTACCAAACAATCCATGGTGTGGATATGCCACACGTTATGTATTCAGTAAGTGATAAACATTAGTTATTTCCACTGTTTGGCTGTTATACCTGTAATTTTTTGTGTGACCATGCTTTCTTAAATCTAGAAGTAGAATTGCTAGGTCGCATAGTAACTGTGTTAAACCTTTTTTTTTTTATCCTTTGAATTTCCTTTATTTTATTTTTTTATTTATTCTTTTGGTACTGGGGATTAAACTCGGGACCTTATGCTTGCAAAGCAGGCAGCAGAACCGCTGAGCTAAATCCCCAGCCCCTGTGTTTAACCTTTTGAGAAATTGTCAGTTTTCTAAACTATGGAAAATGGTACCATTTTATACAGCTTACTATCTACAAAAAGTAATGTAACTTAAATTTACTATGATGCTAGTTATTCATCATTGTTTGAAGAAGGTGCTAAACTAGATTTGGAAAACTAACTAGAGAAATAATTGGCTAGTTGATCTTTATTTCTTCCTATTTACTAGTGACACTTGCTGCCTGTACTCTTTGTACCTTTGGTTTTCAGTTCAAATTGTAAGATTTTTAGTAACAGGAAGTTCTTTTTTTTTCCTCTCCCCATGAAAACTTTTGAGTGACAGAGCTGCCATAAGATAAACTTTAATGGAAAGGAAACCTCATTAGAGTGACCTAAATCAGTCAACAGTAGAACAATCAGGAATTCACAGCTGGCTCCTAGTTTAGTTTCTTGCCTTTCATCGACCTAGGGAAAACCTCTCTAGTAGAATTAGAACTGACATTTGTTGACACAGTTTACAATGGATGATTTTTGCTTACTTGACAGGAAGTCCAGTGCCAGTTGAATATTGGTCAGCTGCATGGATGATTCAGACTGTTTTTCTCTCAGCTACCACAGTCTGTTTTTGGCAGAGACTTCATTAGGGAGACTCTCAGCCTCTGTGTCCTATATACCTGAATCTGGTTTGAAGAAATGCTGGTTTTGAATTTTACTGATGTAGACAGTCCCTGGTACCCATATTGTCTGGCTTTAATTCACTTGTTAAGTTAAAATCTAAAAGAAAAGGCTTTTCTAAACCTTAAGTCCTCTTCTAAGGAGCCTTTTAATCTGGCATCACTGGTGGGTCAGTATGTCCTTGTTTATTTCCTGTTTAATAAGTGTTAGATATTCATGAGAGAGTGTGTGTGTCAGTACTGGAAATGGAACCCAAAGTCTTTGCACTAAGCTACAGCTCCATCTCTTTTTCAGTTTTTTATTTTGAGACAAAGTTCCTGCTAAGTTACCCAGGCTGGGCTCAAAGTTGGATCCATCTGCCTTAGCATGCAAGGGTGGGTGCCCACACCCCACACCACAGTGGGAGGTGCTGTTGCTGGGTTTACAGGTCTACACCACCACACCCAACTTTTAATTATACATTCTTGAAAGGAGTAAGAAATGTACTCACAGGGGCTGGGGATTTAGCTCAGTGGCTCCACGCCTGTGCAAGTGCAAGGTCTTGAGTTCGATCCCTGATACCAAAAAAAAAAGAAGTGTGCTCAAGGCACTGGGTTCATTCCCCAGCACTAACAGAAAGTAAGAGTGAGTCTATTCCTGGATAGGCTTACTGAAAAACCTTAATTAAGATACCTAACATAACAATACTATATAAAGCTGTTTTGGGGTGATGGGAATTGAATTCAGGCCCTCACACAAATGCATGCTAGGCATGCAGTCTACACTGAGCTATATCCCCAGCTTAAGGGTGTTTTGTTGTTTTTTGGACAGGGTCTTGTCTTACATATCCCAGCCTGGCTTGGGCTCATAGTCCTCTTGCCTCAGCCATGTACCACCATGCCTGAGTTAAGAATATATTTTAAACAATATTTATGTCTTTCTCACACACAAACCTAGTACTGGGGATTCTCTAGCCCTTTTTTGAAATTATTTTTGAAACAGTTTCATGAAGTTACCCAGGCTGCTGTCCTCAAACTCCTAGGCCCAGGCGATCCTTCCTGTCTCAGCCTCCTGAGTGGCTAGAATTATAGTCAGTGCCACCACACCGGCCAAATGTCTTAATGCTAATTATCAAGCATACTTTGGTTAAAGAGGGATTCTTAGTTGATTAATCCCCATTCTAAACATTTCTCTAAAGTGCTATTTTCTTCACTAGTAAAAATGGAACCAGGTAATAATTTCTTAGTTCTAAAGAGATTAGCAATTAGTGATCTGCCAAGCTTATGATATTCAAAATCTGTTAAGAAAATGTATCTGATATTGAAGATATACTCCTAAGTGAAATAAATAAGTCACACATGTGTAAATACTGAATAGTTTATCTGGTGTGAATAATCTGCAATAATTCATAAGATCCTAATAAGATTACTGACATTTCGAAAAAGGAAGAAAGGAACTAAAGGTGTAGGGAAGGTGGGATGAGTAGGGGAAGGGTAATAAGGGAAAAGGAAAAAATGTGAGATAATGAAAAGAAGGAAATAAAGTATTTGTAGATGGGGAGGGGAGGAGGGGGTGAAGGGAGGGCAGGGATAAGGGGAAAAAATGAGAATCAAGACTTGTCATGTGGAGGTACAAGATCCCAACAATAAATGTAACTGTACTGTATCCCTAAAATGTACCAATAAACTCAATTAAAGCTGAAAAAAAAGAAAATGTATCTGAAGAGTCCAAGGACTCTTTAAATATTTTTTTTTTCTTTGGGCCAGGGATTTAGCTCAGTTGTGCCATGCCTGCCTGGCAGGCACAAGGTCCTGAGTTTGATCTCTGGTACCAAAAGATTTTTTTTTTCTTTTGGAGAAGTAGACATATGAAAAAATATTACTAACCCAGAAGTTTTCCTTATAAAATTCAGAACTTTCCTTATAATACCTTTGAAAACAGTCTTGTATCCAGATAATAATATTGCTCAAGACCAGAGGACTTAAGTAAAACATTTCAAAGCTAGAAAATCTTTGTAGAGATTTTTTTACTTGTTTTATACTCACAGTTTAATTTGCAAGATGGTCTAATTTGTCATGATAGATTCTGTGTAGTAATGGTGGAGTTATTAAATGTAACAAAACATCAACTTCTGGGACCTGGAGTTGTAGCTCTGTAAGAGTGTTTTCCTAGCATTTATGAGGCCCTGATTTTACTCTCTAGTAAAGGAGGAAAAGTCAACTTTTGGAAGTTAGAGACTTAATTTGAATGTAATACTCCTGTCTGAATCAAGTCAAGAACTTAGTTGAGCCTGTAACTTTCTATTGAGTTTTGGGTTTTGCATGTTTGTTAGTTTGTCTGTTTTTACTGTGGTAAAGTACATATAAAATTTATCACTTTAATCATTTTTGTGTGCATAGTTTAGTGATTTAAATGTATTCATAGAATTGTGCATCTATCACTGCCACCATCCATCCCAAACTCTTCATCTTATAAAGTTTTTCTACCCATTAACACATTCTGGGCAGCCTGTACTGCCTGATGGGTCAGTCATGTGTGTACCACCAGTGTTAAGCCTGTAGGAACATTACATGTTCAAATCACAGCCGCCTGGCAGTGAGACATACAGATTATGGCCCCATAGTGAACATGTTAAACAATAATTAGTTCACCATTCCCCCTTCCCATCTGCCCTTGGCAAGAGTTCTTTCTATCTATTATTACATTAAATGCCTTTTCTGCAGTACTCATAAAATGGTAAGTGGGGAATAAGGACTCCTATTGCCTTTTGGGTTTTGTCTTGATCTTAGAGATTTGGAGTTTGTTATGTGGTACTTGTGTTTGTTCTTAGGCTCTTACGGCACTACTTTCAGACGACAGCAAGTTTGGCTTCATTGTAATAGATGGTAGTGGTGCTCTTTTTGGCACACTCCAAGGAAATACAAGAGAAGTCCTGCACAAATTCACTGTGGATCTTCCAAAGAAACATGGTAGGATGGAAGGAGAGCTTGAGGCCTTTTACTTTATGTCTAGTAATAAAGTTACTCTCTGAAATAAACTTTAAGTTATTTTTTTCTAAGTTAATGGCATGATTGTTTTTGATTCTCAAGACATCTTGTGCTTCTTAATAATTATCTCTTCTCTCACCACTTTTGTGTCAAAGGTAGAGGAGGTCAGTCAGCCTTGCGTTTTGCCCGTTTAAGAATGGAAAAGCGACATAATTATGTTCGGAAAGTAGCAGAAACTGCTGTACAACTGTTTATTTCTGGGGACAAAGTGAATGTGGCTGGTCTTGTTTTAGCTGGATCAGCTGACTTTAAAACTGAACTAAGTCAGTCTGATATGTTTGATCAGGTAAGCAAGAAGTAGATGCTTCTTTATATAAAAGCCCCTAAATAATTTTAGATGTGCTAGTTATATAGATAAGTAAGAAAACATAAGGTATTTATTTTTACCTCTGAACAACAACTAGGGCATCTCTAGAGTCAGTCATGTCTTACTCATAATTCGCTTGCAATAATGAGACTTAATATATAATGAATAAGGTAGTGCATTTTTATGGGAGCACTGAAATATGGATCGAAAAAGCTAAAAACCTTATTAATTATAATTATCTTTTCTGTTCATTCAGGAATTTCTGGTTTGAAGCCTTTATGTTTAGTCATAAATTCAACCAAATTTAAAAATAAAAGCAAACCTTCACAATAAAATTTTTAGAAAATACACAATTGACAACCTGTGGTACCTACCGCTGTGCTTAACACACAGTGAGTGCTCAATAAATGACTGCTGAATGGATGAATGAGTTTATGAATCCATGGTTTGGGGAAAAGTAGTAAGACTTATTTCCATATAGTACACATCTAAGTTTATCCACTACTTCAAATTTGGACTATACATATATACTTTTTCTTAAATGAGTGCCCAGCATTTGAAAACTGAATGTAAATCACAGCAAAACCAAGTAATAATTACCCCGCACTCCGCCACACACCCTAGAAAAAAACAAGACTAGCTCTTAGGGATAGATAGATAGATAGATAGATAGATAGATAGATAGATATATGGCTCAGTGATAGAGTACTTGCCTAGCATGTACATGGCCCCGGGTTTGAAATAAAAACCTAGCTCTTGAGTTAAATGGTGTAGGTTTGCAGGTATTCGTTTGGGAACATTCCTTGTGCTTTTCTGGCTTGTCCATTCTTAAGTGGGATCCTTACAGGCCTTGTGGAGATGGCTGCTTTAGTAGGTTACCATGATTGATTTTAAAGTGTTTTAGTTTCAGAGAAACTAGAAGTTGTTTTTTACTGTCTTTGCTGACTTACTCCTTGACATAAATAAAGCAGTGATATGTAGCAATATGACACAGCTAATTAAGACCAAAATGCTTAATCCAGAGGATTTTTTTGTTTTATAACAGGCTCAGACATGACATATTTCCAAAGTATTCTTTGTCACCCTATTGGCAAGAGCCACTTGCTCTCCATTTCATTTACAAGAAATTTATTATTGTTTGATGTAATGAATTATTCTGTAGTGGGTCAGATAGAATGTGATATAATTAGCTCTGAACATTTGTCCTGATGGTGTTGCTTTCTGCAATATCAGCTATTGAATAAATTGGGCTCCTTTCTCATTTAGACTTCAGTGATCGTAAAGTTGAGATTTGTTGCCATTATGCAATAGTCTTTGAGGGGCTGGGGATTTAGCTCAGTGGTTCTGCTGCCTGCCTCGCAATTGCAGGGTCCTGAGTTTGATCCACAGGTACAAAAGAAAAAAAAAAGCAGTAGTCTATAAAGGTCTTCTGAACTGCTAATGTTTATGTTTTTGTTTTTGTTTTAATTGTGTCAAGAGGTTACAATCGAAAGTTTTAAAATTAGTTGATATTTCCTATGGTGGTGAAAATGGATTCAACCAAGCAATTGAGTTATCTACTGAAGTCCTCTCCAACGTGAAATTCATTCAAGAGAAGAAATTAATAGGTATCAGTAAAGTGCAACTATTTCGCTTATTGTGTTTGTGTGTATATACAGATGTGTACATGACTGTATGTAAAATAAGACATGAAAAAGTTATCAAGAAATTAGAAAAAAGCTAAGTATTTTGTTTGTATGGAGTTTGTATTGTTTGGTTTTTCTGTTGGTAGATTTGTTTTGTTTTGTTTGTAGTACAGGGGATTAAACTCATTACCTAGCACGGTGCCACTGAGCTAAATCCCTGGCCCCAAGACAAAAAAGTTAAAATGAAGATCAAACATTTTTATTAAAATTTTCTAGTGGGTCGTGATGGCATGCACTTGTAATCCCAGCACTGTGGGAGGCTGAGGCAAGAAGATCACTGACATTGAGGCCAGCCTAGACTACATAGTAAGTTCAAGGCCAGCCTGAACTCTACACAATGAGACCCTGTCTCCAAAAATACATATATATTTTTTTTTTTTAATTTTCTGCCACCATGGAATCATTTTTAATCTTCAGTCATTGGGTCTATTAAATGTGTCATTGTAAGGGAAAATATATAGTCTTCCCTCAGTATCTTCAGAGGATTGATTTCAGTACTCTATGAATATCCAAAGCCGCATGTGCCCAAGTCCTTTGACACAAAATAGAGTAGTATTTATCTCTAGATTATTTATAATACCAATAAAATGCAAATGTTATGTAATTGTTAAACTGTGTTGTTTGGAGAGTAACATATGTTTGCATATGTTCAGTATAGGTGCAGCCATCATGGGCCTAACTACATAATATACACAGCAGCAAAATGTAGCCTTCTGAATAGTTTCAGTCCACAATATGTTGAATTTGTGAATACAAGAGCCAGCTGTTTTACTGTCTTGTCCCTAATTCATAGGACGATACTTTGATGAAATTAGCCAAGACACAGGCAAGTACTGTTTTGGAGTTGAAGATACACTAAAAGCTTTGGAAATGGGAGCTGTAGAGATTCTAATAGTCTATGAAAATCTGGATATAATGAGATATGTTCTTCATTGCCAAGGCACAGAAGGTAAGAGAATTAGAAAGTACAGTTGCTCTTTGTTATTTTCCTGTGTGTTTGGGAAGCCTGGGTGGACACTGAAGAAGACTGGCTGATTTCAGAAGAATTCAGAAACACCATCATGCTCTGCACTTTTAGTGTGATAGCCATAACTACATAGATTTTTCTGCTTGATCTGTTCAATGCCGTAAATTTGCTGAGGACTAGGAGCAGAGTACCTGGTAGATGCTCAGTGCATGCTAAGATACTTGTAGAAAGGATGTTAATAGAATGAATCTAGGAGCCCTTTTCTCTTCTATTTTCATCCTGTGGGGCTTTACCTACGTATGAGAGAGCCAGGGTAACACATTTTTCCCTTTTAATACTACAGAGGAGAAAATTCTCTATTTAACTCCAGAACAAGAGAAGGATAAATCTCATTTCACAGACAAAGAGGTATGTGTTTGATTTTGATGATAAATGCAAAAATCCTTAAGTCCATGTGTTAGAGCACTGCCAGCATAGAGACCAGCCTGGGAAACCAAACCTCATACTAGTTAGGGGCAGCAGGAGTCAGGTCATCTATGCCACTCACCAATCAGATTCCAAGGAATGAGGCTAAATCATAGTTAAAGTAGTTAAGCGATCTGGAAACTGCTCTTGTTAATGAAATTCAGTAGACCCTCTAGTTATGACCAGCCTGACATACAAATAACTGGGGCTACGACTGGAATTTTAGTTTTAACTTATGACCAAAGTCTTGAGTTATGACTCAAATGCTGGCTGCTTGCGCTTCCAGGTGGTCTCAAATATAGATTTAACCCTTAATGAGTTCTGGAAGGAACATTACAACATCTTTCCCTGTGTGGGGTTAATTGACGAATCCTGGGCCAAGGGCCAGGGATTTAGCTCAGTGGTTCCACCGCCTGCCTTGCAAGCACAAGGACCTGAGTTTGATCTCTGGTACCAAAGAAAGAGAGAGAGAGAGAGAAAAACCCTGGGCCAGTGTCTCTCTAAGGACAGTGAGACTCTAAGACATGAAGTCTGGCCTGAAATTATACAGGAGAGAGACTTTGAAGGCAATTGATCAACCTGAGTTACAACCAGCCCTCAGGGACAAATTGAGTTCATAAGTCAAGGATCCAGTGTAATAGAGAAGAAGGGATTGTCTGATACTGGGGATTGAACCCAAGGCCATCACGCTAAACTACATCCTTGGTCCTTCTGTCATTTTTTTATTTTGCTAAGTCTTTAGGTTGCCAGGGCTAGTCTCAAACTCAGTCTTCCTGCCTTAGCTTCCCAAGTGCTGGGATGACAGGTGTGTACTACCACGCCCACCTGAGAGGAAGGTTTAATTTGAATAGTGCTTCTGTGCTAAATCTGTGCTGCTTACTTCACTTTGAGTTTTGCCAGTGCAGTGGTGTCTCTGTGTTCTAAATTCATCACCAGTTCAAAATGTTACCTTCCCAGGCTGGGGATTTAGCTCAGTGGTTCTGCCACCTGCCTCGCAAGCACAAAGACCTGAGTTTGATCCCCAGTACCAAAAGAAAATGTTACCTTCCCATATAAGATGGCTTTAAGTGGTAATTTCCTCAAATTCTGACTTGGAGGACTTTGTCTTTTATGAGGCTACTTCCAGAGTGAGTTTAGCATGTCTCTCCTGGGGTGTTGAATGAGTGTTACATAGAAACACTACAGTGGCCTGATTTCTGGAGTCAACAGTAGGAATCACAAGTTGAAAAACCACTAATAGAATGTGTTAACATTTCATGACTAAGGCTAGAGGCTAAGGAGTGTTGAAACAGAATTTCTCGCTGTTTTAATTGGTTATCAGAAACCAGAATTCAGTTCATTGTACACACATGTATGCATATATATTGTGAGTGGGATGTTAAGAGTGATGGTGGGTAGGGAATTGAAAGGACCAGCTACACCTTGATGTGTCCTTATCCCGTTTTTTGTATTTCATGGTTTTGTGTAGACAGGACAAGAACATGAGCTGATTGAAAGCATGCCCCTTTTGGAATGGTTTGCTAACAACTATAAAAAATTTGGAGCTACATTGGAAATTGTCACAGATAAGTCACAAGAAGGATCCCAATTTGTGAAAGGATTTGGTGGAATTGGAGGTAAGAAGCATATCAGCAAATGGTCTTAAGGCCAGGGCTTTAGGCTAGCCTGAAATAAGTTCCCTTAAATGAGGTATGTTCATCCTCTACTTAAAACAGATGGTTAGAGCAGCAGGTGGTAACACATTTTTTTATCTGGACCAATTTTTCCCCCCATTTTTAATCATGACTTACTTGCAAGAGAATGGGCTTCCCCTTTTTTGAGACAGGGTCTCACTATGTAGTTGAGACTGAGCTGGAACTCACTACGGAGCCCAGGCTGGTTTTGAACTCAAAGAAATCTTCCTGCCTCAGCCTCCCGAATGCTAGGATTACAGATGTGCGCCACCACGCCCAGCAGGGCTTTCCATTTTAGAGTAACCCCTTTCCATTCTATTCCATGAACACAGCCATTTACCCTTTGGTTTGTTTCTCCAGGTATCTTGCGGTACCGAGTAGATTTCCAGGGAATGGAATACCAAGGAGGAGATGATGAATTTTTTGACCTTGATGACTACTAGGTAGTCGACATGGGTCCGGCAAAACGTGCCTCACCCTCCAGCATCCAACCCAAGGAGCAAACCCGTGGTGGAATCCAAACAGATCCCTGCCTTACAATTGGAACATTTCCAGAACTTAATCTGTGAGCATTGGATACTGAAAAGAAAACCGAAACAAAACCAGACCCAGCCCTACACTTTGGTTTGTCATGGTGTCAGCACAGCAGCCTACAACTAAGTTCCTAAATGCCACTTTGGACTAATTTAAAAAAGAATCCCAGTTTTTACTTTTACTCGATGGTGAAATTGGTTGCTCTTGTATTTTATGAAAAAAATGATTTTTTTAACCTTCATACATAGAAGCAAATACTTTAACTATTTTATGAAAAAAATGATTTTTTTAACCTTCATACATAGAAGCAAAAATACTTTAACTGCTGTAAACCTTCAAAAGTTAATAGACGTGAGATCATACAGGTTTGTTTCTGATTTTGATTGGAGAAAAATTAAATTGCTGCATTTTGCAGTGACCCATTTACATGGCATTCTCAGCTTAGACTGCATAAGAAGAAATATATGTGGTGAAATGTCGGAACCATTTCTCTCCTGGTCTCTGTTTAATGTTGGAAGGGTGAGCTAATAGGAAGCAATTTCAACTTCACTCCCTCACACCCCTCCCCAGACTGTCAGTTTCAAGGGTGCAGGTTGCATTACAGTGTTGAGCTGACTCGAGGCACTGGGGCCAATGCACTGTTTACTTCCATCTGTTTGGCAGACACATTTGTGCCCAGCATTTGGGAGCCCTTTGTATCACTCACTTCCTTTGACAAGGGTCCCCATAATCTCAGCCTACTAAACCCTGGTGGGGGATGGATATGATGGAGCTTCTGTGCTATTGCTGGGATTGGGAGAAATAAAACATGCAATTTAAGTGGAAGCAAAAAAATTTAAAGATTATTTTATTTTGCTTGGGTGTATCTTTGGTAAAAGGGAGATGGTTGTGTTTCCTTATGTTTGGGTGGCATGAGATTATGTGAATGTTTTGATTTTTTTAAATGAACTACAAGATTTTTCTCAAGAACAACAGACATGTATGACTGCATGTAATTATGAGAACCCTTAGTGGGGTTGGGGCATCCGTTTCAAATGTGGGACTTAACAGGCACCTCTCACACGAGAAATGACGGGAGGAGGGAGGGAAGGGCAGGGGCGGGAAGGGATGGGACGCAGCTTCTGGCACCATGGACTAAAACCATGTTGGATCCAAAAGTTGACCTGAAAACCTGGTTTGTGCTTTGCAGCTGGGCCGTATTGGGCTCGCTGATGTGCGAGTTCGAGGTGTGCTCGAGGTGGTGACAGTGAACGAAGCGTGTAGGATGTGCCCGGTAGTAGCAATGGAAAAAGGTATATACCAAATGGACTTTGAAGGACCAAAGGTTTTTAAAGTCAGTTGGTATCACCCCCCCACACTGACAGGGTAGTGGGGTGCATTTGGTTTTCAAATTGGGTACTTTTAACACTTTAGTGCCTGACTGCTGTTCTTCACTGACTTGACTCAGTCACTCGTAGCTTTATTGGTCTGAACCAGCTCCTTGTTCCCAGGTTACAGACCTGCCTATCGTTCCAATAATCCTGTTTCACTTGAATGAAGGGAGTATGTCTTAAATGTAAAGCTTCTGGTTCTTACACTGTACTCTGAGGTCCAAATTACTGTCTGTCAATGTGTAACCTGATGTCTCAACCCCAGTGAGAAGAGTTGTTTCTTTGGTGTTCACCAATGTGGGAGGTTTCACCAGAGGGTTTTTGCTTTGGGCTCTGCTGTTTGTTTGCAGAACACCCAAGAGCAAGCAAACATGCTCTCTTCACAGCAGTACCTTAGAGTTTTGCCATTGTAAATGGGTCTAATGTGATATGACAAGACCAGAGAAATTGGATGTAAATTTACATTTTTGAATATGCTTGTTATTACACATGATACATTTAGGGTATGCAGCTCCTTTTGTAGTTTTTATTTTTACTATTTAAGTTTGGAAATGATGCCAAATTTTTGTATTTCTTTAATCAATGTGTTCTCTTCGGTGATATATATTGCATTATATATTGATGTGTGTATCAATATATACTGATATGTATTACACTTACACATACAAACACAAATAAGAAGGGGTGAAAACCATAGCCTTTGCATTCTCTATAGCCTCTGCAGAGATCCTAAGCAGCAAAATCTTGGTGTTGTGATGTACAGAAATGGAGAAGAGTATTAAACCATATTTAAGAATATACTTTTGTGTGCTTGAGATTTTTTAGGACTGTTCCTAGAAAAGTCTGAACTGTGGAGACAATGTAAGTTCTCCAAAGCAAATGTCAGATTAGTCATGGATGGTACATTTTTGGCGTTAGATTTAAGCTGTTTTCACCACATTAGTCTTATGTCATGGTGTATGCAAAGGATGTCTGAGGTCACAATCCAAAGGTTATGTTAGAGGAGAGGTTTGAGTTGGCTAGGGCCAAACTGATGTGGGGTTTGTTTGTCTTGTTGCACTACTGGGGATGAAATCCAGGGCCTTTGTACTGAGCTACAGTCCCAGTCTTTTTTTAAATTTTTGAGACAGGGTCTCGCTAAATTGCCCAGGCTGGACTTAACAAACTTCTGATCCTCTTGCCTCCCAGAGTGCTGAGATTGCAGTTAGAGCCAAACTGATTTACATGTCCTCCTATTCCACATACACTTCAAAAGGAAACCTTTTTTGTCTTTTAAAGGTATTTCAGGTATTTGAGAGGTAGATGTTTAACAGATGATTAGGGCTGGAAGTACAGCTCAGTGGAAGAGCTCTTACCTAGCATGTTTGAGACACTGGGTTCTATCCCCAGTGTTACCAATTTTTTTTTTTTTTTATAATGAAGCACTAAAATAGGTTTGAGTAGAAGTTTAAAAGTGATAAAACCAAAATTTTACCCTATGCCCAATTCAAAAGTTCATTGAGGGGGCTTTCCCTCCCCTCAGATCCCACTCTGTACCCTGCTATGGGTAGGAGAATAACAGCACCATCCAAGAGTGAGGCCAGCCAGCTCAGGGGAGCAGATGAAAGCAGAGGAAATGTCTTCCTGTTGCTTTCTCGAGGTGCTTAGACTCTTCTGTTTGGTAATTTAGGAAGCCTTGTTCAGGAACCAGGGCAGTACTTTTTTGTTTTGGTTTTATTGTCCTTTTCCACATATTCTTTTACTCATTTTTCTCCTCTGATCCAGGAGATAGCCTGATGAAACCCATGCACCCTCTGGGAAGAAGCAGGCATGCCTATGCAGGTGGAGGTGTAAGTTTTCCTAGTGCACCCCTGGTGATATTCTTGAAGGCAAACTGTTGAAAGGTGGAACAGGAGGGCCGGATGTGTGGGGTGCAGCACTTGCCTGTCTGGACCTGCAGCACTTGCCATCTTTTGTTCTCTGGCTGTAGTTCCCATGCCATGATGCTCCCAGACAGGCCCTGCAGATCCAAGGCCGAGTGCCAAGGTAGAATTTAAACCCCATGCCAGCCAACTTGAGTGAGTGCCAGCTGGGACTCCCATCTGCCAAGTCCCACTCTGATGGGACTCTGCCTCGAGGAACATAGGAACTGACCAGCCGAGAGGTGCACAGACCTCACACCAGAGCCAGTGAGTGGAGCAGGATGCAGGGACTTGTTTTATTGTAGTCTGGGTACCACAGATCGCCAAGAATGGCTGAACTGGAGGTCCAGGTACAGACAGTTCAGCTCCAAGTCTAAGCCTGTCTGGGTGAACTGTTTCAGGTAGAGCCATCTCCAGGGTTCTTTCCAGAAACTTTCATGGTAGCCTCAGCTAAGCTTAGGACAGGAAGAATTTTAGGGCCCAAGGTCTGGCTCTACCATTAGTTGGGCTTGTAACTTCATGTAACTAGCCATTTTCCTATCAGTGTAATTCAGGCTCTACATCTGGGATTGAAAACCTGGCTTTATCTAGATTGGCAGATCAACCCATGTCCTGTGCACCAGCTTTCCTACCTGTAGCGATGCCTCTGTAAAGTCTAGAGAATGCCATAGGGAGTGTGTTGTCCAGTGCCTGGCACAGCGTCAGGGTTCATGTGAGAGCTCCTAATATGATGATGGTTCTGCCACCAACCCTGCTGTCGTGAGAGGAAAGGGTGAGCTTGTGCTGATGACCACAAGGTGGTGCTGGACCACAAGGATACTGGCTACAGAGGATTTTTCCACAGGAAAGCTGGTGTTTTGTTTTTCCAGTACTAGGCACTGAACCAGGCTGCGCTCTACCTCTGAGCTACATCTGCAGCTCTTTTTTGTTTCTTATTTTGAGACGGTCCTACTGTTTTCCAGGCAGGTCTTAAACTTGAAATCCACCTGCCTCAGTCTTCTGAGCAGCTCACACTTCAGGCATGTAGCACCCACCACAGCAGGCTAGGAGGGCAGATTTCTGACAAGTTTTAAAAGGAGCTTTGGACAGCTTACTTTACCCTTAGATTTTACAGAAATGGAGAGGGCAGTCTACCAAAGTTAGTAGGGATGAGTGAACAGAAGACAGTTTAGGGGTCTCATTCCAGCTCTGCTCAGTTTTCTTAGCATTTTGCAGTTTTGAACTATCTGTAAAATACACATGGTCTCTGACATGTTGAATGGTTATGTGTAATACTTGGGAAAATTTAATGAAGTAGATACTGTTTATATCTCCTTGTCCAAGTTCACAAGCTACTAAGTATCAAAATCTGGGACTTGGATATGTTTGGTTCCAAAACCAGTGCAAATGCAGGTCATTCCTCACTCAAAAGAGAAAAGAGTTGTTGGCACGGGTTATAAGATAGGCGGACTTGCCCGGTAGGCCACAGATAACACTTTCAGAGACAACCAGCAGCTTGGGTTGCACCTAGAAGGCGCCCACTAGCATTTCCATCCTCCCCTCCAGCACACATTTTCACTGGTCAGCCCAGCTTAGCCACAGCCATAGTTGATGGGCAGAAGGCACCCCCAAGGACTCTTTGGAGAGGTCCCCTATAATTTACCCAACATCTTCACAGGAATGAACAAGCACAAGATAATTTTTTAGATACCAAAGTGTATGCCCTGGCTTTTTTTGTTATTTTTGAGACAGGGTCTCGCTTTGTAGTGCAGGCTTGAACTATGTGGCCCAGGCTGGTCTCGAACTCCTGGCAATCCAGCTGTCTCAGCCTCCAGAGTGCTGGGATTACAGGTGTACACAACCACATCCTGCTCGTTTATTTTGAGGTCGCAGGCTGGCACTAAACTAGAGATCCTCTTCTCTCAGCCTCCTAAATAGCTGGGATCACAGGCATATGCCAATACAAAGGACTCATTCAATTTCTTGTGGTCCTGAGCGTGAACCCAGGGCCTTGTGCACACTGAGCATGTGCTGTACCACTGAGCTACATCCCCAGTCCTTTTTCTGTGAGATGGGGCATAGCTGGGGATTGAATGCATGGTCTCACGTATGCAAGGGAAGTGTTCCATCCTGAGATGCAACCACAGCCTTCCCTTTTCTTTTTTTCTTTTCAAGTACTATATCAACGGGAAACCTATGTTTGATAACTGCTATGATAATACTGGTTTTCTTAGGAAATATATCAAGAGCTTCAAAATAAGACACTGAATTTTTGAAATGTTAGGAATATAGAAAAAGCATAGCATCATATAACCAACAGTTTAGGGTCATCATGAACATTACAGAACAATGCAATAAGTGTTTAGGTTCTACCTGGTTCATAAGACACTTAAACCTTTGATTTGACTTTGACTGCAGATTTGGTTTTACTCAGAATTTGGATTTGACTCAAAGGTCAGCATTCAGAAGTGATGGCACACCTGTAACTTCAGCACTTGGGAGGCTGAGGCAGAAGGATTGCCACAAGTTCAAAACCCAGCATGAACTACATAATGAGACTTTATCTCAAAAAAGACAACAAAATAAATTATATAAATACAAAAAGTTTTTTCTGCTGGATTTGAGATTCAGGAGAAATCCCTACTGAGTCGACCAGTGGCCCTAGAGACTAACACTGGAAGGAAGCAGAGCCAGGGCCACGAGACAGAATCAGTCTTAGGATTGATCTGGAACTGGGTAAGATAAGGTAGTGTGAAGAACAAGAGCTCACTGGGTGGCCCTTGACCCCTAGCAAGGAAAACAACCCTGAAGGTGATTGCTCATAGGCTCCACCCCATTCTCAGAAATTATGAAAGTCACCCAGATGTGGTACATTCAGAAGGCTGAGGCAGTAGGTTCTGTGAATGTTCAAGACCAGCCTGAACTATAAGAAAGGATGAAAGTCTTAGACCATAGCCTAAATCTTAAGACTTCTACAGCCATACCCTTATATACCTCTTCTGTGGAGTACCGTAATATTTTTATTTTTTAAGGAATCATAATTTTAGCCCTTGAAAGTGCCCTGAAGCCAGGGATGGTGGTATATACCTGTCACCCCAGCACTCAGGATGCTGAGAATGGAGGATCAAGAGTTCAAGGCCAGCCTGAACTACATAGTGAATACCTGTCTCAAAAAAAAAGCCTTAAACCTCATGTAAACCCCTTACTGAAGAAAGTAAACTGAAGCCCAGAAAAGCAACATAATAACCGCATTTGCTCTTGCCACAAATTAGCAAAGCCAACATGACTGTCTGATGTTACAGCTCCAAAACCAGTGCTCTCAACACATGGCTGATCATGTATTCGCGTAAGCCCTGTTCTCTCCAACATTATGAACAAGAAAAGGGAGGTTCAGAGGGAACAAATGAATATCCTAAAGCCAAAGACAAAACCCCGGAGGGGAAAGGTGGCCAACAGCCAGGTGGTGTTATGAAAGCTGTTTTGAAGTCGCTTCCCTGTGAGTCAGGGTTGGCCTAAGTATAGAATAACTTGCTTCCCTGAGCTCCCAAATTACCCCCAGTTAAGGTTCCCTGACTGCCACCAACTACTTCTGTGCCCTGTCCCATGCTGCTGAGACACCCTAACTGATCTCAGGCCCTTCTGCTTGCTATCCAACCACACAAAGAAAAGGCGGGGCAAACCT
The DNA here is from genome assembly GCF_012274545.1 of Fukomys damarensis. Taxonomy (NCBI): domain Eukaryota; kingdom Metazoa; phylum Chordata; class Mammalia; order Rodentia; family Bathyergidae; genus Fukomys; species Fukomys damarensis. The sequence goes on from NW_022900915.1 coordinate 18,602,968, forward strand.
ACAGCCAGGAAGGTAGGGAAGGAGGGCAGAGACTTGAGAGAGCCTCCAAGCATGATAGGCAAAGGTTTCCCAAGGGGAACAAGGTGATCCACCTGGAGGACCTGCAGAGGGGGCTCTGTAAGAATGTCACCTGGGAAGAGGAGATGAAGCCCCCTAAGATAATGTTGCTTTCCTGGAGCTGGGGATGTTGCTTAGTGGTAGAGCACTTGCCAAGCATGGGCTAGACCTTGGGTTCAATGTCCTGGCCCTGCAAAAAAAAAAAAAAAAAAAAAAAAAAAAAGCCCGGGAAACTCTTGCCCAGAAAAAAAAAAAAAAAAAAAAAAAAAAAAAGAATTGCCTGGGTAACTTAGCAACTTAGCAAGACTACCTTGTCTCAAAATAAAAACTGAAAGAGCACTGGGAACATAGCTCAGCAGTAGAGCACTTACTTTGCCTGCACAAGACCTAGTTTTAATCCTCAGTACTACAAAGACAAACAGAAGTGTTAGTCCTTCAAATATACTCTTTTCAGTGTTGTTTTGGCTGTTTAGAACTCCTTACAATTCCTTATAAATTTGAGGACCAGCTTTTCCATTTCTGCAAAATGGACCCAAGTATGCTGGCCCGTACCTATAATCTCAGCACCCTGGTAAGCTAAGGCTGATGAAAGTTTGAGCCTAGCTTGGGCAACTGAGCAACTTCCTGTGTGACTCTGTCTCAAAACAAGGGAAGAAGGTCATGTAGCTCAGTGTGAAGACCCTGGTTTTGATCCCCAGTACCACCCCCCAAAAAAAAAGTCACTGGAATTTTGACAGGGATTGCATTGAACTGTAGACTGTTTTAGGTAATATTGCCATCTCAGAAATACTGTCTTCCATGGCCAGGGATTTAGCTCAGTGGTGCCGCACCTGCCTCACAAACGCAAGGTCCTGAGTTCAATCCCCAGTACCAAAAAGAATAGTAATAATAATATTAAGTCTTCCAATCCATGAACATAATCTCTTTCTATTTATTTAGGTATTAATTTCTTTCAGCAATGTTTGTACTTTTCAGTGTATAAATTAATCTTTTACGTCCTTGGTTAAATTTATTTCCTATGTAAATTTTATTCTGGATGGTATTAAAAATGGAATTGTTTACTTAATTTCTTTTTCAGATTGTTCATTTCTGGTGTCATTCTGGTTTTTATTAGCATATTCCTGATGACTAATGCTATTGAGCATCTTTTCATATGTTTATTAGCCATTTAGATATCTTTTTTAGTGAAGCTTGATCTTTCTTGATCTCCAGCTTTGCATTTCCATGATTGGAAGAGGAATTGCAAACTCCTTGACACCTGTATTCTTCCCTTCCTCTTTCATTATTTGTTTTTGTCTTGAGACAGGTTCTCACTGTGTAGCTCAGGCTGGCCTTGAACTAACTGACCCTCCAGCTTCAAGAGTGTTGGGATTACAGGTGTGTGCTTCCATCCCAGCTCAACCTTTCCTTTTTCAGGAAGTATTTAAGGGATGGAGGGACAATGCAGTGCAGGAGTTTAACAGTGGAGACACTGGGGCCACCAATCTAGGGAAATACTTAAATTCTTCCACTGACTACCTTTGTGGCCTTGAGCAAATTATTTTTCTTTCAGTTGCCTCAAATTTAAAATTGATGATGGTGGGCCAGGGATTTAGCTCAGTGGTACCACGCCTGGCTTGCATGCACAAGGTCCTGAGTTCAATCCCTGATACCAAAAAAAAAAGAAAAAGTAGATGAGGGATGGTGGCACACGTCTCTAATCATAGCACACAGGAGGCTGAGGCAAGATGATTTTGATTTTTTTTTTTTTGGTACCAGGGATTGAACTCGGGTCTTTGCACTTGCAAGGCAGGCCACTGAACTGCTGAGCTAAATCCCCAGCCCAAGATGATTTTGATTTTTTTTTTTTTGGTACCAGGGATTGAACTCGGGTCTTTGCACTTGCAAGGCAGGCCACTGAACTGCTGAGCTAAATCCCCAGCCCAAGATGATTTTGATTTCAAGGCAGTCAAGGCTACATAGCAAGTTCAAGGTTAGCCATAAACTATATAAAAACCATCTCAAAAATAACTTTTATTAAATGTTCTATTAAATAAATTAAGTTTTGGGCTGGGGATTTAGTTCAGTGGCACCATGCCTGCCTCACAAGCATAAGGTCTGATTTTGATCCCCTGTACCAAAAATAAATAAAGTTTTGTTAAATAAATTAAACTGCTATTTCATTTGGTACATAAAAGAAATGCCTAATACAGTCATGCTCTGTGCTACAGGGCATGAGAAATCACAACTGCAGGAAACACCTCAGGGAGGAACACAAAAGAAGGCTTATCACAAGGGAATTTGACCTGGCAGTCGGGAAGCAGAACATCCCAGCCAGGCATGGTGGCACACCACTTTGTAATCCCATGTGCTTGGAAAGCTGATGCAGGAGGATTACAATGTTTGAAACCAGCCTGGGCAATTCAGCAAGACCTTACCTCAACATAAAAAGTATCTAAGGGGCCAAGGATTTTAGATCAGTGGTTCTGCCACCTGCCTCACAAGCACAAGGTCCCAAATTCAATCCCTAGTACAAAACAAAACAAAAAAAACTACCGCTGGGCATGGTGGTTCATGACAGTAATCCAAGCACTTGGGAGGCTGAAGCAGGAGGATTTCTGTGAGTTTCAGACCATCCTGAACTACAGAGCAAGGCCCTGTCTCAAAACAACAACAAAACAACTAAAGATGTCCCTGGTTTCAATCCTCAGTACCACAAAAGAAGAAAAGTAAAGCATGTCCAAGTAGAACCGGCTCAAGAGCAGAAGGAGAGGTGGAAGCAGCCCAGGACCTCATCCCCAAAACATGGAAATGGGGATGTGGCTCAGAGATACTGTTAGCCTGGCATGTACAAGCCCCTGGGTTCCATCCTCAGTACACACACACACACACACAAACACACATGTGCACACAGATACGAAAGCCAAGAAAGAGGATTTCATGAAGACAGGATCACATGTAAGTCACACGTTACTGAGAATTAGTCAAGAAAGATAAAAACTGAAAAAAGTCTAGATTCAGAGACGAAGTCACTGGTAACAGCCACAGAGCCCCAAACACTGCTGCTCAGCCCTCCAAGCCCGGCCGCCAGCTCCAGCCCCCACAACCACCGCATCAGGATTCCCCTGCTGGCAGAGAACAGGGCTTTCTCAGTAAGCTTCTTAGAGGATTCCCTGGCAGCTCTCCTGGCTGGCTGCCTTATCTGCATCGTGGGGCCAGCCAGGGGACACTCACTGAGGTGAGGTGTGCATGGCAGTGAAGGCTCAGCACCACGACGCCTGCTTCCCTCACCCATCTGGCTGCCTGATGGGCCAAGTGGATGCAGTGGGAAGTGACGGCACCACTCCGCCGTCAAGACACCAGGTCCTGTCATGGCTCTCCCTCTTAAGATCAGCTCAAAAGGCACTTAAATGCCAAAGCAGTTTTCCCATTGGTATAACAGTGGTTAAAAATGACAATGAGAAGCCAAGCACAAGTCCACAGTCCCAGCAATCTGGAGGCTGAGGCAGGAAGATGACTGCAAATTCAAGCCCAGCTTGGGCAACTTAGTGACTTAGCAAGACCATGTCTCTTAATAAAAAGGATGGGGATGGGGGTTGGAATACAGCTCAGTGCAAAGGCTCTGGGTTCAATCCCTAGTACTGAAAAAAAAAGTGACCATGAAGTATGTATCAAGCACTCCACAAACAATATTAGCTATTATGAATTCATATTCATTCAACAGTTGTTTACTATGCTAGGAAATGCAGCTGTGGTAGCCAGACAAGTCCATGTCAAGCATTACCACTAATCTAGCAGCCAACTCAGGCAAGGGAAAAGCAGAAAGCACTGAGCAAGTTTTGTGGGGTAGGGGAACAAAAGTGGCACTCAATTCAGGCTTGGTAGGGAGCGACTGGTGCCACAAAAAAGGTTTGGTTGCTCTCTCCTCTCTCCTCTCTCCACAGGCTTTCACTATGTAGTTCAAGCTGGCCTTGAAATTTCAGCCACCCTCCTGCCTCAGTTTGGTTCCTCTCTTTAAGCCTCTACAGTCTACATCTGGGTAAAGAGGCAAGCATAGGAAAACAATGAGAAGAAAAGTTCCATGGAAATACCCAGTGTCATATTGGGTGTTATGTGGCTCTTTTTTTTTTTTTTTTTTTTTCCTCCCGCAAGCCACCTACCTCACTCATCTGCATGGCAGTGCAGACCTATAATCCCAGGACTCAGGAGAGGCTGAAGTAGGAGTTCAAGTCAGCTTGGCCCACATGTTTCAAAAATAACAGGAAAGGGCCAGGGCTTTAGCTCAGTGGTTCTGCCGCCTGCGTCACAAGTGCAAGGACCTGAGTTCGATCCCCATTACCAAAATATAAAAAAAAAAAAAAAAAACAGGAAAAAAAAATGTTCCAAAGACAAAAAGTTGAGCGGCAAGGCTACTGTTTTATATCTTCTTCTTTTTTTAAAAAAAAAGTCATGGCCTCACTCTGCAGTTCGGACTGGCCTCGAACTCGCAGTAATCCTCCTGCCTTAGTCTTCTGTCCGGCTTCTGTCATCTTTAAGAAAGACAGCAGCCCAGGACCCTCATAGGGCTGTCAAGGGCTCAAACCCCTCTCAGAAGAGGCCTGCCCGAGCAGAAGCCTGGGTTCCTGCAAGATCGCTAGCAGCCTGGAGGAGCTCCCTACCTCCTTTCAGGTTCTCCCCTATGCTAGGCTCGGTTTTGAACAGCTACCCGGTTACCAGCTTGGGATCTCCCAGCCCTGCAAGCAAGCACCGCCTCCCCACTGACTGGCCTCAGGCAGGAACAGGAGAGGGCGGTGGCCAGCAGAGGGCGGAAGACACTGCAGGAGCCTCGCCTCTGCGGCCTACACTACCCATAATCCTAAGTGGTAGACGACAGAAGAGGATGTTAGAGGACTGCAGCCTGTGTGGAAGCAAGGCCTGAGGCATCGGAGGCCAAGGGTCTAGAGCCTGAAAACCAGGGCTTCCTAACTCCTGGACCTCTGAGAGCCTCTCCAAGAACCCTACCCACAGGCATTCAGCCAAGCTGGAGCACACGAGGAAGGAGAGGATTGTTCCTGAACTTTTGCCCTTATTTGAAGTCAAAGTGGGTGCGTGTGTGTGTGTGTGTGTGTGTGTGTGTGTGTGTGCGTGCGCCCGTGCAAGCCACTGGAGGCTGCAAGCCTGTGAGTGATTTTATTCTGGATCAAATTCAGAGCCTGCCTTGCACTAGACAGAAGCCCCTTCACTGGCACACTCCCCCATACAGCCCCATGCACTGAGCCTTTCTTTCCTGGTCTCTTAGTTGTAAAAAGAGGCAGAACAATCAGGGTTCACAGGTTGGTCCAGCCAGCAACACTGGGGTTTGGTTATCTCCTCCTCCTAGCAGAAAGTCTGGACTTTGATGACAGCTGTGCTGTGGCCTCCGCTATATTCTGACCACTCTCTACGACCTTTGCTCCAGGCAAATCAGATAACTGCATAGTGGAGCCAGGTTTAAGTACCCTGGTTCTTCCTGTAGTGCATTAACCAGAGCTGTCAGGCTGAACGAGAGGACACGAGTGTTCTACATCTACCCACTAGATCTGGCCCAGCTGCTCCCCCACCCGCCACCACCTACTTCTCCAACTTTCCCTACAAAGTAGTCATGTAGGGTTCTGGATTTCTGAACCTCCAGACCACAGGGACCCATGGCCACTGAAGAGCTTAGGAACAGACTTAAAGTCAAGGATCCCTGCCCAAGATGAAAGGGGGTAGTGGAGGCCCCCAAAGCAGGGTCCTTTTCCTGTACTCTCAATTATAATAATGATAGTTTTCTCAAGGGTGAAGTAGGTATGAGACCAACTGCAGTACCAAAAAACAAACAATGCCTGTAGGGTGCATAGGTCTGTAGGGTGAGGGTGGGAAGGATTTCCACAAGGCCAACAGTCTGAACCAAGTAAAGGATGACTAGCAGCAGCATTCTTTCTACCAGAATGGTGTAGGAAAGGCATTCTAGGCAGGACAGTCTGAGTAAAAGCAGGGAGGGACAGCCCAGCGCGGTGGCGCACGCCTACAGTCCTAGCTCTCAGGAGGATGAAGCGAGGCTGAAGCAGGAGGATGAGGAGTTCGAGGCCAGACTGAGATACAGGGCAAGACCCTGTCTCCAGGAGGGGAAGAGGGACAGGGAGGAATGGAAAAGGGCAAGAAGGGAGGAAAGAAATAGAAGCAGTTAGATATCTCCAAAAACCAATTTGCCAAATGCAACAAGAGCAAAAGGCCCTATCACCACGCTTAGGAGTTAGGCTTTAAGGCCTGAACTGCGAGCCGCTGAAGGATCTCTGGGAAGGCCGTGCTGCATTCAGGGCTGAGGGAGAAACCTGGGACAAAATATGAAAACACTGGGGAGATGGGGTAGCCTCTGACCTCTGAGGGTGGAGGAAGGCACTGCGACTCCTCGAGGGACTCCCAGGTCGGCCAGTCCCGCGTTCCCTCCGCCGGGCCCGAGCGGGAGGCGGCACCAG
>NW_022900915.1:18609613-18617033 GCF_012274545.1 Fukomys damarensis
CTCTGCACCCGGCCGGGTTACCAGGCTGAGCGACCCGGGGCGCTGAACTCCGCCCCGCGCTCGCCCTGTGAACTTGGGTGAAACGCTTTTGTCTCTGAGGATCGGGTCCCCGGCGGCCGAGGGGAAGATGCCGACGAAAGCGCCTCCGCGTGTCGACTTGGCCCGCCGTGGCCGATCGTAGACTGTGGGCAGGGCCGTTTTCCTGCACCCGGCCGGGTTACCAGGCTGAGCGACCCGGGGCGCTGAACTCCGCCCCGCGCTCGCCCTGTGAACTTGGGTGAAACGCTTTTGTCTCTGAGGATCGGGTCCCCGGCGGCCGAGGGGAAGATGCCGACGAAAGCGCCTCCGCGTGTCGACTTGGCCCGCCGTGGCCGATCGTAGACTGTGGGCAGGGCCGTTTTCCTAGGCAGCAGCAGTCTCGGTCCCCTCAGCCTCTTCCCAGCCAAATGGGCCCCTGAATAAAGGGCGAAACCAAGAGAGCTTCGAGGGGCTCTTTCCAGAAGAAAATCAGGCTTTCGGAAGGCACTTTGCTATTCCAGGGTTCACAGAGAGGAGGCTCCAATCCCAGGTTCTCCCCTTACCAGCTGGTTGATGCTGGGAAGGGTAACCATGCTCCACAAACCTCAGTGCCTCCCCAGGTGAAATGGGGATACCGGTTCCTGTTTGGTTCCTGTTTTGCAGGTTTGTAGTGACTTCTGAGAGTAGGATCAAGCGAAGTGGAGTGTGTGTAAAGTACCTATCACGGAGTAGGTAGGTGCAAGCTAGAGTGTCTGGTTATTTTTCCTTAAGCACTACCACCTTGGGGAACCTGCCCCTCTTGGTATCCTTGGGGATTGTTTTCATTGTTTTGCGGGCCCTGAAGATCAACCCAGGGCCTCCTACTTGCTAGTCAAGTGCTGTGCCATTGAGCTCAATACAGAACCTTCATCAGAGGCATAACTGTGGCCCTAATGTCCTCATTTCTCAGTTCAACCAGGGCCCCAATAACCTGCTGACCCTGTCTCTACCTCCTCTGGAGCAGAGCTGACCTCCTGGGTTGTCTGGCAAGGGTAAAAAGAACCTGGAGGAAATTGAGGTTCCCATCACAGCCAGAACCGGGTATCTAGGACACCGTCCCCTCCCACACCTGTTGTCAGTATCACACCTACACATTTCACCAAGAGATGGGTATCAGTCTCAGAAGAGCATTTCCCAATCCTCCCTGGTTGGCCTTCGTAAGTCCTCCCTGTCCTGGAGTCCCACTGGAAAGTAATCTGAATCTCCCTGGGCTCTCCTGCTGAGCTGCACTGAGCAGCCCCATAGGTTCTGGGAACATTTGTGGGCGCACAATAGATGTGTGTCACCCGTGGCCTTGTTTTCTTTCATCCTTGTTGGGCAAGGAGGCTGTGGTTGGCATGGTAACTTTCCCTGTAAAAGTTGCAGCCCTCAAGGATGCTTTTCAGTTCCAGCATGGATGCAGATCCTTCCCCCACTGTAGGCCACAGAGTGACAAGTAGCTGTGTCATCTGGGCCTGAACCAGAATGTGGCACTGGCAGCAGAATGGAAAGACTGGTTCCTGGAGGGCAGCCAAGGGAGTCGCAGACAGGACCTCCTTCTGCCCTGCAGTCAATCCTTGGCTACCCAGAGAAACCAGTTCTGAGGCCAGAATATTAGGGCACCCCTTGGGGTCTTATGCTGAATAATAAATAGATCTTCACTAAAACCAGGCACCTGGAAAATGGCATGATGCCCGGTGCTTCATTCAGCAGAATAAACTGATAAACCACAAAGCCTCCAGAATCCAGTGATTTCCTTTCTTCCTTCAGTGTCTCCATGGAATAAATGCTTGTTAACCATCTCCTGTGTTCCAGTTTCTCATTCATGATTTTTCCCCCATACATTATTTCTTTTTGGAGGGTGGTACTAGGGATCAAACTTGGGACCTTGCTTTTTTTTTTTGGTTTTTTGAGACAGGGTCTCACTAGGTAGTTGAGACTGACCTGGCACTCACTATGTAGCCCAGGCTGGTCTCAAACTCACAGCAATCCTCCTGCTTCAGCCTCCCGAGTACTGGGATTACAGGCTTGCACCACCATGCCCGGCAGGGCCTTGCACTTTCGAGACAGGCGGTGGAACCACTGAGCTAAATCCCTGGGCCCCCATACACTGTTTCAACTAATTGGCCTCAGAGTCTTTTGAAGGCAGTTTTAGGACATGCAGTTTATAAATTGGCAAGTTGGGGGCTGGGGATTTAGATCAGTGGTGCCATGCCTGTTTCATAAACTCAAGGTTCTGATTTCGATCCCTGGTACAAAAAAAAGACTGGTAACTTGGAACCCAGGACCTTTGTACTGAGCCGTATGCCCAGACCCTTTTCATCTTTCTTTCTTCTTTTTTTCTTCTTTCTATTTTTAATTGAGGCAGGGTCTCTGTATAGTTTGAAGCACATGCCTGTAATGCCAGCACTTGGGAGCTAAGGCAGGAGGATCACTGTGAGTTCGCTATGAGACCTACAGCCTGGGCTATGTAGCAAGCTCATGGTGGTGGGGTGATAGCACCAAGAAGACTGGACTCAGTTCTCCAGATCCCCTGTTCACATCCTTTCCAGGAGGTCCCTGTGCTCTTTAGTATTTGTTGCTGAACAATAAAGAAAGTAATCCTTCCTCAAGACATAGCCTGTCTAGGTCGCACTCAGGAAGGAGGGTGGCATCCAGTCTGCCCACGTGGTCCTCTGCAGCAGCCCCAGCAGCCTTAAGCCAAACGCTTCTCCCTCCCAGCTGCCCTGTCTCTGTCTTGGAGTTTCCCCAGCAGAATGCAAGCTGAGGGAAGGAGATTCCTCCCAGCTGCCAGCTTCATCCCAGCAAAGTCACATCAGAGCCAGCCAGGCTTCCCTCCAACCCTCTAGAGTGAGAATGGACAGCTCCCCTGCAAACGGGAAGGGAGAGACACACACAAAATAGAGGAAACTTCCCATCTTTCTCTGCAGGCTGAGAAGCACTTGGCGTTGAGCAGTAGCTCATGCAGGTGAGCAAGATTAATAACCCTGAACTCTGGGGACTGTAAACTGTCAAATGAGTCGATGACTTGGCACAGATTGGCCCTCAAGAGACCATAGTAGGACAGCCTAGGTTGGAGTGTGGAGAAGCAGCTCTCAGAAAGAAGAGAGCCCCTGGATCTCCCCCTCCCCACAGCTCCTGTCTGAGTGTCATTCTTCTGTCAGGGTTTTCTTTCAGAAAGACAAGAAACGTAGCCAGGTATGGTTTGGATTCCCAGCCCTTCGAGAGTCCGAGGCAGAAAGATTGCAAGTTTGATCCCAGCCTTTTGTCTCAAAACAAAAGAGGAACTGGCCATAGTGCCCCACACCTGTAATGCTGGAATTTGGGAGGCTGAGGCAGGACGATTGATACACATTCAAGGCAAGCCTGGAATACATAGTGAATTCAAAGCCAGCCTAGACTACATAGCGAGACCCTGTCTCAACAACCATCCCCCCGCCGCAAAAAAAAAGATGAAAGGGGCTGGGTATGTAGCTCAGTGCAAAGGCCTTGGGTTCAATCTTTTTTTTTTTTTTTTTTGGTACCACGGATCAAACTCATGACCTTGCGCTTGTGAAGCAGACGCGGTGCCACTGAGCTACATCCTCAGTCCTCAGTCTTCAGTACCACACACACACACACACAAAGATCATTTCTTGGCAACTGGAATGGGTAAGAGAGGGAGAACGGAACTGTGAGGTTGTGACCTTAACCGGAACAGGGAAGGTGTGTTAACAGTTGATACTTATCACAACGTGTCAACCACTCTTCACTTATTATCCCATTTACCCCCTCCCGGGGAAGTCCTGCTATTCCTAGGTACACACTCTGCAAAGAGCTTTATCGCCATTCTATCCCCTGCTCTAGAAGAGAGATCTATAACACCTCAATAACTTCCAATTAATGGGAGTACACTGGCACTACATAGATACTGTCTCATTTAATCTTCATGACAACCAACAGCATGGAACCATTATGCCTGTTTCCTATTTTCTACAGATAAAAACTCACGGCTGGGCTGTGTCTCTCGATGGTAGAGCATTTGCCTGCCATGCATGAGGCCCTGGGTTTGTTTTGCTTTGTTTTGTTTTGGTACTGGGAATTGAACTCCGGACCTTGAGCTTGCAAAGCGGGCAGCGGAACCACTGAGCTAAATCCCTGGCTCGAGGCCCTGGGTTTGATCTTCAATGCTGGGTAAAAAGGAAAACCAAGAAACCAAGGCTATGAGGGGGAGAGGACTTGGCTGTGATCACTAAGTAGGTAAATGGCAGAGGAAAGGATTAGAATTGGCATCCCTGTAACTCTAGAGTACTTATACTTTACCACTTTGCTTTGCTGCCCCCAGAACACCAAAGCTTATTCACCCCTCTGGGGGCTCCTGCTCCAAAAGGCTGAGACCGCAGAAATCTGCCACACTTCATTTCCCTAGAATTCAGCACACACTAAAATCCTGGCTTAGTTCAGACTTGCTGCTGGAGCACTTTCAGGGCCTGGAAGAACAGGTGGGAAAGGGTAACGTGGGGCCCTGGGTCTCGGACTTGCTGCCGAGTGGCTTCCCTGCTCCAGTCATAGACTCCAGCAGCAGGAGGAGGCCCTGGGAGGGTCGCACTACCCCTCCAAGCCCTGAGGTTTCCCAGAGAGATTCAAAGATGACTCGATGAACGGCCAGTCGGAGGCCTCGGGGAACCCAAGCAGGAGACATGGTGGACAGCCGAGCAGCCTGGCTGGGAGATGGAGGAGCTGCGCCCCTTAGCCAGTGCCCCTCTCTCTCAGCTCTGCTGTGCTGGTACAGGAGACGCCTGGCTCCCACTCGCAGAGGCTTGTGGGGTGGGAAACATTTGAATCCTGAATCAGTGGCAAGGTTCCACTTGATTTTCCCAGGAACACGAAGTCAAGGATGCAGCAGTCTGTATGGAGAGGAGGGGGAAATGGAAAGTGAGAAAGAATAGTGTTCACTTCCTTCCTTACCATCTCAATTGATTTTTTTTGTCTTGTTTTGTTTTTTGTTTTTTTGGTACCACAGATGGAACTCAGGACCTTGTGCTTGTGAGGCAGGCATGGATGCCACTGAATTAAATCCCCAGCCCTCAATTGGTTTTTTTTTTTAAAGATTGATTCTCTGTGTAGTTCAGACTGGCCTTGAACTCACTGTGTAGCCCAGGGTTGCCTCGAACTTGTAGCAATCCTCCTGCCTCAGCCTCCCGAGAGCTGGGACTACAGATGTGTACCACACCTGGCCTCAGTTGATTTACCTTTTGTTTGTTTATTTGTTTTGGTGCCAGGAATCCAACTCAGGACCTTGAGCTTATTTTTTTGTTTTTTGAGGCAGGGTCTCACTTTGTAGTTCAGGCTGGCCCTGAACTCACTGTAGCCCAGGCTGGCCTTGAACTCACAGCAATCCTCTTGCCTCAGCCTCCCAAGTGTAAAGAATTAGAGATGTGGGCCACCACACCCAGCTTGACTGATTTTCAGAGCATCTTATTTACTTGTTTATTCCACCATACATGTGATGTATGCTCACTGAAGACAATATGTGTTGTAGAAATGAAATTAGTGTGTTTCTCCCCCTACCCCCTTTTTTTCTTACTTATCCACAAAAGGTTTCCAGGTCAGAATTCATGCTTACTCTTCAGATAGGGGAGTTTAGCCTTTGCTAGCCCTAGTCCTGGGTCTTCTGGGGATTATGCTTACTTTCCTTGGTTGGTTGGTTGGTTTGCTTGTTTGTTTTTGAGATTGGGGCAGGGGGGGTCTCACTATATTCCCAGGCTAGAATGGAACTTATGAGTTCAAGCGGTCTTTCTGCCTCAGCCTCCCCAGTGTCTGGGACTATAGGGCTGCGTCATCATGCCAGCTAGTTCTAGATGTCTTGTGATGCAGAATCCAACTGAGTATTGGGGGTGCTGGCAACTGGTCGGGAGGATGAGAGAATAGGAAGGAGAGGAAGTGAGAATGAATGAGTTACAGCGCCTGAAAGCTTGAGAGAAAGAAAGGGCACAGCTGCTGCCTGGCAAGTGCGGCGGCGTCCTGATTCCAATCCCCAGGAACAAACCAAACCAAACCAAAACAAAAACCAAAAGAGGAAGGAGAAGCGGGAGGGAGAAAGAAAAGGGAAGAGTTAGAAAGGAGAGGAAAGAGGAAATTTATAAAATTTTGCTGTGGGTCAAGGAGATATCCTGTAATTCCCCAAGTAGAGATTAAAATAACTTTATTTTTCTGGATCCAGAGTCATAATCCTTTATTTTCACCTCCATGGATAGCACTGAATATGGAGACATCCAAAATTTTTATTAGGGTTCCATACAGGGACTGTAAATTATTATCTGATATAAGAAAGAAGTGATTCAATTATTCATTGTTTTGTTTTGTTTTGGTACTGAGGATTGATCCCAGCGCCTTCACATTGAACTACATCCCAGCTATTTTTTATTTTTTATTTCTTTATTTTGAGGCAAACTTGTTAAGTCACTAAGTGTCCCAGGCTGGAGTCAAACTTAGCATTCCTCTCGCCTTTGTCTCCAAGCGTGCTAAGATTACAGATGTGCACCACCAGGCCCAGTGCATCCTGCCTTTTGTCCACCTATGATTCAGTCTAAAAAGTTCTGGCTAATAAATACAAATGGAATGATACAATTACAAAATCACCATTTTGCAAGTCCTAATGAGATTTCTTAGGATCGCCCATAATGGAGGAACACTGGGCGTGGCTGAATGCACCTGTAGTCCCAGCTACTCTAGAGGTTAAGGCAGGAGGACTGATAGAGCCCAGGAGTTCAAGGCCAGGCTGTGCAACAGAGCAGGACCTCATCACAAAAAGGGTCAAGGAAGGGTTCTTGTAACGTTTGTGAAAGATAGGAGGAGCACTTGATAATACTAATGACCCTTGAGCCCAGCAATCGCTTTTAACATCACAAAAACAGAGACACTTACCCAAGAGAACTAAAAGCATAGGTTCGTGAGGATGCCTATAGATAATGTACATAATAGTAGCATTATTCACTGTAGCCAAAAGGCAAAGCCAACCCAAATGTCCATCAATTGCTGAATAGTTGAACAAAACATGATCTATCCATACAGTGGAATATTATTCACCCATAAAAGAATGAAACAGTGGGATGAGGATATAGCTCAGTGGCACCACTCCTGTCTCACAAGTGCAAAGTCCTGAGTTTGATCCCCAGTACTGCAAAAAAGAAAAAGAAGAAAAAAAGAATAAAATAGTGATACATGATACAACATGGATGAACCTTAAAAATATTGTGCTAGGAGGTATTTTTTTTCTGGTACCAGGGGTAGAAAATAATATTATGCTAAAAGGGGCCGGGAATTTAGCTCAATGGTTTTGCCACCTGCCTTGCAAGTACAAGGTCCTGAGTTTGATGCCCAGCACTAAAAAAAAAAAAAAAAA
>NW_022900915.1:18617099-18628640 GCF_012274545.1 Fukomys damarensis
AAAAAAAAAAAAAAAAAAAAATTGAAGGGCTGGGGATGAGGTGGTATACTTGCTTAATATTCACAAGGCCTAGGTTTAAACCCCAGACTATAGAAAAGGAAGGAAGGACAGAGAAAAGGAAAGGTTTGTTAAATAACAATTAAAATGCAAGATATCAGATTCCAAAAGTGGGAAATTCCTCAGGACAAATAATCTAGTTACTTTAATACATAGGACCGGAGATTTAGTTCAGTGGTTCCGGCACCTGCCTCACAAATGTAAGAACCTGAGTTTGATGCCCAGTACCAATAAATTAATTAATAACAAGAATTATTATGACTGAAAAGAAACTTGAGATATATCAATCAAATGTAAAGTGTGGTGTTTTTGAGTCCTGACTCAAACAAAGGGACTCAAAAATACCTATAAAGATGTGTAATGTGTGTGTGTGTGTGTGTGTGTGTGTGTGTGTGTGGCTTCCTAATAAAGATATACACTTAAGTATTTACAGATGAAACTGCATAATATCTGAAATTTGCTTCAATATAATCCAGTGTGTATGGGAGGAAAAAGGAGAGTAGTAGAAGAAACGAGATTGATTTTAAATTGATAATTTTTGAACTGGTTCATTGATACAGAGAAGTTCCTTACACCATTCTCGTCTATTTTTATGAATAGTTAAAAATTTCCACAATAAAACAATGAAGTTTGGGACTGGGAATGTAGCTTAGTGGTATAGCATCTACCCAGCATTGCTAGGACCTGAATTCTCTCCCCAGAATTAAAAAAAATATATATGAACCTGGGCATGGTAGCGGTCACTTGTAACCCCAGCACTCAGGAGGCTGAGGCAGGAGGATGGAAAGTTTAAGCTCAGCCCAGGCAATTCAGTGAGTTAGCCAGATCCTCTCTCAAAATAAAAAACAACAACAACAAAAAAGGCTGGGAATGTAGCTCAGAGGCAGAGTGTTTTCCTAGGATGTATGAGGCCCTGATTTAATCCCCAGTACCACACACACCCAAAGCATGCATAAAATCTGAAGTGATGCGTCTGAATTATTGTTATTATTGCCATAACTGGATCAGAAGTGGAGTAGGGGCACCAGGTTCTGAGAAGCAAGAAGCTTGCAGTCTTGTCTCCCAGAAACACAAATGAAGCTGTCTACCCGCTTCCGAATGCCTTCAGGAGAAATCTTTAGGGCCATCCTTCCAAATCTGGCCCCAACCTGCCCTTCCAGCCTCATCCCCACCCCTCATTCCTTGTTTCCGGGCCACATGGTCATTAACTTGCTACTTCCTGAATGTGGTGGCCTTTGCATTTGCTAGTCCCTCCACCTGCAAGCCTTCCTCCTATGAACTCCTAATCTTCTTTCTCCACCCTATTCCTCTGCTCCCGGACAGAATTAGTCATTCCCTACCCTGGACACACCTCCAATCTATCACACTGTCTGGTAATTATTTCTTTCCACATCTCCCCCACCCAATTCTTCACTGCCCCAGATTGTCTATCCTGTTTATCCTTCTGTGCTCAAGGCTTTAATGTAGCAGGTATGGTTTTGGGGGATAGATATGTCTGAGTGGCTTTAAGAGCCTCATAGATTTGGGATGGTCCATTCCTGAGTATGGTCTCAAGAAAGCGGCCCACACTTTGGCTCTTCCTTCCAAGAGGCCCTCACTAAATTGGGGAACAAGAGGGCTTGGGATTTAGCTCAGTGGCACTGTGCCTGTTTCACAAGTTCAAGGTTCTGAGTTCAATCCCTGGTACCAGAAAAAAATTGGGGAACAAGAAAGCAAACAAGTCGCCTAACCCATAAATCACTTACAAGACTACCTGGTTAACATCAAGTCGGTGAAAAGCTGAAGAAAGAAATTTAAGAGAAAGGCTTTGAGTCTAGTAGTATGTGTGAGTCACATGTCGGAAATGGGGATGGAAAGAGAATTCAAAGACAGAGCCAAGATCTCACCAGTTCTCTAAGAAATAGCCCAGGAAGCTGGATTTGGTGGTGCACACCTGCTACTCAAGAGGCTAAGGCAGGAGGATCACATGAGCCCAGGAGCTCCCAGTCAGCCTGGGCAACACTAACACAATTAATCACTCAATCAGTCAATCAGTGTATCAGTCAGTGAAATCACCTGAAGGAACTCCGTGAACTAATAAAGTAACAACCCCTCCTGATTTTTTTGGGGGGAGGATACAAAGTCCCTGGATTCTCTCTTCCTCTTCTGTCTCATACGTGATAAGCAAATGCTCTACCACCGAGCTACACCTCCAGCCCTGTGTTTTATGTTTTTGTTTTTTGTTTTTCAATGCTAGAGACTGAACCCAGGGTCTCTGCGCTGAATTATATCCCTAGCCCCTTTTAAATTTTTTATTTTGAGACAGGGTCTCACTAAATTATTGAGGCAGTGCTTGAACTGCAATCACTCCTGCCTCAACCTCCCAAGTGCTGGGATTATAGGCACACACCACTGTTTTAGGCTTTTCCTGAGTTTTCAGAAATCCTACAGCCTAGAAACTTAGAAGCCAGCACCAGCTGTTGATGCTTCTATCCTGCCGGTCCCTAACAAATCATCCACCAGCGGGGAACATTAAACAGCCAACCTGCATCCAGTCAGCAAAGACTGAGAGCCCCAAGTTCTTAGGACCCCACTCCAATCCCAGCACACACCAGGATATCGGCAAGTGTCAGCTTGTCTGTTGCACTGGGAATCCAGGCCCAGATCTCCCCTGTAACTTCAGCTGCGCTTTACACTCTTGGTGGCCCACTAAGGAAAGGCAGAGGTCTCAGTTACAATGTGATCGCAGAACTGGAACATGGAAATGGGATCGAGTACAGCCTGTGGGATCTATTGGCCAAGCGGGGCCAATATTCCAAAAGAATCCCTGGGGAAGAGCCCACAAAAGTCAGCAATAAAGGATAAGTGTCCAGGTGACCTCTTATGATCAGTCTCCCGGGGCAACTTCTCACATCATCTCAGCCCCTTCCTCTTTTGGAGATAGGAGGGTCTTATCAGTCCCTAGCCACCTTCTACCACATACTTTTCTCTCTTGGAAAAGTGTCCCGGGGTCTTATGCGCACTTTCCAGGCTGAGAAGATAATGACAATAGCCTTGCCCACCTATCTCCTTACTAGGAAGAGATAAACAGGAGTTTGGAATAAAGCAATAAAAATGATGAAGGGGCTGGCTCTGTTTACTCAAGGAAAGATTAAAAGCAGCAAATCTTTTGGGAAGCTGGGCTGTGACTGTTGGGGAGATGAGTGGTTATTGTCTCACAAGAGACAGAGGTGAGTAAATAGGGAGGGAGGAGTCAGAAACTCTCAGGGAAACTTTGGAGTAAACAGGAACACATCCGCACTAACGCTTGTGCTCCGATGTTCACAGCCGTTTTCTTTGTAACAGCTGCAGAGGGACTTGATCCAAATATCCACCCATAGGTGAAAGGATGAACAGATTGTGGTACAGCCATATAATAGATGTACTCAGGCAGGAGTGAGGGATTTATACACACAACACGCCTGACTCTCAAAGTAGCGACGCAGGCTAACGGTATAGCTCAGTGGTAGAGTGCTTCAGATACAAAAATAAATAAAATGATGCTGCTAGGTGTCCTGGTACACATTTGTAATCCCAGAACTCGGAGGCTGCCCAGCCTGGGCAATTTAGGGATCTATCAAGGCTCTGCCTAAAATGAATGAATGAATGAATAAATAAATAAATAAATAAAAGGCCTGGAGGACCGGGGATTTAGCTCAGTGGTTCTGCTGCCTACCTCACCAGTGCAAGGTCCTGAGTTCAATCCCCGGTACCAAAACAAAAAAAGGCCTGGAAATGTAGCTCAGTGAAAAGGCCCTGGATTCAACCCCCTAGTACTGCCAAAAAGAAAGAGGGTGTGGTGGTGAGTGAAAGAAGTTAGATCAAAATGAGTACACACTGAATGATTCCAAGGAACACTAAAAAAGGCAAACCGATCTACAACAAGTGTTACTTGGCGAATATGAGGCCAAAGGAAGGAAAGATCACCAACGGAAAAGCAGAAACTTTTGGAAGTGATGGTGTGCTCAGTTTCTTCATTGCGGTGAAGGTTGTCTGTGGATATGTGCGTCGTAACTCATCAAATTGTACCCTTTTCCCCGCTAGAGCTGGCAATGGAACCCAGGGACTCACACGTGCTAGGTATGTGCTCTGCCACTGTGCCACACCCTCAACCCCAAATTATATACAGTCTATTATACATCAATTGTAGTTCCACAAAATTGTAAAAATACTTTTTGAAACCCTTAGCATCAA
The DNA here is from genome assembly GCF_012274545.1 of Fukomys damarensis. Classification (NCBI taxonomy): domain Eukaryota; kingdom Metazoa; phylum Chordata; class Mammalia; order Rodentia; family Bathyergidae; genus Fukomys; species Fukomys damarensis. The sequence goes on from NW_022900915.1 coordinate 18,621,369, forward strand.
GGAAAATAGCGAGAACTCCCCCCAAAGGGGAATGAGATAAATTTATTAGCTCTGAGGAACTGAGCCACCACTTCCCACTCAGAGACATTTTCTAGGGAGTTTCTCCATAAAAGGTCATCCTAGGTTCTAGTTATGGGAAAATGAGCACAGGGAAAAAAAAATGCTGAAGTAGAGGGCTACACTGACTATTTGGGTGCAAAATCTCATTAGCTCCCAAAGGGTTCTGGGTAAAATGCTGAAATCTTATTTACTTGACGTGATTCTTTTAGAGTTGGCCTCATTTCCCTCAGGACACTGGGATCTCAGTTTTCCCAGTCTCTTCCCCTCTTAAGAGGCACCCAGTGTGGCACAAAGTTGTGAAATTTTCTGGGACTGGGGAGGGGACCTGACAGGGAAAACCTCCAACCTTGTCGCAGCTATACCAGGAAGTAGGAGGAGGCGCAGGGCTACCTCAGAGGGACAACCTGGCCGGCCTTGCTGAGTGCTTGGAACTTTTCCAGTGAATGAGGACGAGCATTCCCGAGCTGAAAGAGTCCCTCTCAGGTACCAGGAGGAAGGGCTCCAGGGTCCTTAGGCCCTGGTTCTGTTACTTCACATCTAAACCCTCCTCAGCTGGCTGAGTTTCCTCCTGCTGTCCCTGTCCCCTGCTTCCACCCTACTTGTCTGTCTAGTCTCCATCCTTCCACATTCCTGAAGGCCTACATGGTGATGTTCTCAGGTAGCATTTAGGTGTTCAACACTCTCCTCCAGCACTGCCTATCAGCACTGTCCTGAGTCTTTGGTTTCAGATTTTTCTCCTTCAAGAAAGAGTTAAAGGGTGGGGAATTTAGCTCAGTGGTTCTGCTGCCTATCTCGCAAGCACAAGGACCTGAGTTCTATCCCCGCACACACAAAAGAAGAAGGAAGGAAGGAAGTTAAAATCAGCACATTCTCAGGAGGCTGAGGCAGGAGGATTGCAGTGAGTTTGAGGCCAAACTGAACTACATAGTTAGTTCAGGGCCAGCTTGAACTATGCAACAAGACTCTCTCAAAAAACTTAAATGAATAAAAAATAAAATAAAGTAAACATGTTTACTATCTGTTTTTGGTTCTAGGAATCAAAACCAGAGGCTTTTGGCATACTAGGCAAGTATACTACCACTGAACTGCATCCCCAGTCCACATTTTCTTGCTCTGCATTTTTTTTTTTCTTTTCTCTTTTTTAAGTACCAGGGATTAAACCCAGGGCTTTCACGCTAAACTAATCCCTCAGTCCCCTCTTCTCTCCTCTTCCCTCCCCTACCCTTCCCTTCTCTTCACCTCTCCCCTCCCTCCCCTCTCCTCTCTCTTTCCTTTCTTCCTTTTGTAGACAGGGTCTTGCCTTACAGTTCAGGTTGGCCTTGAATTCACTATGTAGCCTCAGGCTGGCCTTGAACTCATGGTAATCCTCCTGCCTCAGCTTCCAAAATGCTAGGATTACAGGTGTACACCACCATACCTAGCTTTACTTTTTATTTCCATACAGAGTCTTGCTAAATCACTAATTCCCCAGGCTGGGCTGAAACTCACACTCTTCCTGCCCCAGCCTCCCGGATAGGATTACAGGTGTGCACCACCAGGCCCAGCTTAATATACTTTCCTTATTCTTACATCAGCCAACACATTCACTACGCTACAGGTCTGCAAAATGAAGCCAGATTTTGAGATGTGTCCTGCTTCAACCATGTGAAGGGGCTTGAACTTGGACTGTCAGAACCTAAAGAAATCCTGGTGCCAGGACTCATGAAAATAGCCAGCAAGCTGGACAGAATCTCTCAAGCCATGTGCATCAGACTGGACATGCTATCAGGGCCTTATCCCAGAGGTGAGGTATCAGTGAGGTCTGGGGAAACCAGCCAGGGAATCCCACTGTGAGGCACTGAAAAGTTTGAAACTGCCTTAAAGGAACAGTATCTCTTTCATGTTTTATTCTCACTGAACTTTGTTTCTTGGGAATCTGGGGTGAGAAACTCCTAAGAATGTTAACGGGCACAGACTTGTGTTGCTGAGCCTACAGCGAGATGGGCTGGGAAGCAGTGAGCCAACACTGATGTCCCATCCAGCCCTGGCCATGTGTTAGGAGGCTTGCAGGGAGGGACATGCCCCTGTCCAGAGAAGGCACCTGGTTTCCTGTGTCCAAGCCTAGGAGTCTGAGGTCATGGGAAAGGGCAGTGTCAACAGTGTTGGTGGAGAAAGTCTAGGAAGCAAGACAAAGAACTAGACTAATGCTTAAGGAGTTACTGGAATTCTGCTGGCTCCAAAAGGCGTGGGTTGAGAATTTGGGGAATCCACAGAGAGATAGAAAGGGGTGGAGGTGGGTTGACTTTGACCTTACTCAGGGCCTGATGAGTATGCTGGGCAGAGGGCTATGCCATTCTATGTGATGTTAGCAGTCAGAAGTTAGGAAGCCAAGATGTGGATCTACGCACTGTCTTCCCCATGGATTGGGGTATCTGATCAACTCACAAAACATTCAGGAATCAATGCTGGATAGTAGTGCTTCCACAAATACTCTACTCCATCCACACTCCTAGGTTGGAAACTTAGCCAACATCCCTCCGCCTTTGCAAAAACCAAGGTGACTGTTCTCTATGTAGGCTCCCCAGTTCGATGTCCCACCTTTCCCAAGCCCATGGATGGTTTGGGTGCCTTTCTTTAGGATCCCAAAGAACCCTCAATGCTTGCCTATGTTGTATAGCCCATGCCATGTGGTAACATCTGTCTCCCCAACTGACATTCTGCAATCCTGAAATAGGAACTGCTCTTACTGTGTCTGCCATGGCCAGGTCAAGGCCTCTTACAGAGTGAACAGATGCTTACATATCTGCAAGGATTGCTCCGGGGCACCCTAGGGGGTTGGGGCCAAAAGAAATTAGCACCACATGCTCTCTGAATAATGCAGACAGACTTGGCATGAAGGGGAACAATAGATACCAGGCCAGCCTACTGCCCACTCTGCCCTGTGTCCCAGGAAGCTGCCAAGGCTGGCAGTTCCAGCTGGCAAGTGATGAGGCTTTCTTCCTGGAAGGATTCTTGGCTTGAAAACTGGTCCTTGCCTCTTCTGAGCTTTCCTGCCCTCAAGTTGCTGGGGACGTGACGGGAGGGAGAGAAGTTGAGTCAGCCCCAGCTGTTGTTTCCCAAAGCTCATCTGCCCAGCTCTTGCGTCCCTCAGTTATACATGGCAGGGATTCCCAAGAACACAGGTTTTCCCAGCCCGGGGCATAGGTGGGAGGCAGAGCTGGCCAAATATTGGATGCTGGGAGAATAGCACTGCTTCCAGCCACATACCCATTTTTTTTTCTTTTCCCACATACCCATCTTTAACCGTGACCTTCTTTAGCTTTAACTAACCAAGGCAAAGTTGTAGCCCACCAGAATGAGGGAGAACAGGCCCAGTGCGGATCTAGAAGGGAAGATCCTGTTCCCCAGCATGGGTGTTGTGTATGGGGAGACAGATTTACCCAGGGACACATAATGGGCATGACTCTGGTGGGTACACTGTTCTATCTGTAACAGCCTCGGCCTTGAGAAATTCTCCCAATTGTTCACTAGCAGAGCCCTTCCCCCAGCCCAGGAAACACATACCCAATCACAGCTTCTTTATTTTCCTTTTAATTTTTCCGAAGGATATACATGACATATCCCATGGGCAATAAAGCGCATTCAATGTGTTCATAAGCCAAACAGTCACTTTGTTTAAGCAAACACAAGTACAAAGTAAAATAAAACCACAAAATAATGAACTGCATGTTCATAACATACAAAAATCGCCGCCTACTCAGTAGGTAACTACAACATTCCAACTCCTGAATATATGTATAAATTGACATTTTCAGTTAAAAAAATAGACTTTTGAGAGTTCAGATTTTTAGATTTTGTTTTCTTACATTCTGGAAAGCCAAGGCTCAGCTCAGCCCTCTTTCTTATTTTGCTCCAAAAGCCTCCCCCAAATCATCACTCCCTGCCCCCCTTAAGGCTAGAGGTGAGCATGTCCCTCGCAATTGCACATGTCAAGCCATCAGCAAGGCGTGTCACACGAAAGGCACCAAGACATGAAACTTTTTAAACCAAAAGGGAAGGAGAAAAGGAAAAAAGGAAAAGAAAAACCAAACCATATCTTGCCACATGTGAGAGTACGGTCGAGCAATATTTACAAAAAGGCTAATGGAACAACACTCTGAAACATGCTCGATTAATACCTAGGACTGCTGTTTCAAAAAAAGCTTCAAACTTATTGTTATAGCATCATCACAAAATAGAGGATCACCACTTGTTTGCTTGGCTTTTCTTTTTCCCCCCCCAAAGTGTGGGTCTAATTCCAAATAATACAATAGAATATGCAAATTATCTTCACATCAAGAGTACCCCAGAAAAACAAAATCCATGGCACAGACACTGTACAAGGGTACAGGGCAGGGCTCTGAGGGGCCCGGACCCCATTTTGCCAACTCAATTTTCTAGCACTGAAGGGAGCAAGGGGTCAGGCATACAATGGAGATGATACTGAAATGATTTATCCAATATCCATGCAAATCAAGTTCTTTGGATAGAGGTGAAGAACTTGGACATGGCTGTTTCAGGCAGCTGAAGTCAAAGGGAATAGGAACTGGGCAAGAAGGGAAGTGGGCAGAAAAGGTTGTTGGCCAACAGAACTTCCACTCCAAGTAGAGAGGGAAGACTCGGCTCTAAGAACCTCCACTGACCTAAGAGCATCTCCTCTTACGGCCAGCTCCTCCTCCTGTCCATACGTCTCTGGTGTTTCTTTTTCTCCGTTTCCTTTGCATCCCATTCCCTTAGCAGATTTCAATTGTCCTGGGAGAAAAGGTTGCCGTCATGTCCGAAAGCCCCGTGGAGGCGCTAAAGGAGTTGGTGACAGCCGAGGAAGGGAAGCTGCTGACCTGGGCAGGGAAAGCAGGGGGCACAGAGGCGTAGGTGGTGGCCACCGAGGGCGATGGGAAGCCACTGTGCACGGGGGACGGGTAGGTAGAGGAGCCAGGAGAGGAGTAGGAGGTGGGCACAGGGGATGGGTATGAGGTGGTAGCTGGGGACGGGTAAGAGGTAGTGACTGGGGATGGGTAAGAGGTAGCAACCGGAGATGGGTAGGAAGAGAGGGAAGAGGTGGCTGAAGAGGCCATAACACTTTTTTCTGCCTTCTTGTCCTTCTGCCGCAAGTGGATCTTGGTGTGCCTCTTGCGTTCATCGCTCCTGGCAAACTTTCTCCCACAGATGTCACAGGCGAATGGCTTCTCGCCTGTGTGGGTGCGGATATGGGTGGTAAGGTGGTCACTTCGGCTGAAGTTGCGCATGCAGATGCGACATTGGAAGGGCTTCTGGCCTGTGTGGATGCGGATGTGGCGAGTAAGCTCGTCAGAGCGAGAGAATCTGCGATCACAGGACTCCACTGGGCAGGCATAGGGGCGTTCGTGGGGGGGCGTCTTGCTGGGCCGGTTCGGGTACTTGCGCATGCGGCTGGGTTTGATGAGCTGGGACTGGTAAGTGGTATTGAGGGCCTTTAAGTCCTGGGAGCCCGACTGGTTGGCAAAGGCCTTAATAGTAGAGAGTGGCGTAAGCGAAGGTTGTTGAGTACGGCTCTCCAAGCCTTGGAAGGGCTTCTGGTCTGGGGTGCCCAGGCCCAGATCTCCCTGTTGCTGTGGAAACAGGTAGTCCGGGATCATGGGAACTTGGAAGCCACCTTTGCCAGTTGCAGGGTAGGCTGGAGGTGGGTACTGGAGCACCGTGCCTGCAGAGCCGGGAAAGGCCTGGCCTTGGGGCTCCGGGAAAATGTCAGTGTTGGGTGTGGGAAAGGTGGGTGCCGCAGAGTAAATGGGACTGCTGTCGTTGGATGGCACTGCGCAGCTCAGGGCTGGGCTCTGGGAGGCCGAGGAGGAAGAAGAGGCTGCTGGAGACGGTGTTGAGGATGAGGAGGCTGGTGGGTTGCTCATGCTCACCAGGCCACTGACTAGGCTGAAGAGGGGCTCAGGCCACAAGGTGTTGCCACTGTTGGGTGCAGGCTCCAGAGAGAATCGGCCAGTGTAGGTGATGGGGGGTAGCCGCGTGGTTTGGCTGGGATAGCTTGTCTCCACCATCACCTTCTCATTATTCAAAGAGATGTCAGGAAAAGACTCTGCCAGGAGAAAGAGGAGGGAGGCCTGGTTACTGGAGAGCAATCACTGGAGGACAAGAAGGACCCGGGCTGCCAGACAAGAGGTCAGTTAGCTGCCATCGACTCCTGAGCTGGTTAATAATTGATAGCGGCAGATTGCAATGTTCCTGGACCTGCTCCAGTGGCAGAGCCTGTTTCAACAACAGCTGACGCAAACGCGGAGAATCCCCCTCCACTGCAGCTCCAGTTCCAGCGCTCCGCAGCAGCGGCTGCGCGGGCGAGGGATTCCCGCCAGCAGCCCATGTCCGTGGCTACTGCGCGCCCCCTACCCTGGGCTGCCGGGTCATCCCTGGCAGAACGGGTCGGATCTCCGCCCTTCTTTGGGAACAGGCCACATAGAGACAAGGCAAGCCTTTGGTGGTGGTGGTGGTGGGGTGCAGCCTTGCACATCAAAACAAGCCCTCCCCCTTTCCAGCCACCCACGCAGCTCCAGAGCTCTCCATCCAAAACAAAAGCTGAACCCTCTGCGCACTGCTCAAGTCCAGGGTGGGGGTGTCCCCAGGCATATCCCTAAACCCAGGACTCTGGAGATGCGAGAAAGGGAAGGGAAACCCCGGGTACACCCCTAAGGACCAGGAGCACTCCTGCGGTGATGGTCTGGCCAACAGGATGGAAGCGAAGGAGCTCGCTCTAGGCGCAGGCCACTGCTTACCTGCGGTCAGGTGCTCATAGGGCTGCTCGCCCGGCTCCCCCTGAGGGTTGAAGGCGCTGCCGCTGCCGCTGCCACTGCCCCCTCCACCTGCACCGCCCCCGCTGTTGCTGCTGTTACCACCGCTGCCCTCTGGGGCTCCGGCGGCACCGAGGAACTGGGGAGCCCCGTTATTCAGCAGCATCATCTCCTCCAGCTTGGGGTAGTTGTCCATGGTGGGCGAATGAGGAAAAGAGCCGAACGGGTCGGAGATCTGCAGCGGGGACATCAGCTGCATCTCGGCCTTGGCTGCGGCCATCCCAGATGAGCCGGAGGATGAGCGGGGTGGCAGGGTGGTTGGACGCAGCCCCGTGCTGGTGCTGCTGGGGACGCACTCGCTGGGGCCTGGCCGGGTCACATGCGGGGCGCGGGGCACACTGGGGAGAGAGCAAGTGGGGTTCCC
>NW_022900915.1:18629296-18629895 GCF_012274545.1 Fukomys damarensis
CGGGGCGCGGGGCCTTGAGTCCAGGCTTTAACCAATGGCGTCCTTGGGGAAACTGAGGCTGGGAAATGATGGCCTCTTGGTTCTTGGGACACTGCGTAACAGCAGGAAGTCTGTTTCTCCACCACCGGTCACTGGGCTGGACTACTAGGATTGGGAGTCCCCTCTGCACCACCCAGGACGGAAACGCTGTTCCCTGGTCCTCGCCGGCGGGGCCTTGAGTCCAGGCTTTAACCAATGGCGTCCTTGGGGAAACTGAGGCTGGGAAATGATGGCCTCTTGGTTCTTGGGACACTGCGTAACAGCAGGAAGTCTGTTTCTCCACCACCGGTCACTGGGCTGGACTACTAGGATTGGGAGTCCCCTCTGCACCACCCAGGACGGAAACGCTGTTCCCTGGTCCTCGCCGGGTGAGCTCCCACCTTTGGGGGACCGGATGTGGGAACCCGATTTCCCTAGGACAGTCCCGAGTCCCGTTCCCACTGGGAGCTAAGGGTTTTTGTGGAGGTGGGGCGCTTCCCCGCCTTTATCCAGTCGTAGTGGAGGAGGGGCGCACCCTGCCGGAGTCTATTGAGGGGACTTCCCCGTGGGCTGCCCGGGGG
>NW_022900915.1:18630362-18644944 GCF_012274545.1 Fukomys damarensis
GAGACGCAGTGAGCGCGAACTGAGCAGGCGCCGCAGCCCGGGCTCTCCCTGCAGTCTCTGGGGAGCCGCCTCTGCCTCGCGCTCAGACTCGGGGACAGCACTTCCCTCCCCAGCCAGGCCAAGGGTGGGGGCGGAGGACTGGGGGAATCGATTTCCGCAGGTCTCCCGGGATCTGGAGATCGGGGAAGCCTTCCCCGCCCCCACCGCGTAGTCAAGTGCGTACCCCAAAGGGACCAGGGATTCCGGGAAGGAAGGCTTTTACTCAGCTCTGAGTCCAGAAGTGGTGTTTTACTTGATTTAAAAACAGAATTTTTAAAAATGTTTATAATTTTATTATTTATTTATTTTTTGGTACCTGGGATCGAACTCGGGTCCTTGTGCTTGCGAGATATAATTTTATTTTTAATTTGCATGTAGGGGAGGAAAGCGCTAGAGGACACCACAGGAAAAGGGATGGTTCAGATTCTCAGGGAGTTCACCCCCCGGGGATCTTTTGGTTTTCATCCCTTTGAATCTAACCCCCTTAATTCTTTCTCCCCTCTCCCCATCCGTGCTTGGGCTAGGTGAGGGGCCACTCCACCATCTACCGAGCTGGAGTAATAGCCTCGCTGACACCTCCTGCTGCAGGGCAGAAACGCCAGGCCCAGCAGCCAGGCGGTCCCCCTGTCTGGATGTCCACGTTGGTACTCTCTGGTGCGGTACCCTGGCCAAACGTTTAGTATCCCACTTTCTTCAACTGTAAAATGGGACTAAGTTGATGATATTCACGTGGAAGTACTGTGAAGAATGAAATTTACACAAAGTGCCATCTGTGAAGCCCAAAGCACAGTGCCTGCTTTGCAGGCTCTTGGTATTTTCTGGGGCTTTGGGCCAATAACATCACTCACCGTTCACCCACTTACCCTCAGCCTCCAAGCAAATCCCAGCGATCCTTTCCTGAAAAGTTGTGTGCAGAGAGGAGAAGTATTCCATTCCTAACACAGAAGACATTATCCCTAAGAGCTGATCTTGAATCTTTGCTGCGGTACAACATCCCTTCCGATAGCAGAATCTTTCAACCTTGACTGTGCAGCAGAACCACCTGCAGTGCTCTGGAAAAGAAGGGTTTTACCCTACACCAGGCAAGTCACAATCTTCCTGAATTTCTGAGTGCCAGCTCTGAGCAGGCATCTTAGCCTAGGATCCTCATGCTGTCCCTGGGGAGCAGACTCCAAATGAACATCTTCATCCCCATGCCAGGGCAAACCAGTTCCTTTGTGATTCTAAAGTGCCAGCTGACTGAAGACATCTCAGGTCCTTGCTGAATCTGGACATCATACATCTTTATAGTTTGTACCTTTCGCTTGCCTAACATCAGTTCCCCTTCTTTTTATAACTGTTCTCCAGCCAGCAACTTCCTTTGGAGAACCACTGATAGCCTTGTCTTAAATCTCGATGTAGGTCTCTAACCCAGGCCCCGCCACTCATCTAAAATTTCATCTCCCCAGCCAAGAGACTTAAGGTGAGCACAGGATACAAACCAGTCCAGTGAGTATTACTTCCAGGATTTCTTTCTGGAACTCTTAGGAAAGAAGAATTCCCTTTCCTTGGTGGTACTAAACCAATGGAATACAAGCCTGGAGTCCATCTTGCCCTGGGACTGGAGAGCTTGCTTCAGAATGAGGCCAAGATGGAGGAAAGCAGAGAGAAGAGATGAACATGTAGTGAATAAGTCCCTGCATTCAGCCTAGGCTTTTTTTTTTTTTTTGGCATCAGGTATCGAACTCGGGTCCTGGAGCTTGTCAGGCAGGCGGTGGAACCACTGAGCTAAATCTCAGGTCCCAGCCTAGCCTTTTTAATTATGCAGGCTGGTGAATTACTTTTTTTTGGAGACAGGGTCTGTCTGACTATGTAGTTGAGACTGACCTGGAACTCACTATGTAGCCCAGGCTGGTCTCGAACTCACAGCGATCCTCCTGCCTCAGCCTCCTGAGTGCTGAGATTACAGGCATGCACCACCATGGCTGGCTACTTTCTTATGCAGTAAAATAAAAACAACCTCAGTTCAGTTTCTATTACTTGCAACCCAAGAGGTCCTCCTGATTAATACACCCTTTACCAACAGCTACCAAAACTTCTCTGAGTCCCACTGTGGGCAAGTCTGGGAATGAAACCTAAGGCGTAGGCCCCACCTCTAAGGAGTTACAGCATGGTAAAAGGGAGTCTGGATTTTATGTTACAAGAGGATTTCAAATAGGAGAAAGCAGCCCCATTAGTCACCAAAAGTCGGTGAGGTTAAGGTATATAAATGAAGAAGGGAGAGACAGCAGGTATCTAGGAGAAGGCTAGATGATTAAGCAATTTCGGAGAATAAAGACCACAAGGAGGACCAAACTATGGTGGGGAAGTGAGAAGCTCTTTCAGGCCTGTCTTGGGAGTGGAATGGCTGGTGTGCATGTGTGTGGTTTGTCTGGGGGACATGGGGCTGGAAAGTGGGGAAGCAGGATGGAGTTGAGAGGATTCCTATTCGGAAGTAGCTAAAGGTAAAGATTTGTGGGGTTTTGTTTTGTTTTGGTACTGGGAATCTAACTCTGGATGTTGCGCTTGTGGGGCAAATGCAGCACCACACTGAACTAAATCCCAGCCCCAAGGTTTGTGATGTTTGCACTGCTGGGAATTATGCATATTAGATGCAGCTGTACTTCAGCTGAGCTACACCTCCAGTCCAAACATGCATTCTTTTAAAAAGGTGCAGAAGGGCTGGGGATTTAGGTCCGTGGTGCCACCGCCTGCCTGTCAAGTACAAGGACCTGAGTTCGATACCAGTACAAAAAAAAAAAAAAAATGTTCAGAGGCCACTGCTTGTGCTAGTTGAGTGCTAAGTTGTAGGGAGACTCTTCCCTCATGGAAATTACCATTCTCTGGGATGGATAGAAATAAAGTTAAGCTAAAGGACAATTTCAGATCATAGAAAATGTTAACTTACTAAGGAGGTGAGGGAAGGCATCTCGGAGGAGGTTATAAGTAAGGGTTATAACAGATGAGAGGAAATTGCCTTCAGAGGGGCGGTGTAGGGACTGAAGTGCAGGCAGGCGGACAGCCTGGCAAAGGCATCTGGAGGGGAAGAGGTGGGATCATGATAAATCTGGGGTCTCAGAGTAAGGTGTAGGCAACAAGAAAGTCCAGGTTAAACTGTACCCCTCCAGCCTCGCTTCCCCTTGTTCTGTCCTTACGACTCTCAGAGAAAGGGCCCTTTTTTCCGTACTGGGGAAAGGCAGGCAGTGGTAACTCTGAGCTAAATCCTGGCCCTCCTTTTTTTTTGGTATGTAGTTCAAACTAGCCTTGAACTTACTATGTAGCCCAGTTGAGCCTCAAACTCACAGTGATCCTCCTGCCTCAGCTTCTTGAGTACTAGGATTATAGTACTGGCTTCGAAGAGGCCTTCTTAATCCTTTCCAGCCTCCAAAGCATAAACCAGCAACTTCCTTTGGGGGTACGACCCTGGTTCATGTGCTTGGGAAGGATCACCTTAGGCAGCTTCTGTCTAGCAGCAGTGAGAGGAGCTAAAAAGGCCCTGCACACCGTGCAGGCTGTAGCCCTCTGTGACAGGGCTGTTGGTGAACAGCAAGCCCTGAAAGCCATTGCCCTACAGGGGCTTCTGCCCCTGACCAGGCTTCTCAGTATCAGGGCATTTGAGACATCATCACCCTCTCCTCAATAGTTTTCTGGCCCATGGCACGTTTCTGCTTGCTCTGATTGGGGTGAGGGCATGGTGAGAAGAACTGGCCCTCCCTAGAAGCCAAATCTCAGTTGGGCTTGTGAGCACCAACTTGTACCCAATAATTCTGGTGGGACAGTTGGCCAGAGCAGGAAGCCAGGCTGGAGGAGAGGAAGGCTGTGGGCCTCTTGTGCATGCTGGCCTGGAGGCCTGCTGGGCCTCGTTAGACCCTCAGAACTTAGTGACCCCAGAAGAGGTGAGACATCTTGAAGGGTTTGCCTGTCAGAGCTGCTACTTGCACTCAGACTTTCCTTGCAAACTAGAAAGGAGGAGAAGACAACAGATGAGAGAACCAAGAGCTTGCCCAAGGCAGCTGAGGTGCCAGGAGAAAGCCAGCAAAGCCATCTTGTCTCAAACCTCCAACCCAGGGTAGAGTAGTCTATGGCTGTCAGAGAAAAACAAACCCCTTTTTCCACTACCACTTCCTCCTCCCTGTGGGGCACGTCAGCACCCACTTGGGCTGCTCAGCTGCGGTTTGCCACGTGGTGGCTTGCCTGGAGCTCAGGAAGTGACTTTGTCTGGATTGCCTGTCACACTTTCCGATGGCTGAGGAGCTCCACCGGAAACACAGAGGGCTTGGCTTTGAATGGGTGTGGGGGCGACTCTGCTCCCATCCCAGGGAGGACCTTGAGTGGACAGAAGAAACCTGAAGAGGCCTGACATGGGGTGGGACAGAAGGTGCACTGAGGGATCATCCCAGAGAGTCAGGGTGTAACGACATCTCTTCTCACTTTGTAGCCCAGGCCTTGAACTTGTAGCAGTCCTCCTGCCTCAGCCTCCTGAGTGCTGGGATTACAGGTTTGTACCACCATATCCTGCTTCCTCCACTCCAGTTAAAGATGTCAGAAGACAACCTTGAGACCTAGGAGAGGCAGGAGGGTATATGTAAGGTGATGCTGAGGCCTGAGGCAGAGGGACCCCGAGGGCCTGGGGGTATAACTCAGTTTGCCTAACATATGCAAGACCCTGGGCGTCAGCACCACACAAGCAAACAGGCACAGCCCAGAGAGGGGACTGGGCTGCTTGAGTCCAGTTCTGCGTCTGTGGGAGGAGCGATGTGCCAGACAGAGTTAGGTTAGGCCTCGGGACACACAGCTCTCCTCATGGGGGTCTGTGAGGGGAGCAGGGAGGCTGGAGGTTGCTGAATACTTAGGCAGGACACTCTCTGTCTTGCAGATGCAGAAAAAGGCTGCTGTGTGTGTGAAATCAGCCCCTCCATCCTGTGCCTGGTGCGATGAGCCCCCTCCCACATCTGAGGCCCGCAGGACCTGGACTCAGAGGGCGGCTTCTCAGCTCCCTCTCCCTGCCCCCAGCTGAGGGCAGCCAAACCAGTCTGCTGCAGAAATCTCTGGAAGCTGGCTGGGCAGGAGAGGGAGGGGAACGTTACATAAGAGCCCACTGATGTGCGGGAAGTCAGAGAGCAGAGCGAGCAGAAAGGCAGGAATAGCAACGGCAGTTATTTCTGGCCCCTCACCACCGCCCAGTGCTGGGGCTGCTCAGCTTCTTGGTGGGTGAGCTTGATCTCCGGCAAGTGGGGAGGAGGCAGGAGGTGGCGGCTTCTGGGGTTGCCCCCCAGCAAACTCCAGCACGCAAGGAAGACAGTAGTATCAGTGGTACTTACTTCCTCAGCTTTTCCTGCATCCCGGCGTGTATTCTCCAGCCCCACTCCACCCCAGTACACAATTACTATGTGACAGGATTCGGGACAGCCATTTGTCTTCTCGGTGCCTTATGAGGTCGGTCAGTACCATTCCCATGCCCATTTCTAGTAATGAGGGAACAGGCTCAGAGAAGGCAGGTGACTTCCTTAAGGACACAGGACTTCAGTTCAGGCAGTCTGTCTTCAGAGCCCTCTGGCTCAACCTTGGTTACCCTAAGAACTGTTTTCCGGGGTCCCTGCATAAAACAAAGCTTTTACTCTACAAAGTTCTTTGATTTGTTTTTTGAAACAAGGTCTCCCTATGTATACCAGGCCAGCCTTGAACTCTTGGTGCTCTTCCTGCCTCAGCCTCCCACGTGCTGAGATTATGGATGTGTACCACCCCACCCGGCTCTCTTGAGGTTCACAGAGCCGTGAACAGATCATTTCTATTCATTCATTCAACATTAATTTATGAAACATCATCCTTGATCAAAGCTTTAAAGTTACAACAAACAAACAAACAAAACCCTGGTGTGGTGGCAAATAAAAGATACAGGGAGGAGAATTCCCACCTTTCGCAGCTCACAGCCGAGAGGAACGTAAAGAAGCAAGGACAGCAGCGTGACACTTGTCCTCGGGGTGGGGGGAGCACAGTGGGCTTGGGAGCCCTTGAGCTCCTACCCCTGAAGTGCTACCCGCCAGTCAGGGAGCCCACCTACCCTTTGATGATAATCTCAGGAGGCTGCAGGCGAGACCAGCAGGCCACCAGGCCATCATCCAAGAGGCAAGAGGCGGGGTGGGGGCTCAAAGCCACAGCACCAGGCACCTGCACTCACTGACAGCCAGCTCAGCCCAGAGGCGCATCCATTTCCTGCAGCTCTGAGGCAGCAGGGTAGTTGGGAGCCTGGAGGGGCCTCTCTTCTTCCTCCTGTCAGCTCCCTCCACGAGGGAGTGCTGCCTTAGGGCAAAGTCAAGAGTTTGCCGGAGAGGAAGCTGGCTGCCAGGGCCAGGAGGAGGAGCTTGTGTCCAGCAGCAGTGGAGAGAGTGGGGGTCGGCAGCTGCCCTCCAACAGCCACTGCCTCTCCCAGGGCAGAGGCAGAACTTACTTCTAGGGCCTGGTTTCCCTCGAGTCCAGTTGCAAAGAGGGCCAGAATGGCAGGGTGAGTGTCTTAAAGCTGATAACAGACTCGGTGTTTTTTACATTTAAATCTCATTAATGAATTGATATTTATTGTGGTGGCAGAGGATGTGGCCTCATGGTACAGTGGTTGCCTAGCACGCACAAGGCCCTGAGTTCAAGCCCTGCACATACACCCGATTGTCATAAAATACTGTGCATAAAACTTACCATTTCAATCAATTCAAAGTATATAATTCAGGGGCATTAAGTAAATCCACTATCACCACTGTCCATTTGCAGAACTTTTTCATCATGCCAAACAGAAATTTGGTACTTATTAAGCAATAATCCCCTACTCCCCCTTCCTCCCGTCCCTCGCTAAGCTCTATTAAAATGCCTGTCTCTATGAGTTTGACTACTGTAGGCACCTCATACGAGTGCAGTCCTACAGGGGCCGGGGATTTAACTCAGTGGTCCCGCCGCCTGCCTCGCACACACAAGGCCCAGTGTTTGATCCTGGACACCAAAAATAAATAAAGTCAGATCTGTTTCATTTATTTGAGACTGGGCCTCACCGACGTAGTGCAGGTTGGCCTTGACCTTGCTGTATAGCACAGGCCAACCTGGAACTCATGGCCATCTTCCTGTCGCAGCCTTCCTATTGCTGGGATTACAGGTGTGTGCCGCTGTGCTTGACTGTGAAGCCAGATGTAAGATGAGTTTCAGTTTATTACCACCAGTGATCACGCAGCAGCAGATCCCTCTCTAGTTTTAGTAACTGCCGGGTCCTCTGCTTTCCTAGTCGTGTCCACCCCAACTGAGGAAATGTCTGAATGGCTGCCCTGGAATAGGAAGGGGCCTTGGGGTCCCTCTGGGGCCACAGCTCCATGTGGTTTATTTTGGGGGTTTCGGGGTATTCTCTGGCATTCTGGGTAGGACTGACGCCACCTCCAAACCCAGACCCAGCCTTTTCCTTTCCCTGGCAACATCCAGGCTGTCTCACTTTTTCTCTCCCAGGCTAAATCAGGAGTGTGAAGCTGCTTTTCTTCCCAATTTAGCATTGAATTGAAGTGAGAACTGAATGTGGCTGGAAAGCTGACTCCCATCTGTGTGAGAGAGAAGGGAAGGAGAGGAGCGTGGGCTTGCGCTGGGGAACCAGAGTGAGGGCAGCAGGTCCCGGCAGCCCTGTGCAGCTCCACAGCAGCGTGGGGCACAGGCAGGTGAGCTCAAGTTGGAAGGTTGTTCCTCCCTCCAGGCATGGAAGGGTGCTGCAGGGGCACCATCAGCCACCCCGCAAAGATGTGCAGAGTGCTTCTCGTGGCCAGGCCCGTGCCAAGTGCTGGGCAAACAGCGGTGAACCAGTCGGATCCGTTGCCTACAGCTGGGCTTTCATTCTGATGGGGAAATAGGCACTAACCAGACAGGGCAGGCAGTGTGTGCTGTCAGTGGAAGGACAGGTGTGGCAGAGGCCTGGAGGGCTCATCTGACAGCCTGCAGCTAGGAGGGAGGACTCACTTCTGAGCTCCGGGGTGAAAGAGAGCTGGAGCTCTGGCAGAAGGGGCAGGCAGAGGTTGAGTGTGCCTGTCTCCCGCAGGGCAGGGAGCTGGTACCAGCTGGGTTGGCTCAAGAGCTTCCATTGCCTCCTGCTCTCCCTCCCTTCCTCTCCTCTTCACAGAGAACGAAGCAGATGAGAGTGACCTCTGTCAGAGAAGTCTGGGAGCACATGAGGCCCCTTCTGCTCAGGCTGCAAATAGTTCAGATGGAGCCAGGAAGACTGCAGTCTCCTGAGCTGGCTGCTCCAAAAGCCGGACCTAGCAGGCCCAGGATGGTTGAACACAGGAAATGGCACCTGAGTGGCCTATGGGAAGCCAAGGTACCCGAAAGAGTCTCCACCTGGTTTAGCTCACCCAGTCCCTCCCAGGGCTCTAGCTGAGTTGATCTCCAGGGTCTCTGCCTCTTAGTTGGTGGGGACTAAACGGTGATTCTGACTGAGATGAGGTTGGGTGGAAATTCTGGCAGAGACCTGGTGTTGCCGAAGGACAGGAAAGATGGGGGGGTGTCCATTTACTTGCCGGCACTCAATTCCCAGATGAAGGGGATAGCTAAGCGATTTTGGTATAGGATCGCTCATTTGCCTGACACACACAAAAGAGGGAAGTTAAGAATGCAAGGGTAAGTCTGGGAAAGAGGGCAGGGAAAGGTAGGTCCCCGGGAGCCCCACTCCCAGACTCTGCAAGAACACATGGGAGTAGGAATTCCAGGCTTTAGGGAGTAGGAACATTATCTTCTCTTCAACTTCTCAGCAAGCGGATGAAACTAAGGGAAGGGGTAGGGGGCAAGGAGGTCTGGAGCCGGCCTGAGCTGGCCGCTGTGGCCAGGTCCAGGGAACAGTACAGCCAAATGAACTTCCCTGTCTTTTCACCCAGCCGCCTCTTCTCTTCCTCCTCCTCTCCCTCTCCTCCTCCCTCCCCTCTTCTTTTTCCTTCTTCCTTTTTTGGGGGGTACCAGGGATTGAACTTGGGTCCTTGCGATTTCAAGGCAGGTGGCACCACTGAGCTAAATCCCTGGCCCTTTTTTTGTTTCCTGGGACAAGGTCTCACTAGGTAGCTCACCTTCAACTCTTGGCCATCCTCCTGCCTCACCCCCCCAAGTGCTGGGAATAGAGGTGCGCACCACCATGACCAGCCCAACACCTACTTCTGACTCTCAGATCAACTCCAACATGTTTTCTAAATGCCATTTCAGAAGCTCAGGTTGAGCTGGATGAGGTGACACATACCTGTAAGGCTGTGAAAGGCTGAGGAAGAGAATCCTCAGTTCAGGTCCTGCCTGGGCAACTTAGGGGACACAGGCTGTGGTAGAGAGGCTGGGGACGTAACTTAGTGACAGAGTACCTCTGGGTTTGATCCCCAGTACCACACACACACACACACACACACACACAGCCCAGGATGGGTCTCTTTCTTGGGCTGTAGGACTCTCTCAGGGTCAGTCAGACTGGCATTTCTCTGCCCCGGGGAGGGTGTTGATCCACCCACACCAAGAAGGTGCCTTTTGGGACTGACCACCACATGTAGGGGAGTGGGCAGGGAGTGTGTACGGGCTGGGCTTAGACAGAGATTGCATTAGAATCCACAGTTGTCCTGTGCACCCTCAGAAATACTTTCTTCATGCTCAGTGGAGTTATGGGGTTCGCTGCTCACCAAAGTTGAGAGACTGGCTACAGGAGAGGACCACCAGCCACATTGGAAGAGAGCTGCGCCACCTAGTGGAGCTTTTTTCTCTTTGAACGCACCCTTCCTACCACCGCCTCCAGCCTAGATGTGGGACCAACTCAGGCAGAACGCAAACAGAAGTCGCTGTCCAGCTCTGCGGATTCGAGGTGCCCTCCTCCTCTTCCAAGCCAGGTGTGACCCAGCACAGAGAAAAAATGGGGCGTGGGGATTTGGGAGGAAGATGATTATACACGCACTGGCTGAAATGTAAGGTGATGGGGAAGCCACCAGGGTCTTTAGACCCGGGAACAGCTCATTTCCAGCATGCAGGATGCCCTTCCCTCCTCTGCTAGGCCCGCCTCCTTCCGGGCGGAGCAAGGCTGGGCTCCGCTTGCTAATCAGGGAGAGGCTTTCCTTTGACGTCAGGCCTGGAAATCCCATTTTAAGCAGATTCTCCGGATATGGGACACCCACAGAGGAGGAGAAACCAGCTGTAGCAGCTCCAGGCCTGAGGCCTCGCAGCCTCGGACTGAGGTATAGAGAGAGCTGCCCAGTGTCCTCATGGGGGCTTGGACACAGGATACAACGCTAGACCCCAGCCCCAGCCCCCAACTCAAAGCTAATACCTTTCAAAGCCCCTGGGAACCCAAGCATTGATCTGATACTGACCTTAATTTTGGCCATAAACTTATGCACTGACGTCCCTTTTTCCACCCCTCTGGCCTTCGAGATGGAGCGAGGCAGATGGGAGCTGGCAGGCGGTCCCAGGTACTGCGGGGACAGACAGCAAGGGGCTACCTAGACCTAGACGTGTCCCCCCAGCCAGCTTCCTCCCAGAGACCATTCCGCGTGTTACGTCTCCTTCCATCTTCTCTCTCCTCCCCTGCACCATGGGGCAGGGCCTGTGCCCAGAGTTCTGGAAGCCTGAATGTTTCCATGGAAATGGGCCAATGAGCTTGGAAAGCTGAGCATGTTCTTCTTGACTCGGGAAACCCAGATGTGTGTGGAAAGCCTGGCAACGCAGAATCTGGCACTGACCTCCTTATCCATCAGTCATGGGTGCAAACATGCGTGTGTGTGTGTGTGTGTGTGCGCGCACGTGTGAGTGCTCTGCAGCAAAGGAGATTTAAGTAGAGCGTGCCTAACCTGGTTTTCTGGCCATATGGTAGTTACTGGCATCTTTCAGGGGATCTTTCTAGGATGAGTCTCGTTCCTGAATTTTACCCTAGCACCTTTCTCTTCTTCTGTGGTTTTTTTGGGGGGGCTGCCCCGGGGATCGAACTTGTGTCCTTGCTCTTGCAAGGCAAGCACCAGAACCACTGAGCTAAATCCCCGGCTCCCTTTGTCTTCTTTTGGATAGAGGAAGGGGCCGCAGTGCTCAGGGACCAGAGGAGAGAGGAGCGGCCTTCAGAGGGCTGGACACCGGACAGTTCCAGGCAGACAATGGACTTCTCGTACCCTGCTCCCTCTGTGCCCACGGTTCAGGAGATTGTGAGGCCAGGGAAGAAAGCCTCACACTGGGACTTTCTGTCACCTTGAGGGTCCAGAGCCTCCACCCACATCATCCTCTGCTTCCTCTGCTTTCCCTCCACGAGGCTCAGCTGCATACTGTTTTCTCCGCTCTTTTCTCCTCCCTCACCACTTTTCTGTTAATCTCCCTTTGCTGCTGCCTCTGTCATCCTTTTTCTTCTCCTGGGTTCTGGCCTTGCAGGGTTTCACCCCAGCCAGTTGCACGTGCCATGCCGAGGCCTCCATCTTCTTTTCCTCTCTCACCCCTTTCTTGCCATGTTGCCTCTCGTCCCAGCCTTTAGTGCCGTCTCCCTTTTCTGCCTCAAGACTCGTGCGACTGGCTTGTACAGGTTCTGTCAGCCCCTTCAGTGTCTGGATTAACGTCTGGCCCACATTTTCTGGCCTTTCTAGGCACTGTGGCCACCCAGGCTCCAGCCCGACCTAGCAGTCCAGTATCCCAACCTATTCCTTGGGTGCTTCCCTGGGGCCTGTGTCCCTAGAATTATAACTGACACTTCCTGTGAGATGCCAGAAGGCCTGGGGTCTCGAGGCAACATTGGGAGGGGCAAGACAACTCTTGAGGCCCTCTTAGGTGCCTGGCTTTACCTGTAGGCGACCCCAAGTCCTCGGCCCCACGCTCGGGTGCCACCTGTAGCCACTTCACCTGGCCAGCCTTGCTCTGGGACCTAGACCCCCTACTCTGTTCCTCTCTGACCTGGGGGAGAACAAGGATGAATAATGGATTCAAGGAGGCAGCTCAACACTCAGGCAGCCAGGGAGCTTGTGCCGTTAGCAGGTAGAGTAGCCCCAAGCCTTTCCCTCATCTCATTTTTATTCACCCAAACACAGGCACAAGTTATCAAGGTAACAAGATTCCTGTGGTTTCCAATATCCATTAGCACACTCTGTAGTAAACAACTTAACCTCAGCTGACTTAACTTTCCCCTAATATGCAATCACCCCACAGAGGAGGCTAATTAGATTTGGGGGGTACCAGTGATCGAACTCGGGTCCTTGCCCTGGCAAGGCAGGCGCTGGAACCACTGAGCTAAATCCCTGACCTGAGGCTAATTAGATCTTAATTTTCCTCTGGTCGTCAACATTTATCTTGAACCCCCAAACCATTTTCTTAGAACTACTCCAAGGTAAGACTTCCCTGGAGATCAGAGCTTCTGGGGCTCACAGTTTGGCTTTCCCCTCTCCTCTCCCTGCCCGCCTGCTGGGCTTGCTTCTCAGGTGGGGTCCTTCCGTGAACTGGGGAGGATAGGAACAATACAAAAGCCAAAATATATGAGGTGTCAAGAGTTTAGTTTATTGGCTCATCCAGTGCCAAAGGTCCAGTGTGCAGCCTCTTCCCAGGATTCGGGAGCCCTTGGTTCTTGCATTTCTTTCTCCTTCACAACTTCCTCCGGTTCCTGACAGGAGCCATGGCAGAAGTGGGGCAGGGTGTGAGGCTGAGCCAGACTGACAGGGGTCTGCTTGGCACAGGAAGGGGACCCTGGGCAAGGAAAGACAGGACGGGGTTCCGGGAGGAGGAACGGAGCCAGCTCAGCAGGGCTTCTTCCATGCTGGGCCTCAGGAGTGCAGGAGCCCGGCCCAGAGCCAGGCAGGGATAGAGGACAGGCAGGGAGGTGAGAGGCATCCCGGAGCCCCACACTGCAATGGGCTGGAGTCCTCCAAGTCTCAGAGACTAGCATGGGGGGTCCAGAAAGAGAAAGGCCAGGCCTGAGAGCAGGAGGAGGTGACCCCTGGAGCAGAGTCCTTCACCCAAACTCCCGCCACCCCAGCCCCGTAAGATACACTCACACACACACTCCTGCAGCCCCATCTCTCTAATGGGGACAGGAAGCCCACAGGCCCACGGCTGCGGTGCTGGGTGGGCCATCCTGGTCATGTAAACCCACACCAACCCTATGTCCTGCACTGGCAGCTGCCCAGGCTCCTCGGGCCTGCGGCCCATTTGCTCCATTTCTTCCGGTGCCTTCAGGCCCCTCCTTGCCCTGTGCTGTGAGTGCTCCCCTTTCCAACCCAGGGAGAGCAGGAGGCATACATCAGGGCTCAGAGAAGGGCTGGCCACGGTCTTCGGCAAGGCACTGGGTGGGCGGCACAGGGCTAGAGCAGGGAAAGGGGCTGGCGGGGGGGGGCAGCCTCCCACCTCCTAGGGGGCTCAGTCCGCAAAGCCTTGGCCAGTCTCTGACATCACCTCCGCAGCTGGGCCTCTCTCCTCCTTTCCAGGCCCCCTCCAGAGGAGTGGCCACCTGAGGGGGCTCAGGGCTAGTGGCACAGTGTGGAGCAGGGGCTGGGGCTGTGCCCGACCCGGGCTTCCTCCTCACTCCGCACACTGCAGCCTGGGGCGCGAACATCACACTGAGTCGCCCCCGCTGGAGCTCTTCTTCTTTGGCCGGGTCTTCAACGTCTTGGAAGCCAAGGGCTGTGGCGGCAAGGAGACAGGAAAGGAAAGAGGCAGGGCTCAGGCTCTCCCCACCCCATCTCCCTAAACTCCGGCCCATGCTCTCACCTCAGCTTTTGGTACTTTTTTGATGGATTTGACCCTCTTGGGGGCCTTGTCTCCCACGTCATCCTCTGAGGCCTCTGTCCGGGGATCGGCCTGGTTTGCGCTAGACCTTAAACTCAGGGCAGGGTCATCTCCTGATGGAGAAGAGGAAAAGAGCACAAGGGTCCAGGGTCTTTCCTACCTGCCCTCCTCAACCCTATCCTCTGTGCAGCCTGGGCCTTGCCGGTACCTAAGTCCTCAATGGTGTCCAGGAGGCCACCAGGGCTGGGTCGGAGGCGACTGTCGGGCCCCTGCAGGGGCAACGCATCCTCATCTCGGATCAGCGTCAGGTCCTGCATGCTGAAGCTCCGGAGCTTCTCTGACAGCACCCCCTGGCCCTGGGGTCACCACCACGCACCGCACCGAGAGAGTAGGGAAGGGCGGTGGACATGGAGGTCACCATGGCCCTGGCGGCATCCCGGGGCCCAGCGCTGCTCCCACACTACCCTCACCCCGGCCTACGCAGCTGGGGCCATACTTTCCGTTTGATCAGATGAGGAAACTGGCTTGATAGTGGAAGTGACTCAGCCAGAGAATAGCAGAGCCAGGGCTGGAACCCTGAGCTGCACAAACCCGAAGCCTCCGCAGCCCTGAGGACAGGAGGATGCCAAGGGCTTGGCCAGGGGCTCAGGATAAACAAGGAGGTTGCCCTGGCAGGCCGGGCCCACCCCATCTCACCTTGGCAGCAGCCGTGATGGCAGCATTGGCGGCCAGGTTCAGGCCCCTCTTGCCCACCCTCATCATGGTCTCATAGCTCTTGTCTCGGGCCTGTGTGATGTACTCGT
>NW_022900915.1:18645010-18668953 GCF_012274545.1 Fukomys damarensis
AGGGGTGAGGGGAAGGAGGAAGGGGTGAGGGGTGGGGGCCGCTCTGCCTTTGCTCACACCTGCACCGAGGTACTGCCTGGCCCGGCAGGCCAGGGCCCGGCCAGATGACCCAGGGAGAGCCGAGAGAGTGCACGGGGCGGGCTGGGAAGGGAGCTAGAGCAGGACAAACCTTCTCCTTGTTGGACAACGTTGGGTGCACGAACTTTCGGTAGAGCACGCTGGAGCCCTTGGTGTAAGGGGACAACAACCAAATCACGAAGGCGATCTTGAGCTCAAAGTAGAAGGGGAACCTGGTGTGGGGACAGAGGCAAGCACAGAGCACAGGGAGGAGTCAGGGTGGCTGGATGGGCAACACTGATCCCTGCTTGACCCTGGATGACCCATCACGTTGTTGTGTGCTGAGGTCACCGTGCAGCTCCCCAGGGAACTGGGAGGCTCAGCTGAGACTCTGGGTGCAAAGATAAGAAGTGACCAGGAGTTCTTGCCGGCAGCAGCTTTCCTCACCTACTTCTCCAAGTCCCTCCTCTTCCTGTCCTCCCTCCACGAAGGGGGCTGGGATGGGATCTGGGGTGGGATTGCATTGGGGATTTAATCCATGGCCTTCACATTGAGTTATATCCCCAGCCCCCTACTTTTTTTGAGACGGGATCTTGCTAAATTGCCCAGGAGTGTGCCACCACACCCAGCTAAAGAAATGTTTTTGAGCTGGTGTCTATGTTATGCAGTCCAGGCCTCAACGCCAGGGCTCTGGGTTGCTCTTGCCTCAGCCTCCTGATAGCTGGGACTATGGGTACGTGAAATGGCCCAGAGGCCCTTGCTTTTAAGAACTGCTCTCTGTTCCCATAGCTGCTCCTGCCCAGGCCACAGTCCCTTCAGGTCTTGTACATCCTCAGAAGGAACCTTATCGAGCCCTCCCCTTAGCTTGTGTCAAGGGAAGCTACTCATTATCCTTAAGCCCATCTCTTTTCTAACCACTTTCCCCTGCTAAAACCATTGTTCTCAGATACATGGGCCTTGCTGCAATGATCTTCCACCTTCCAGCCCTCTGTAAAACTCTTTTTATTTCCAGTGCACTGTGTTGTTAGTATGGTCTTCCAAGAGGAATTTGCTCATTCAGCAAACATATCTGAGCTTCTCGTGTCAACGTGCAACTGATTCAGATACATCTCCTGTCCTCAAAGTGCTCACTTATGCATAGTTAAGAGTGCCCGGGAAGTGCCTTGGGAACACAAGCATCCCAGGTCTATAGGACCGAATCAGATGGCTGTTCCACAAACAGGGAGGCTGCGCCCTAGAGGGCCATGACCTAGAGGGACAGTAAGTGAGTAGGCCTCCTGAATGCTGGGCGGAACGAAGAATGAGGGGATTTTCTATTCCTACTCTGCTGACTCCAAGAAGCGGCCAGGAGTCGGGGGCCCGCACCCTGGGTCCCAGTCTTCCGTCTGCCTGGTGAGAAAGGTAGGGGCCTGGGCATTGAGACGCTGGCGGGGACCTCACCAGGAGAGCACGATGTCTGTGAGTGTCTCGGCCGTGGTGAAGAAGGCAAAGACGATCCAGTACATCATCCATTTCACCTGGGGGGACAGAGGGTCACGTCCACTGGGGCCTGGGGCTGAGAGGCAGGAACACCCAGGCCCCCATCTGCACTGCTGGTTCCTTGTACCAGTGCTAAGGGGAGGAGCACCCAGGAACCCACTTCCGCCTGTTGACATGCTGGGGGGAGGCGGGACACCTAGGACCCAGATTTTGTGGATCACACTAAGGCTGGGAGAAATGAATACCCTGGAAGTTCCCTTTCTCAAGTTTTGTTTGTTTTATTTTGTTTTTGGGGTACTGGGGATTGAACCCAGGGCCTTAGTTCTGAGGTTTGTCTCTAGTCCTTTATATTTGTTTTTTAGATTTGAAGACAGGGTCCTGCTAAATTCTTCAGGTTGGCTTTGAATTTGCAATCTTCCAGCCTCAGCCTCCTAAATGGCTGGAATTACAGGCATGCATGACTCAGGGTCTTGTCAGTAGCTGACAGGGCTGGCACTAAGTCACCCCATCTGTTGTGTGACCCACTGTGTTCTATCACTGCCATGTGGATTGGGTAGGGGTTTTGGGTCATCCACTCACATATTCCTTCACATTTTTGGTCTTCACGGCCTTGTAGGAAGAATAGGCTGGGTACAGGGTGCCAAAGATGAGCCTAGGGAGGCAGGCATGGTTACTGGGCCCCTCTCCCACCCAACTTTGCACCAGCCCGTGGGTAGGTGACCGGAAAAGTGACAGAACTCCAGAGAGCCACATCAGGGGTTAAAGCCAAGGCAGTCAAGACTCCAGATGCACATGCATGGGAACCCTAGCCAGGGAAGGCCATGCCCCTCCCTCTGCAGTGTTCACTTCTTCTCTAGGCCTTGCCAGAGGCTAGAAGGTCCAAAGTGGTCCCACTGACCATGATCCTCCATCTTCGGTGATGCACTAGCAAGTCCCGGTGGAGTGGGAGGTCTGGTCACTGCTCCAGGAGTGCCTTCCTTCTTGGCTTTATGCCTATTTAACCCATCTTCTCTTACCCTCCACCTCTGTCTCAGAGAAAGCCAAGCAGGCTAGGGCTCGCTCCACAAAGGAACCTGACACCACCTCACACAGCACTCCACCGGCAGTTAGAGGCACTACTCTGGCCCTGGGGACCAGAGGGCACAGGGGCAGGAGGCCCTGAAAACACCCTGGGGACCAGGCGCAGGAGGGTCCTTGACTCAAGGCCCTGGCTGGTGATCCCACTGCAGACCAGAGGTAAGACACAAGGAGAGGTGGAAAAAAGAGGCAGTGACCCTTAGGGAGCTTGCCCAGGCCAGAGAGGACAAACCATCCTACAGGCCACACAGACGTCTAGCAAACCAGGACATCAGCACGTGACACCAGTGAGGGGCAGGCAACAGGGCAGGCCCGCAGGGGGTCAGCCATGGCGGAAGCTGAGGGGTAGGGTCCTGAGCTCAGGGCAACGGTTGGCTCTGGCTCCCCAGGTGCCTGTGCAGGTGGGGGGTAGGGCAGAAGCCTCAAGGACAAGAGTGTGTGTGTGTGTGTGTGTGTGTGTGTGTGTGTGTGTGTATGGGGGGTTTTCTTCCCGGGCCTTGAAAGATAAGTCAGGGACAGAGCCCTACAATGTGGCTTGCAGCCAGAAGTGAAGGCCACCAACACCCTGGATGGGGAGCACTTTCACAATCCCAGGCTGAACACATCCCTTCCCCAATACCCCACACTTTGTCCTCCCTGGACCTCTGCTTTCCGATGGATGACTGGACTTCCATCCCAGGCATCTTAAGGTGTCCTCTGACAGCGGAAGCCAGAGCGAGGAGGGAAGGAGGGCCCGATGGAACCAGCCACGCTCTGCGCTCTGGCATGAGGACGGGGGAGGTGGGCCTGATCCGAGGCTCGGGTCCTGCATCCCAGATCTGCCAGTCAGAGGGAAGAGCCCACCTCTCCTATAACCCAGGGGCTGCCCAGCCCCTGTGGAGGGCGCAGGAGCAGGAAATTCAACATAAAAGGAGTTATTGATGAATAACGTGGGTGAGGTCCCGGAAAGCCAGGTCTGCCATGGCCCCTTCTAGCCCTGGGTCCCACATCTGTTCCCGGGAGCCCCCGCAGGGACGATGCGCCGGCAGCAACCCCCATCCCTTCACTGTACCAGTCACCCACCCCACCCCTGCCTCCGCACTCACACCACCAGACGAGAGATGATCCAGGACACCATGGCGGGGCCGAGCGCGGCGCAGGGCGGGGACCGGCCCGGTGAGGATGCAGCTGCAGCGAGCTCCGAGTTGCGGCGTTAAAGGGGAGGTCCCTGCCGCAGCGGCTGGCCGTGGGCGGCGGCGGTTCTTAAAGGGGAGGTCGCAGGGCCTTGCCCGCCCCACCAGCACCTGCTGGGGCTGGGCATGCGCCTTCGCCCTCCGAGCTCTACTCTAGGCGTGGGTTCACCTTCCTTGGGCTTGGAGTCCCCGGGCGGAGACTGACATTGGTCCCAGCCCACCTCCTGTTCTGTGCACATCAGGCTGAAGGCTTAAGTATCCCATGAAGAACGAGTTATGGTTTGTTGAAGGCTTATTGTGAGCCAGACCCTTTGCTAAGAGCTTTACATACATTACTGCACTGAATCCTCACGATCATCCTATGAGGCGTAAGTTATAATTATTCTTATCTTGAAAATAAGGAATTGGGAGGTTTAAGAAGGTTCAGTCATTTGCAAGAAGGTCACAGAACCACTAAGTCATACCCTTAAGATAGGAACCCAGGAATTCTGAACAGGCTGCATCCCTAACTACTGATTAGCAAGCTCCTGCCCTATTACAGTCTTGGAAAAACATTCACCTGAAGTCCATCCCACCCTTTCTCCACAATCCCCAATCCCCAGTTGAAAGAAGACGTGCAGGTGCCACCGGATCTGCTTTTTTTAAAGGTGGTCTGTGAACTGGAGGGGAACGGAGCTGGGACTGGCGAGCGCAGGATTTCACTTCCAACAGTGGGGCTGGGACACAGGTAGAGAAGCGCAGGGGCTCCAGTTCCACCCCCACTTAGCAAGCACCGGATGTCCTAGTTCTGAGGACATTTTTATCCAGAATGTAGGCTAGCCTGCCTCCTGGTTTTCACCAAAGCAACCAAGCTCCAACCCACCCCCCCCCCCCCCCCCCACCCACCCTTTCCGCCCTCAAGCCCCACCCCCCCCCCCCCGCCAGCCCCACTGCTCTCCTTTCCTGCCCCACTTTAAAGCTGCCGCCGCCCCTACATCCTATGTTGAGGTGTAACCCTTCTGGTGATCACAGCATCAACCTGTGCCCATCTGGGCTGAATGGACCTGCTGAGTTCTGTATTTCAAAGAATTATGGTCTTATTCAAACTCAGCATCCTGGAACTACACAATGGTCTATTTCCAAACCTGATCATTGTATCTCCAAGTTTACATGTATTCCAATAGGTTTCAGAGAAGCAGCCTCTATGACCCCTCTTGCTAATCCTTACAAAAGCTTTTCCAAAAGTCTTCTAACTGGAATGCACTCTGTTCTCAATTCTCCAACACTTCAGTATTAATAATACTAATTATTATTTTGGAACTGGGGGTCGAAATCAGGACCTCACACTTACCAACCAGGTGCTGTGCCACTGAGCTAAATCCCCAGCTGACACTTCAATTATGCTTGATAAAAAAAGCCTGCTTGGGCAGATCTCTGGTACCAAAAAACAAAACAAAACACCTGTTTGACATTATTCCACCTTCTCTCAGGTAGATCTAGGGCCACAGTTTTCATAAAAGGACAGTCAGGTCTCCTGCTTTGAGGAATTCTACCACTAGTACCGAAACCTTGCTTTGGCCACACACCACAGCCCTTTCCCCCAGCCTCTGCCCTGTCACGGAGCACAAACTGGGAAACCATTCCTTCATTCATCCTCTAAACTGGTGATGGTGAACCTTTTACTGCTTTCAAAGGCACGTGTGCAGAAGGTTTGCCACTACTGTTCTAAACCATACTGACTTCACCCTGGAACTTTCCCTTCTCCCAGTTGGTTCCAAGTTCAGAAAACAAAGAATAAAGATCAATGTAGTAGTGAAGACCTGGAAAGTAATCTCCCATCTCTAACCCAGCAGCCTGCAATGTGGCCCTGATTTTAGAAGGGTTGGCACAGAAGAATGTAGTTCACTCACACAAATTTGTTAGATTTTTAATAAGAACATGGAAATCCCAATCAGCCCTTCAACAAAATTAAAATACAGAAAGTGAAATTAAAAGTATTCTACAGTAAATGACTTTTATTTAAAAAAAAGTGTGAACATATAAACAAGCCTGCAGGGCATTACAGTACAGCTGGAAAGAGATAATTTCCCAATGTACCTATGGGCCAATGAATTCCATCATTTTCAAATAAATTCTTAATAAAAACTCCACTGAGTTGGAAAGTTTTGCTGAAAATATTTCTGGACAAAAACCCAAAAACGTCATGTTGGAAATTAAGCTTTGTTTTGTGTTTAGAAATGTCTGAGGAGTCCCAAGGGAACGCTGGTAAGAGGTGAAGACGGCTCCCGGAGTCACCATGGGTGCATGAGGGAACACACCACAGCTCGGACAAGACCAAGTTCCGAGATGGCTGATCCCTCAAGAACACTAAGAGGGGACAGGGGACAGAATGGGACTAAAAGAATTCTAAAAGCCAATTCCTTTAAGTTCTGCTTTGGCTGAATTTGTGCTATGATGGGCAGCTGATTTCTAAAAATCATATTTCTTCAAAGAGTTTTAGCGAAAGGAAGACTAAATGTCATGTGCCTTTCCTTGTAATCCAGGAAAACAACTGTGGCATTTCAAAAATTCTAAAAATATCTACTTTCATGAAATAGTTACTATTTCACTACAAACCTATTTTTCACTAAATACACACATTTCCTAATCCTGGAGCCTCCTGGGGAAAAGCAGTGGACTCTCCCAGGTCCTGAGACTCCAGTGCTCAGGGAGAGTATGGGGAGTGACTGCGCCGTCTCCTGGACGCGCTGTGTCGGAGTCATGTGCAGACACTGTAAGGCTTCCACCAGGTGTGTGTAAGCAATCACCTCTACTTGTACCAGCTATGGGGTTCCCGCCAGCTCCAAACACATTCCCACTTAATTAGGCACAAGAGGAAGAGAGAAAAACGGTGTGCCCACATTTCTGGTTTCCATGATATCAAATCAGGAGAATGTGCAGGAAAGCCCATGATGTCCAGGCAGTCAGATTCCCGGAGGCTGCAGGGTGGGGGAGGCAGCACCCTGGGCTGGAGTCTGAAAGTGTGTGAGCAGTGCAGCCTTCAGTTCTGAGGCGGTGCAGAGAGTGGCTGGAGAGTCTGTAATACTGACCACACCGGCTCCGGGCAAGGGCCTCTACTTGCACCGAGAACCCTGCCAGTCCCTGTGAGTGTCGTGAGCGAAAGACCTGCTTCATGGGGGTGCTTGGGACTTCTCCATTCCTATGACCGTGCCAGTTTGGATTCATGAGCCTTGAGGGTGCCAACAGCATCTTTCACTGCGTGGTAAATGATGTTTTTCACCTGGAGGGTAATCAGCACCATTAGTTCATGGCATCTGTGTGCCATGGTCCTGAAAACACAAGTGTGCACTCTACCCTGACGAGGCCCGCTGGTTAGTGAGGCAATCCCAACAACTGCACTTCCTAAGTCAATCCTCACGGTGATTCACAAATCACGTACCTCACACGGTCCATTTCCAAGAAAGAATAATGAAACCCCTGGAAAGGCTATATACTATCATCTGTGTGTTTACCATGTTCTTGGCCTGTTACTAAGCTCTCTATATGTACTTTCGTTTAATCTTTGCTGTATCTTTGTGAGATGATTCAACTACCACTCCCCCGTACAGAACCACTCACCCCTTCTTTGGTGCTGGGGACTGAATCCACGGCCCTGGCAAGCACTCTACCGCTGAACTACGTCCTCAGGCCTTTGTGGAGACATGGTGGCACTAAGTTGCTCAGGCTGGTCTTTTTTATTATTTATGTATTTATTTCTGGTACCGGAGATCGAACTCAGGTCTTTGTGCTTCCGAGGCAGGCGGAGGAGGAATTACTGAGCTGAATCCCGGCCCTTAGGCTGGTCTTGAACTAGCAATCATCTTGTCTCAGCCTTTTAAGTAGCCAGGATAACAGGAATGTGTTACCATACCTGTTTTATTATTTCCATTTTACAAATTGAGGAAATCAAGGTTCCATATTTAAGAACTTTGCTTAAGGTCCTACTGCTTTTTCTTGGGGGGTGGGTAGTGTTCTTTTTGTGACAGCATCTCACTGTGTAGTTCAGGCTGGCCTCCAACTCTCAGCAACTCTCCTGCCTCAGCCTCCCAAGTGCTAGGATGACAGGCATGCACCACCACGCCTGGCTTGAAATCCTTTAAATTTTGAAAAAGGAAGAGCAGATCAGGCTTAGGGTTGAAGGTTACTGGATCCATGAACAATTAAGAAAAACTTCCTCCAACCTGATGTGTCACCACCAAAGAAGATAATGACAAACAGGCTTGGCAGGACAGAGGCCATAAAAGGCTGGACAGTGTGTAATCAAATTGCTGAGGTTCTGCATGGTGAATCTTGCTTCCTTACTCTTTTATACTAACTACTCAAGTGCCCAAATGTATTAACAATGAAATTCTGTCCTTAAAATTCCAATGCAATGCAAGAGCAGAGGAAACCTAAACTGAATGCCCAGCCTGGCTTTATAAGGAAAAACAAGTTTCACCCCTCCAAGTACAGTTCCCAGGCACAATCCTTAGGGAGGCTCTCACAAAATGCGTTGATACAGAAATTTGCTCCCACAATAGCTTCAAGGCCAGACCTCTTTTTGGAAATGTACTTAGAACACACTGCCATAGTGCTTTTCCCACCTGCACAGGGAGGTGAATCTAGTCAGTTACTAATACAGTATACCCTTGAGTTATGACTGGCCTGACATACAAACAACTTGGGTTACAATTGGAATTTTGGTCTTAACTTACACAGCCAAAGTTTTGAGTTAAGACCCAAATGTAGGCCACTTGCTCATGCTTCCTGATGGTCTCAGATACAGATTTAACCCTTAGAGATTTCTGAAAGGAACATTACAACATCCTTTCCTGTGTGGGGTTAACTGAGAAATCCTGGGCCAATGTCTAAGGACCCTGAGATCTGCTTGCATACAGGAGAGAGACTTTGGGTTTTTTTGAGACAGGGTCTAGCTATGTAGCCCAGGCTGGCTTTGAATTCACAGCAATCCTCCTGCTTCAACCTCCCAAGTGCTGGGATTACAGGCGTGCGCCACCACACCTGGCCAGGGGAGAGACTTTGAAGGCTGTGTAGATGAGCCTATACCTTCAACTGACCAACCTGAGTTATAACCAGCTCTCATAAACAAACTGAGTTTGTAAGTCAAGGGTCCACTATACTGAAACAATCTTTTGGAGCACAGTGTCACACACCTGTAATCCCAGCACTTGGGAGGCTGAACCAGGAGGATTGCCAAAAGTGTGAGGCCAGCCTGGGCTACATAGCAAGACCTTGTTTAAAAAACAAAAACAAACAAACAAACAAAAAACGAAAAGAAAGAAAGACACACAGACTGACTGACTAGAGCTCCCAAGGGCAGAGAACAGGGAATTATCACACTGGAAATGATTTGGTTAAAGGGTGGTAGTCTCTAAGTGCAACTGAAGAGGATGGATCAGATGTTCCTAAAAGGAAAACTTCAAGTACCCAGACAAGGTTTCTGAGTCATTTCTCCTGCAGTAACACCCCTAGAAGTCACCTGAGCCAGTAGAGTGCCTTCTGTGTATGTGAGCAGGAGATGAGAGGGCACCATGAGCAGATGGGTGATTTACCTGCAGTTTATCTTCATGATTTGTATGCGTGTTGGAGAGATGCCTGAATTCCTGAGTCAGGCGGAAACAGTGCTTCACATGTTCTGGAGACACAAAGTCTTCTGCTACTTTTATGCAACTATATAAATTGTG
Organism: Fukomys damarensis; assembly: GCF_012274545.1. Taxonomy (NCBI): domain Eukaryota; kingdom Metazoa; phylum Chordata; class Mammalia; order Rodentia; family Bathyergidae; genus Fukomys; species Fukomys damarensis. The sequence goes on from NW_022900915.1 coordinate 18,654,498, forward strand.
AACCTGAGGTGAGGGATATAAAGAGAAAACATCAGACATCAGAGATTCAATTACTCATTGAAAATGTCATGATAGTAAAAACAAAAGCAGCTCTATATATTTTCTTTTTTTTTGGTACCAGGGATCGAACTCGGGACCTTTCGCTTGCAAGGCAGGAGGTGGAGGCACCAAGCTAAATCTCCAGCCCACCATTTTTTCTTTTACACTTGCTATGTTGCCCAAGGAGGCCTCAAAGCTTTGGGCTCAAGCGATACTCTTGCTTCAGCCTCTAGAATAGCTGACTCTATAGGTAGATACCACCATACTTGGCTCTCTGTTTTTATAAAAACAACAAACAACAACAGGAAATACTGCTGTAAAAATTTATAAATAAAAATTTTACTACTTTCATAGAAAATAGTCTAAAAAACATATTTAAAAAATTTTAAGGATGGGCTACCTCCAGGGAAGAAAATTAGATTGGGAAGTCAGGATGAGGGGACTGAAATGGGTATGGTACAAGCAGCTATGTGAGGAATTTCATTCTTTTAGTTAATACTCTGCACTATTAAAAAAGTTTTAGAACAAGCATTTAATTAAAAAACAAAATAAGGTGTGGGTTAAGAACAATCAGTCCAGGGCTGGGGATTTAGCTCAGTGGTTCCACCACCTGCCTGGCAAGGGCAAGGACCCGAGTTTGATCCCTGGTACAAAAAAAAAAAAAAAAAATCAGTCCAATCCTGCCATTGATCTCTATCTACCTGCTACTCTTCCCACTATAACCCCCGCCTTTTTTGTTATTTAAAAAAAAATTTTGGTACTGGGAATCGAACTCAGGACCTTGTACTTGTAAGGCAGGCAGTGGCACCACTGAGCTAAATCCCTGGCTCCCTTTTTTGTTATTTTGAGACAGGGCCTTGACGAGTTGCCTAGGCTGGTTTTGAACTTGCGATCCCCCTGCCTCAAGCTCAGCCTCCTCAGTAGCTGGGATTACAAGGTACGTTATCACACCCAATTCATTTATATCTCTTGCCAGATTCAAAAAGAGAAGCAGAAAAGAAGTCAGTCCATGGAATTACACAGTCCAAGGCCAACTTAGAACCCACCTGGTGAGGGGCTCCAGCAGGTATGAAGACGGCATCACCTAAGAACTGCACGATGGCCCAACCTTGCACACCATACTCCTCGTAGAGGCGCTTGCGGAGGGTCTGGTCCAGGTACCAACTTTGGTCATGAATTGGGTCATGATCAGGGGGATTCTCTTGGCCTTGCTCTTCTCCAACCTGAAGCCATGATTAAAATCCAAAAGCAGAAAATATAATATAATGGATTCCACACTAACCCAGAGTTTTGTTTTCTGTTTTCAGTCAATCACAGACTGAAAGTAGTAAAAGGAAAATTCCAAAAATAATTTATACATTTATTTTTTGTGGTGCTAGGTATTGAACTCAGGGAAATGTGCACACTAGGCAAGTGAAATCCCAGCATGGGGGCCAAAACATGAGGATCACAAGTTTGAGCCCAGTCTTACTTTTCTTTTTTCTTTTTTTTGTACCAGGCTGGGTCCTATAGTATAAAGGCGCTGAGTTTAATCCCCAGTACCATAATAATACACAAACAAACAAAACATCGTATACTGTTCTGAGTACGGTGATGAAATCTCACACTGTCCAGCTCCATTGCATCCTGGATGTGACTCTGACTCAGCCCTTGTCTGTAAATCCATGCGAGCTGTACACACCTGTCTGTCTGTTAGTCACCTAGTAGCTGTCTCAGTTTGGACTGCTACAGTATCATGGTGTGTTCAGATAACCTTTATTTTACTTGATAATTGCCCACAGTGCTAAAGTAACGATGCTAGAAATTTAGATAAGTCAAAGACAAGCCATAAAGTTCTTCCTTTAGTGAAAATACAATGAGATTTTTCAATGTTGTTGAGAAAAGGTTTCACTATGTAGCCCAGACTGGCCTTAAACTCTCAATCTTCCTGTCTCAGCTTCCGAAGTGCTGGATTCCACCACATCTGGCTCTGATATTTTGAAAGGGTAACAGGGGTGAGAGTAAGATATTGACCACATTCCTGGTAACTTTTATTACAATATAATGGTTCTATATTATTAATTTTCTACTGTGCCTTATTAATAAACTTTGTCATTGGTATGTATGCATAGGCAAAGATAGAATAATACAGAGTCTGGTACTACTGATGGCTTAGGTATCCACTGAAGGTCTTAGAACATATTCCCCTAAAGTAAGGGTTACTACCAAAAATATATAAAAGTTAGCCAGGAGTAGTGGCACATTCCTGTAATCCCAGCCTGTGGGAGGGTGAGGCAGGAGGACTGCCATGAATTTGAGACCAGCCTGGGGCACACAACAAGACCCTGTCTCAAAAAAAGAAAAAGTTAACAGCATGCTGTGGCTTGTGTCTAGATGTCCCCTCAAAGCCTCATGCAGTCTTTTTTTTTGGTACCAGGGATCGAAGTCAGGACCTTGAGCTTTAGAAGCAGGTGCGGTGCCACTGAGCTGAATAAATCCCCAGCTCATGCTGTCTTGTTTCTTCTTTTGGTACTGGGGATTGAACTCGGGTCTTTGTGCTTGTGAGACAGGCGGTGGAACCACTGAGCCTGCCTTGCAAGAGCAAGGCCTGAGTTCAATCCCTGGTACCAAAAAAAAAAGTAAAAAAAGGTGGCTAAATCTGGCACATGTGATGCTAGGATTAAGGGTGTGTGATTACTAAATCACTCACTACACACAGTGACTGGTTTGGCATCACTCTGACGAGTGTGAGTAAAATGAAAGGAGCAGAAAGACACTGTTAAGATCCCTTGTTGCTTTGGCTACCTTGTGGGCACCATGAACTGTTTTTCCTCGTGACACCCCTCCTACAACTCTTGTTGCTTTTTGATGCTTCTGCTGTCATGAACTGCTGCCCCTCTGTTACCCTGCCTTGGAGCCAGCTGATTAAGGAATGAAGCCTCTATGAACTGTAAGTCAAATAAACTTTTTCTCCTTCAACTTTGGATGTCAGGTATTTTGTCTCAGCAATGAGAGAAAAGTAACACAGAGCATAAATCCAATTTGCTACAGTACTATTTCTGGTGAGCTTTTGCTTTATTTTATTCAATACTAAGTGTTAATTCAGGCCTTCTGGTCATTTTAAGAAGAGATACCACCGGGGATTGATTTAGCTCAGTAGTTCTGCTGCCTGCCTCACAAGCACAAGGTCTTGAGTTCAATCCCCATTACAAAAAAAAAAAAAAAAAAAAAAAAAAAAAGAGAGAGAGAGAGAGAGAGAAATACCATGGCTAAGGGCTATCTGTCTTCTTCCTTTTTTATGTGGTATTGAACTGAGGGCTTCAGGCATGCTTAGGCAAGTAGTGCTGTACCCCTGAGCCATGTCTTCAACATTAACAGGTCTTTAATACCCCCACGACAAACCCTAGGCGTGCTGGCTCAGCTTCCAGCCCACCCAGAGGCATACCTTTCGGAGCAGCTCTCGGATCTTTTCTGCATCCTTGGCGGCATAGATGTGCCATAAAGCACCTGGTTTCTCATTTCCATCATGAATTCTTTGCTTTGTTACCTCATCAGCATCTCCCTCATCAATTGTCTTGAGTACTTCTGGAAAGAGCAAAACAATTCAAGGCAGTTGGTTATTTCAGTATACCTTGGAGTGAAGCACAATGTCTAATTCAAACAAGTTTGGTCTTTTTTCCTATCTTTCTCAAATTTTAAAACAAAGAATCAAAACTCATATTGGAGGGCTGGGCGTGGTGGTACATGTCTATAATCCCAGCATTTGGAAGGCTGAGGTGGAGGATCAGAAACTCAAGGCCAGCCTGGGCTACATAGTGAGTTCAAGGTCAGTCTGAACTACATAACGAGACTGTTTAAAAAAAAAACAACCAAACACAAAAAAAGACCCCCAAAACAAAACCAAGAAAAACTCATATTGGTTTCAGGTCCACACACAGGAAAAACAACACTAAACTTCCTTTACTTAATACTATAGAGACCCAGCATTTTTGGAGGTACAGTTTCATTAAGACACATTTTTTGCTCAAATTGCATAGCCATCTCTTATGTTTAACTTGCAGACTACTTCCTACTGCAAGACCTTTCGAACCTCTAGGATTCTGTGAATTCAAGCCTACAAAGGGCAAAGCTCCTCTGCCAAGTTAAAGAGTATTAGCTTCTACTGCTTATCAAGAACAACACCCTAAAAGATAACTTAATGCAAGGGTTTGTAAATATGCAGCATCGTAAGCAAATTAAAAATATACCAAGATAATAATACTGATTATTCCTAAACTTTGAAATTTTAAGTTGCTTTCTTTTTTTTTTTTAACTCATTTCTCTGAAACTTTCATAATAAACCACACATGAATTTTTTTTTTTTTGTGTGTGTGTGTGTATGGTACTGGGGATGGAACTTGGGATGTTGTACTTGCACTTGTGAGGCAGGCACCTTACCACTGAACTAAATCCCTGGTCCACCACACACTAATTTTAACAATCAGATCTGAGCTGTTCTAGAAGGCATCCTGTGCAACCAGCCATTAATACAATGGGGACCATAGTATTGTTAGTGCTCTTGAGATAAACACTTAGCCTAAGAGGTAGCTGCTGGGCGTGGTGGTGCACACCTGTAATCCCAGTAGTTGGGAGGCTGAGGCAGGAGGATTGCCAACCCGGGCTACACAGTAAGTTTAAGACCGGCCTAAATACACAACATGACACCCTGCCTCAATTGAAAAAAAAAAAAAAGAGGTGGCAGCAAAATATTTTTATGCAGGTGACCTGGCTTTAACATCTCACTCCACATCTGATCTGGCTGATAGCCCTAACAGATGAGTTTGTCCTTTCTTCTTCATTCTCTTTGTGAGACTACACACTCAGAGGAAAAGAACACTATACCCAGAAAGAGGCTCTGGTCAGAGATACACAATCCAACACTCCTCTCTCCTAGAACCAGTTTTTGTGTGGCAGCATCCCTTGAGTACCTACACATAAGGCCTGGTAGAATCGTAGTAAGAAAAAGCTACTGATTCTGACTCAGGAGGAAAATGTGCAATGCTACCTGGAGGGCCAGCCTTACCATCTGAAGCAGTTTTTCTAGAAATCCTACCTTCATCATGAGCACCCTCCCCGATGGGGATCCCAACGTACACCATCACGTTAACGGCATCAGACACATCTAAGTGAAGATTTGTTGTGCCAACCCTTCTGTCTTCTGCAGTTATCAAGCCTAGAGGTAAAAGGGAAACAAGCAAGATAAGGGGTCCACACTATAAAGAACCCACACAGACTATACAACTGAAAATATGCTCAAGGATGTACTTTAACTGAATAAACTGTGAGAGTGAAGTCTGTCTGTTTAGTAAGAAAAAGGAGCTGGGGGTATGGCTCAGTAGCAGAGTGCTTGCTTAGCACATGTGAGGTTCTGGGTTCAAACCCCAGCATCACTAAAAAAAAGAGAAATTCTTTTCTCTTACTGTTTGATTTCTAGCTTGGGTGACATTTAGCTTGGGCCATGGAACCAAACAATTCCCCAAAGATGGTCCCTCTTTAATAAGCAAAATAAGACATTAGGAAATTCAGATTAAAACTCAACTTTCATAGTAACTTAGATCAGACATTTCTGAACTTTACCAAGCACTGTCTCAGTACTATGGTATCCAGCCTTCTCCACTGTTTTTTAATCAAGTCTTTTAAATCTAAGAGTATGTCTCCTTGAGTACCAGTCTTTCCCCATTAAGTTTGTTGGTACATTTAAAGCAAACAATACAGTTACATTTACAGTTGAGATCCTATACCTTTACATGATATGTCTTGGTTCTTATTTTTTTCCCATACCCCTGGCCCTCCCTTCACCCCTTCACCCTTCCCTATTTACAAAGACTTTTGCTTCCATTTTTTCTTTTCCCTTATTTCCTTTCCCCTCCCCTTCCCACTTCTCTTTTAACCATTTTTGTCTTATTTCACACTACTGTACCATTTGAACCTTATTTACACTTTTAGTTTTTCACACCAGAGAAACTATTCGGTATTTACTCAAGTGTGTAGTACCACTTTTTTTTTTGAAACAGAGTCTCACTATGTAGTTGAGACTGACCTGGAACTCACTATGTAGTCCAGGCTGGGTCTCAAACTCGCAGTGATCCTCCTGCCTCAGCCTCCTGAGTGCTGGGATTACAGGCGTGTGCCACCATGCCCGGCTGTAGTACCATTTTTGGAAAAGTATCTAACTCCTAGAGATATAAAGTTTGTGGACAGGGCCCTTGCGGATGTTACACAAATCAGTATGACAAAAACAAACATATTCCAAACAGTCTTGGAAACTATTAACCTATCCAGCACCAGTCACAGTCCTCAATCATCTCTACATATAACTCACAGATCTCCCCTGAGTGAAAGGAGAACAATGGTCTACCGAAGGGGCAATTCTGCCTCTCCCTCATACCGTAGGCGTTGTACATCTTGGGGCCAAGATCAGGCCTTACAAAGTAGCTGGGTAGCCTAGAGGCCAGATTGAGCCTGCCATCTCGTTTGGTATATTCTGGCAGAGGAAGGTTCTCCATCAGATCTTCAAACCTATAAAACAGCAGGAAAGATGACTTAGCTTGCTACAGAGGAAGCAAGCAAAGAGGCAGTTTACTTCTCTGTAATATTCTGACAGCTTCAGCCAGGACAAGTCTCTGAAGATCATACCACTGGAGGTCACTAACCTTGTGGGCATCATGTCCCGAAAATCTTCCCCAGGAGGCCAGTCCTTGAGTTTGAGCACCATGGGCTGTCCGTCTTCTGACCTTAATCGCTCTGGAAGACAGACAGCAGTCTCACAAACATCTGCTGGGCTGGGTGCTGCCCAATATTCCACTGACAAAGAGTTTTAGGAGCCAAACCTCTTATTTCAGACTGTAACCCCCATAAAGGATTAGGTTAGGTGGACTTTGTATTCCTTACCCACTGCTGTAGCACATAACATATTTCTCCACAACACAGGACTTTCCTCAGAGTGAAAATGCTAAACATACTCCATGGTCTCACATGCTCAAGCCTAAGCCTGCCCTGCACGATGGCAATCTATAAGATTGCCATGCAAAATATAGGCTCAGCACTAGGCATAAGCTTCCACTTGCCAAGAGAATACCGTACGTTCCCTCAGGGAACAGGGCTGGGTACATAGATATCTACTTCCTAGTCTGCTTAGATTTCCAAGCTACTTACTGCATATGATCTCAAAGCCATCCCAGAAATCCCGAACTTTCACGTCAGAAATTATAGCACAGTTTCTGCAGTTCACCAAGTCCACATCTTGATCTCCAAATTCCTGGCTAAAGGCTTCAGGTTTCCAGAGTTCAGACTTCAGTTTTTTATGCACCCCTGAAACCAGTACTGGCTGTGGAAACAAACATATGCAAACCAGAGACATCTAGGAAATACCATTAGCTCTAGGGCTTCAGGATGTTTCCCGGGGAGGGCTCTTCAAGAAAATCTAATGAGTATTATATACCTAGATTGTACCAATAAACTCAATAAAAGGAAAAAAAAAAAAGAAAAAAAGAAAAAAAGAAAATCTAATGTTCATTTCCAGTTTTATAATCTATGGATTTCAACATATAAAAGTCATGGAGAATTGAGTGTGGCAACCCACACCTATAATCCCAGCACTCAGGAGGCTGAGGCAGGAGGATCGTTTTGAGTGCGAGGCCAGCCTGGGCTACATAGAAAGACCCTGCCTCAAAACACAAAACAAAGCAAGACAAATCAAAACAAACAAAACACCCACACCACCCCACACCTAACAGGAATTTTAACTGTCCTTTTAAGAAGAGAGCTACAGCAGTGGTTCCACTGCCTACCTCATAAGCGCAAAGTCCCGAGTTTGCACCCCAGTACCCAATAAAAGAATACAGCTACATAGCTTTGAGGTAAAAGGATGCACAATGTAGTTTTAGAAATCTTCTAGGTTTTAAAAATTCAAGACAATCTGAAGTAGCAAGGATATCAACAAACATTATTTCTCTTTTCTTTTTTGTATAGGAGCTCAAACTCAGAACCTTGTGCTTGTAAGGCGGGTGTAGTGCCACTGAGCTAAATCCCCGGCCCAGACTTACTATTTCTAAATCTCCGTGGCAAAAGATCTCTGAGAGAACCCTGGAAATATCTTGGTAGAGGGACAGCTAGTCCTGGGAACTACTTATTCTTGCTTACCTGGCCTTGCTTCCAACACTCCCGGAAGATCTTCCAATTGTTCTTGTTGCTGGGATCATGGAGACACAGGAGCCTCCCATCACAGAGCCAGGAGTGAGAGGTGTGGGGGTCTAGCACATTTAACCCCATCACCATCTCCTTCACTTCCTTCTGGGTATCAGTCAAGTTGCAGGTCCTCTTTGAAGCATCTGAGGTTTTCTTATTTTCCACCACAGAAGCAATGATGTGGTCAAGAAAGTTGGGTAGGCTGGCCTTGCTCTTCACTCCCTGACAGACACAAAGCCACCAAGTAAGCCTGACTGAGGCAGCAGGAGAACAGCATTCAAAACCCTGCCTCACGGCTGTACTCACAGGGAATTCTGAGAGCTCTGATTAAATTCCAAGTAAGTTATTAAAAATGTCTTCAGTAATGGGGGGGATAAAAAGTCAGTATTTTTTATCATCTCAAATTCTTCTACCTTTCATATTTTGCCTTTCATTTATGAAAGAAAAGATTTCTCTGCCTCAACAAAGAGACTTGAGACCTAAGGAATATCTCTGGCACTTAGCTCTGTGCTAAGTATATGCACATAGACTGCGGAGTTCACAAAATGTTATAATTTTTTGAAAAAGATCATTTAGTTTGGGGGTTCTACATTTTTTTCTGGTCAGTATATACTGCCCAAAAGATACAGTATTTAAGTTATGGAAGAGAGCTGTCAGGCAGTGGTTTCCGCCAGGGAGTGCCTTCCCCAACAGCAGGGTGTATCAGGGTACCCAAAAGGAGCTGTACACGGGACAGCGGGCGGATCACTCTCCACTTCTTCCCTCACTACCATCCCACGGAGCATCTCTCATCTGTTTCAGCACATGGAAAGCTCAGTCCCAGAGATGAAAGTGACATTCCTAAAGTTGCAGATAGAAGGAGGGGAGGCTTTTGTAAACTTGATAATCTTGTGACTCAAGTATCACTAATTGCTATCTCTATAAAAAGCATGTAACCATGTAACATCCTAGAAAAGTTAAAACAAAAACAAAATAGGACTGAGGGAGGAAGCAAGTATTTATACTTTTATTTATAAAATAACTGTTTTGTCTTTTTTTTTTTTTTTAACTGATTCAAGAAATAATCCAAGTTGTATAGGCTCAACCACTTGCAGCTCATCAAACTTCAGCCCTTAATCATAAAATAGAATGAGAAAAATATTTAAGTACTTGTTTAGAATGATCTGCAAGACCTACAAACTGAAACATAGAAAACCTTAGAACACTTGTATAAAGAAGGGGAAAAACTATATGCATATGAAAATATTTCTAAAATGACATTCAAGAAACAATGGTGACCTCCAGAAAGGGAAAATGGGTGCCCGGGAGACAGGGTAGGTAGGAGCTTTTTCACTGTACATCCTCCTTTCATATCCTGTAAATTGTTAACCTTATGTATCAGTTCATTCATTCAATAAATACTTACTAAATATGATTATGGATCAAACACCATGGCACTAGAGCTATACAGTATCTGTGAATAAAACAGTCAAAAATGCCTTTAGGAAAGGCAAGAAACAGACAATAAATAAAACAATGTCTGATGGTGGTAAGTGCTATAAAAAAAAGAAGCAGGGAAACATTTACGTGTGCAGGCTGGAAGTATGGCAGACTTTTAAAAAGAGTGACGCATGAAGAAAGACTGGCAAGGGTGACATTTCAGGAGTGAAGAAAGGAGCTGCTGCTGAAGCAAGCCGTGTGGCTACACAGGAAGAAAACCCTACTTAGAAGAAGTAACGAGTGCAAAGGCGCTGCGGAGGAAGCACGCCTGGCCATGTTCGAGGACGGCAAGAGGTGGGTAGGGTCGGAGCAAGTGAACAAAGCAGGGGTAAGGCTGGGGAGGCGAAAGGAACAGACAGGTCCAGTGCTTTGCGGTCCACTGCAAGAACTTTGCTTAGCTTATGGGAGCCACAGGTAGCCTTGGCGGATGTTAGGCAGCGGTGACATCATCTGGCTTACATTTGAAAAGGATTACACTAACTGTTGAAAATGGACTGGAAAGGGTAGAAAAAGGCAATCCATAAATAATTTACTGCAAAAATTTAAGCAAGAGAGGATGCTCGTTCAGATTAGACAAAGAGGTACAAATGATGAGGAATAGGTACATTCTGAATATATCTGAAAGGATTTATTGACAAATTAGATACAAAATATAAATGAGAGGAAGCCCAAATAATTCTAAGATTTTGGGATGAGCAATTGGAAGGATGGAGATACCACTGAATAAGAGAGGAGAACTAAGAGGCGCAAGCCCACAGGAAGTTGATCAGGAGTTCAGTTTTAGATGTACTCAAAGTCTGAGATGTCTATCAGATATCAAAGAGTAAGTACATTGTGAATATGCTGCCTAAGTAAAACAAAGTTTCACATCTACAAGAAAAGCAAGTGGTTCCTTGTAATTAATTACTTTTCTACTGATGCATGAAAAAATCTCAATGTCTCAATTTTTATTGACTTCCTAACATGGTAAAAAAGGTTCCCTGTGTAAAGGATCTTAAACATTCCCAAAACTTAATGTAAAGAGAGATCTTGTCAGCTTGACAAGGCAGAGAACACAAATCACCCGTGGACCCTCTAACCCAACCATCAGATCTCTGATAGTTCTTTCATGGAAAAGCAGGAAAGGCTAGAGTTGTAGCGAGGACACTTACTGCTGAGGATGTAGAGAAGACCGGGGGGAAGGGTATGCCTGTGTCCAGGGGGCTTTGAGGAAGCTTCCCGGGCCCGGAGTGAAGGAGGTCTCGAAGGCTAGAGCCTTCGGTTTTGTTGTTGGAGGCAGTGGGACCCAGTAACAGACTGTTAAAAAGCTTTGGAGTCAACGGAGAGACCTTTGCAGTGGAGTTGAACGAGTCCAGCCCAAAGGGTGAATGAGACTCTTTATTGAGCACCGACCTCAGGGACCCTGCTTCTGTAAGAACATAACCGGGAACAGCATTAGGCACAGGAAGGAAAACCCAGCAGACAAGTGACTCCTAAAAATTAGCTGAGTGCCCCCTAAACTGTCTAAGGCTTCCTCTCTTTTTCAGATTTGGATTGCAAACTTCTTTTTGTTCCCATCTGCCTTTCATCTTTCTCGTTTTCTAAAACTATTCTTCAAGTGGGTCTCCAGAACACTTGTACTGGAATCAGCTTGTTAAAAATGGAGATTGTTGGTTCTACCCCAAGAGATTTTGATTAAATGGTTCTGGGTAGGGTGAAGGTATCTGCATTTTTAACAATTCTCTTTGTGTGTTGGTGGCTCTCGTGTCCACTGAAAAAGCTACTTCTCTAAGTTTAGGTCTGAACCCTGGATGCAGAATAGAACCACCTGGGAAACTCCTTAAGAACTCCATCAATTCTGACTCAGGAGGTCTGGGGAAGGGCCCAAGAATATCCCTTTTTTAAAAAGCTCCATTTCTAGAAAGACACTGAAAGAGATTCACTTATTTTATGTGATCAGCCGGAGAAAGCAAGCGACATGCTTCATAAATGCAGATGGTAATGTTCGAGTCTGAAGAATCTCAGAACAACCCACAGCTGCTTCCACAGGCAAGACAGAGGCTGGTGTTCATCTTACCTTTTGTTTCTTCTTTCGCCTTCTGAGTTGCTAAATCCGCCAACCAATGCAGGGCAGAGGAGGGGGGCGCCGTGTCGGGGCACGGAGGCCTGATGGCTTTTAGCTCACTATTGCTATTGGACACTGCACCATCAGCTTTCAGGGGCTCTTCAGGTCTGATGTCAGTGCCATCGCCTTTAGGAACATGGTTGGGCTCTGGTATTGTTCCCGCTGCAGTTCCTCCTCCACCTGAGAAGGTAGTTTCGTTTCCAGAAGAGGCACTAGGGTTTATGCTAGGAAGCTAAAGCACAAAAGGTCAGAGTGCTGGTTAGAAGCATGGCTAATCCAACATACTGTATACTAAGTTCTCCAAACTGCTGCAAACTATGCTAAGTTCTTTGGAAAATGTAGTGAACAAGACTTGAAGTTTATAAAATAAAGATTTTTAATGCTGGAGATCATTTCTGCTATGGCAAACTGGTGTTTAAAACTCAATCCCACAAAGCCTGGGGATTAAATGAGACTGATTATGCAAAGAGTTTATCAGAGTTCTAACACACACAAACGCTCAACTGATGTTTATTACTCTGTTACATTCCCGAGGTTTCCAAATTATTTGCTCTAGTATGTCAACTCTCCAAAAATATATCTCTAAATCCCTCAACATTAACCCCTGTGGCTTTTCTCACTGAAAATGTAAGCAGCAGCCCAATGTGGTGATGCACACCTGTAATCCCAGCACTTGGGAGGCCAAGGCAGGAAGATTGCAGTGAGTTCAAGGCCAACCTGAGCTACACAGTGAGGTCAAGATCCCTCTCCACCAATCGCCTTGGTCTCAAAAAAAAAAAGGTAAGCAGTATGAAGTATGTTGTGGACTTTCTTGTGGAGGTTGTTACTGAGAATTGAATCCAGGGAGTGCTGAGCTACATCCTCAGTCCTTTTTTATTTTGCCATAGGATTTCACTAAGTTGACCGGATTGGATTAAAATATGAAATCCCTTTGCTTCAGTCTCCTGAGTAGCTAGGATTATAGGTATATGCCATTATACCTGATATAGTTGTGGATTCTTTAATCCATCTGTAATCCTAGCACTCAGGAGTTGAAGACCAGCTTGGACTACACAGTGAGTTCAAGACCAGCTTCAACTACATAGCAAGATCCTGTCTCAAAATCAATCAATCCTGTACATTCAAAGTAGCATCAAACCAGAATGAACTCTGGTTCTGACAGAGAAATGACAAAATGACTATCTCTGGGCTGGGGATTTAGCTTAGTGGCACTGCACCTGCCTCATAAGCACAATCCTGGTACTGGGGGAAAAAAAATCACTATCTCTGTCTAGAACTAACAAATTATTTCTGGTGGTTTTTCTATACTCTTTATCCATGCAAAACCCCCACCATCTTGGCAAGATACAAAAACCCCCGATATTCTATATCACCCAAGCCTGAATTGGTTTAAGACTAATGAAAAGAAACTATACCAGTGAGAGGGAACTAAATCCCATAAGTAAAAATTTCTGGGGTCTCTCTAGAAGGCTTCCTAATTCCCTAATTCCACAGGAATCCTACAGAAGCTTGGCACGACCCAATTGAAAACGGGGCATTTCCTGGGACTAAGAATTAAAGCTTAAACCAGTTACACTCACATATGCCACTTTACCTGGGACATCCCGTTGGTGACAGCAGGTCTCAATACAGATTTGTTCTGCCGACTAATACAAGGACAGTTCGCTTTAATGCCCCATTTGCCCCTGGCAGCATGTACCATGTCTCCGATATTGTAAAGGGCTGAAGAAAGGACAATAATAATTAATATTGGAACACTTGTATGTGCCATGTTTTGAACCATGGACCTACTTTATATTGTTCCCCTCAATCCTTACCACGTTTCTATACAGGAACTGCTCTTATTCTTTTTTCTTTTTTTTGAGACAGGGTCTCACTCAGGCTGGCCTTGAACTCTCAGGGATCCTCCTGCCTCAGCCTCCCACAGTGCCAGGATTACAGGTATGTGCCACCACGCTCAGCTTTCAGCTAGATTTTTTTGTTTTTTGTTTTTTTTTGACACAAGGGATCGAACTCTGGACCTTGTGCTTGCAAGGCAGGTGCAATGCCACTGAGCTAAATCCCTGGCCCTCAGCTAGATTTTTAAAAATCTAAAACCAGAGATCTTCTTGGTAGCCCGAGGACTGGCTTTTTCATTCTGGTCCTGCCAATTACAGGAGTGTGAAATGACATATGGAAATAAGACGTCCTCCTATCACCAGAAAGGGGGAGCAGAATGTGGAATAGAGGGCCGGGGATTTAGCTCCGTGGTTCCGCTGCCTGCCTCGCAAGTGCAAGGACCCAAGTTCAATCCCTGGTACCAAAAACAAAACAAAAAAAAGAATGTGGAGTAGCTACATGCACTCTTAACATATCCTTAGAGATCCAATTCTGAGAAATACAGCAGGCTTAATTGAAAAAAAAAAAATGAAGATAAATCATTTTTATCACTTTTTATGATATGTGACTATCTCCATTAAAAATACTTTTTCCAAGCTGGGTGTGGTGGTGCACACCTGTAATCCCAGCACTCGAGAGGCAGAGGCAGGAGGATGCTGTGAGTTTGAGACCAGCCTGGGCTACATAGTGACTTCCAGGTCAGTCTCAACTACATAGTGAGACCCTGTCTCAAAAAAAAAAAAAAAAAAAC
>NW_022900915.1:18669062-18673231 GCF_012274545.1 Fukomys damarensis
TCAAAAAAAAAAAAAAAAAAAAACTTTTTCCAAAGGCATGGCGGTGCATGCCTGTGATCCCAGCATTCGGGAGGCTGAGGCAGGAGGATCCCTGAGAGTTCGAGGCCAGCCTGGGATACACAGTGAGTTTACAGCCAGCCTGAGTTACAGAGCAAGACCCTATCTCAAAAACAAAACAAAACAAACAGAAAAACAACTTTTTCCGACAAATTTACAAAAGACACTTCCTCACCTGTGCCAGGGATGATCTGTGTGGGCATGAGATTCTCTGGTTCATGGGACTGCCCCTTTGCACACTTTAACCAAGAGAAAACCTCTTCGTCACCCATCTCCTCTGTCTCTGAAATACAAAGGAATGATTTCACTTACTCTATCAGGATCACAAGATGCATCCCTGTCGGTGACTGAAGTTTCAGAACCCCCAAACCAATTTTCTCGGGGCCAAAGAACTGCCAAGAGCTAACTTTTAAAACATAGAGTTTACTCTGGTGTAATTCACATACAATAAAGTAACAATTTCAAGTGTACACTTCAGTGAGTTTCAATAAATGTATTCAGCTGTACAAACACTACCATAATCAGAATACAGAACACTTTCATCCTGTCTCCAAAATCCCGCAGAGCTCTTGGTAGTTAGCATCTTTCCTTTAATCCTGGCCACCACTGATCAATTTTCTAGTACTAATATTAGAATTTCTAATACTAATTAGAATTTCATAGAAATGGACACATACAGCTGGGCACAATGGCGCACACCTGTACTCCCAGCAGTGGGGAGGCCGAAGCAGAAGGATCGTGAGTTCCTGAGTTTGAGGCAAGCCTGAGCTAGGTGATGAGTTCCTATTTCCAAGTCAGCCAGTGAGACCCTATTGCAGAAAAACCAAATCACCAAACAACCATAAAGCATACAAGTGTAGTCATCTGTTAGTTTTCTTTCAGTCAGCAGAAATGCTTTTGAGATCAATATAGACGAACTGTTGCAGCATCAGTAAATTAATTCCTTTTTATAGCTGAGCAGTATTCCATGGTATGGATGTTCCATAATGTTACTTATGCACTAACTGGCAGATACCTGGTTCTAATTTTTCACTATTATGAATAAATCTCCCAGAAATATCCATGTACAAGTTTTGGGTTTTTTTGGTACCAGGGATCAAACTCAGGACCTTGCGCTTGCGAAGCAGGTGGTGGAACCACTGAGCTAAATCCCTGGCTCATGTACAAATTTTTGTGTGGATGTTTTAATTTCTTTCATAAACAATCTAGGAGTCAAATGCCCAGTCACACAGTTATAGTTTAATTTTTTTAACTCTTTAAGAGCCATATTCTTTTCTGAAGAGAAGGATGCAATTTGGATTCCTACTGGCAATGTTTAAAAGAGCTATTTCTTCCACATACTATCACACAGTACTGTCAGCTTTAAGAATCTTTGCTGTTCTCGTGGAAATGGTTTGTAAAGCTTTTCATTCGCATTTCTCTAATGGATAATATTTTCTATGTACTTATCTACAGTTTAAATCTCTTGCCCACTTTTAAAGTTTATTTTTTGAGACAGGCTCTCCCTAGATAGCCTAGGCTGGCCACAAATGCACAGCAATCCTCCTGAATCAGCTTCTCAAGTGCTAGGATTATAGGTGTGGGCCTATTATTTTTTTTGGGGGGGGTACAGGGAATCAAACTTGGGACCTTGCGCTTGCGAGGCAGGCAGCAACACCACTGAGCTAAATCCCCAGCCCTCAGCCTTATTTATTTTTGGTTTATGCCCATTTTAAAATTGGGTTGTCTTCTTGTTCTTGTGTTCTGAGAGGTCTTTATTTTTTTGTTTTTGAGGCAGTCTTGCTTTGTAGTTCAGGTTGGCCTTGAACTCATGACAATTCTCCTGCCTCAGCCTCCCAAATCCTGGGGTTACAGGCATGCGCCACCACACCTGGGTATACTTGCTAAATTTATCCCTAAGCACTTTTAAAAAAATCTTCAAAATATTTATTTTATTTATATTTTTCTCTTAAATTCTTTTATTGGTACATTTTAGGCATACAATGCATTTACATTCATCACTGGGAACTTGTACCTATAGACATGATGTACCTTGCTTTTTTTTTTTCCTCATCCCCCTACCCTCCCTTCAGCTCCTCCACCCCTCCCTATCTGCCAAGGAGTAAGCACTTTGTTTGTGGATTGAACAATTTAGGCAAGCTCTACCACTGAGCCACACCCCAACTCCACTTCGTGTCATTTCGATGCTGCTGTAAATGACACTGATTTAAACTCTCAATTTCTAATCATTAATTGCCACTATAAAAAGAAATACTAGGGCTGGGGATTTAGCTTAGTGGGTTCTGGCTTCCTGCCTCAGAAGCGGAAGGGCCCAAATTCAATCCCAGGTAAAAACAAACAAACAACCCCCCAAAAAAGATTTTTATAGGTCTACTTTTTGTTCTGGAATCTTGCTACTTTTTTGTATATTTCCTAAGATTTTTTACATAATCTTGTCACCTGAAAGTAAAAAAACATTTCACTTCTTTTCCAAATTGATGTTTTTCGGGGGGTTACTAGGGATTGAACTCAGGACCTTCACAATGAGCTACATTCCCAGCCATTTTATTTTTTGAGACTGGGTCTCACTAAGTTGCTATGATGCCCATAATGGGTTCAAATTCAAAATCCTCTTGCCACAGTCTCCCAAAGAGCTGGAATTACAGATGAGTGTCACCACACCCAGCTCAACCTTGCATCTTTTATTTCTTTATAGTAATAACTCCAGTACAATGTTGACTAGAGGCCACAAGAGTGAATATCCTAGCCTTATTCTTCATTTTATGGAAAATGACTCAGTCTTTCATATTATATATGACATAAATACACACACACACACACACACACACACACATATTCTTCAGTGTTTTTCAGACTATATTTCTTTCTTTTTTTTGGTACTGGGGATTGAACTTGGGACCTTGTTCTTACAAGGCAGGCAGCAGAATCACTGAGTTAAATCCCCAGGCCCAGACTATATTTCTTCATCACCCCTCAAAAGAACATTTTTAGGCCTTTTCTGGTAATTACCCTCCCATTCAAGGAAATTTTAATACTATTTATGTCTGTTCATATCCCGTGGCCCTGGAAGAGTATACACCATGGTATAGATTGAACAGACCTGATCTGAAAATCCGCAACTTTTTGTGTATTCAAAAATTTCAAATTTCAGGTAGTGTCTTTCTTTTTTTTGTGTAGTGCTAGGGATCAAACTCAGTCTTGCACATGCAGGTGAATACTGCTGAGCTACACCTCCAGCCCTCAAAGTGTTTTGGATAGGAGTTCAGACTATGGATGCTCAATCTGTAAAGTCTATGATGAACAATGCAAAATTCAAAAAACTCTAAAATAAGAAATATTTCTGGTTCCAAGCATTTTAAATACAGGATATTCAACCCTAGACTACCTTCCCTTGCAAGAACCAATTTCCACCCTTGTTTGAGAATGCATGACCTATTTTGTTGAGAATATCAACAAATATTTTTCTATATTTCTTCAGATAAACATACGGTTCTTTCCTCCTCTCTTTCTTTTTCTTTTGTTTTTTGAGACACGGTCTTGCTAAATAGTTCAGGCTGGCCTTGAACTCATGATCTGTCTGCTTCAGCTTCCCAAGTCTTAAGATTACAGATGTACATCACCACACATAACTACACTTAAATTTAACAAAATATATTTTTTTCGGCACCGGGGATCAAACTAGGGTCCTTGCACTTGTGAGGCAGGCAGCGGAACCACTGAGCTAAATCTCCAACCCTGACAAAATATTTTTACATCTATGTTCATGGGAGATATAGGGGCTAAGTTTCCTTGGCTTGTCATGTCTACAGCTAGTTTTGTTTTTTGAGATACGCTCTCCCTATGTAGTCCAGGCTGGCCCTGAACTCACAAGCCTCCTGCTTCGAGAGTCCAGAGTGCTGGGATTAAAGGCATTCTACATTTGATTTTTTTTCTTTTACATTTGGTTTTGATATTACTGTCATGTTGGCTTCATAAAATGAGTTGGTGTTTTTATTTTCTGGAAAAAAAAAGTATATATTAAATTTGTAATTTCTTAAATGTTTGCTATAAGTTACCAGTTCAACCATTTGGGCTGTAATTTTTCTTAGTTGGAAGTCTTTTTTTTTTTTTTT
>NW_022900915.1:18673444-18679612 GCF_012274545.1 Fukomys damarensis
TTTTTTTTTTTTTTTTTTTTTTTTTTTTTTTTTTTTTTGAGACAGGGTGTCACCATGAAGTCCAGGCTGGTCTAAATTTTGCAGCAATCCCCCTGCCTCAGCCTCCTGAGGAGGATATGCCATACCCAGTCTAATGTTCATAATTTTATTAACCTTTCAATGTTTAAAAGACCCATATGAGAACTTTTCCTTAACATTAGTAAAAGGCACATTTCCTTTCTTTCTAGTTTCTTTAAGTAGAGGTTTAGCTCTGACATATTTCATTTGATATAGGTGTTTAGTGCTGTCTTTCTTTGTTGCCTGCGTACTACAACAGCGATACATTATTTGCATTCATCCATTTCAAAGCATTTTCTAGCCAGGTATGGTGGCACATGCACATAATCCCAGCTAATCAGAGACTGAAGGAGGATGACTGAAAACTCAAGCCTAGGCTGGGCAATTTAGTTGTCACCCTTTCTCAAAATAAAAAATAAATGTTGGGGATGTAGTTAAGTGCAAAGCCCAGTACTGGGCTAGAGCCCAGTACTGTCAAAAACAAACACACACACCACTATTTTTTTCTAGTTTCTCCTGTAATTTCTTCTTTGATCTATGAGCTATCTAGAAATGTGCCGCTGAATTTCAAAGTACGTACTTGAAAATTTCCAGATTATCTTTGTTAATGGTTTCTAATTCTTTTCAGGTCAGAGTCTTTATCATTTTAATCACCTGATGTTTACTGAAATTTAATTTACAACTCAGAATATAAATGTTGATAAATGTTCTATAGGCACTCAAAAAATGTGTATTCTACTCTACGGATGTTGGAGAATATTCTATAAATATCAATTTATATCAATTAGGTCAAGTTGACTGATAGTGTTAATTAAGTCTTCTCTCTCCTGTTTTCCTCTACTTATTCTACAAATTAATGAAAATAAGGTCTTGAAGTTCCCAATTATAGTTGTGGGTGTTTCTGTCCCCTTTTAATCCTATTGGTTTTGCTTCATATGCTTTAAAATTGTTATTAGGTACACAAATATTTAGTTGTTCTATCTTGTTGAAGAACTGACTCTACTATTATTACGAAATGACCCACCCCAATCCTAGTAGTCTTTACTCAAAATTTACTTATGTGATGCTCATATAGTGATTCCAGTCTTCTTTTGAATAGCGTTAGCCATGGTATATAATTTTCTTTTTTTACTTTTAACTCATATCTTTATATTTAAAGTAGGTTTCTTTTTTCTTTTTCTTTTTCTTTTTGCAGTACCAGGGACTGAACTCAGGACTCATTTGCAAGGTAGGCACAGCACCACTGAGGTAAATCACCAGTACTAAAGTAGGTTTCTTACAATTAGCATTAGAAATGTTTTTTATTTCCCTCTTTTTTTTTTGTTTCATTTTTTTCCCCATTTCTTTTGGATTCTTCATTTTTAAAAAAAAATCTTCAATACTTTTTATGATTTGATTTTGCCTCCACTTTTGGCTATACCTATTTTTGAGTGGCTGCTTTTGGGTTTGCAGTATTGCTTTTCAACTTATCATAGCCTATCTTCAAGTATTATACTATGTATGAGGTATGATAAAAAATACAATATGTGATTTTTTTTGTTTCTGTTTTATTTTTCTTTTGTTTTATTTTTTGAGACAGAGTCTCGCTCTGTACTTCAAGCTGGCCTTAAACTCACTATGTAGTCCAGGCTGGTCTCAAACCTGTGTCGATCCAACTGCCTCAGCCTCCCGAGTGCTGGGATTACAGGCGTGCACCACCATGCCTAGCTTATGATGTATTTTTAATAAAGAAATTTATTACACTGAAAGACACATCGCCATTAATCCCCCTCAAAATACTTCCCTTGCTTTGAACACACTCATGCCATCATTCTTGCCACTTTTGAAGCAGTTCTGGAAGTCCTTTTGTGTCTTTAGTTGCGCTGTACTGGCTGCCTCGATGTCCTGAATTTTTTCAAAATGTTTACCTTTCATGGTCATTTTGACTTTGGGGAAGAGCCAGAAGTTGCACGGTGCCAGATCTGGAGAATAAGGTGGATGAGAACACACTGTAATGTTTTTACAAGCCTGCCTTTCTGTTGGATGGCACTCAGCAGCAGCATTTACTGTATTTTTTTTAGTACTTTTGCAGCACACAATGATTACATTTATTGTAGGGAGCTGGTATATGGATATATTACATCGTAATTTTTTTTCCAATGCCCCTAACCCTCCTCTCCCTCCCTGCTCCTTCCAACTCTTGGTCCCCTTCCCATTTGCAAAAGCTCTATTCACTGTATATATTGTTTTTCAATTACACCTCATAAAGCCACTCATGAAAAAGGATTCCAGAACTGCTTCAGAAAGTGACAAGGATGATGACATACGTGTTCAAAGTGAGGGGGAGCTTTTTTGAGGGGATTAATGGCAATGTGACTTTGCTGTAATAATCTTCTAAAGATTAAAAATGTACTGTATTTTTGATCACCCCTTGAATAGCATAAGACTTTTACAAAACTATCCATTTATTTCTCCCTTTTTTGTGTTCCTGTTGTTACACATTGTAATGATGAGTCCCACAATACATTTTGCTTTAAATAATTATTTTTGAAAAAGATTAAAAATGAGAAAAAAGATCATTTACATTCATTCACATACTTACCATAGAAAATGTTCATTACTTTCTGTTAATTCAAATTCCCATATCATTTTCTTCTGCCTGAATAATTCTCTCCTTTTTTTTTTCTGGTACCGGGGATTGAACTGGGTACCTTGCACTTTCGAGGCAGGAGCCAGAACCACGGAGCTAAATCCCTGGCCACTGAATAATTCTCTGAATTTTACCGTAGTATAGATCTACTAGTGTTGAATTCTACTTTCTTGGTGTAAACCCCCACACTCATCCCCAGTGCTGAGGATGGAACGCACAGCCTTAAGCATGCTGGGCTGTTGAGACAACATCTCAGTAGATTGCCTAAGGTGGTCTCAAACTTGTAATTCTCCTGCCTCAGCCTCCTGATTAGTTGGGATTACAGGCATGCACCACTATGCCTGGCTCACTCTTTATATTTTATAGATATTCTAAATTGGGTTCCAATTCTAGGTTAATAGGTTTCTTTTCAGCATCACAGTTAAGATGTCATTCCATGGTCTTCTGGTCTAGGTTTTTGAAAAAGTTGGTTGTCATTTGGATAATCTTCGGATTATCTTTGTTACT
Source organism: Fukomys damarensis (assembly GCF_012274545.1). Classification (NCBI taxonomy): domain Eukaryota; kingdom Metazoa; phylum Chordata; class Mammalia; order Rodentia; family Bathyergidae; genus Fukomys; species Fukomys damarensis. The sequence continues at coordinate 18,676,638 of NW_022900915.1, forward strand.
GTAGATAACATGTATTTTTTCACCTCGGCACTTTTAAAATTTTCTCATGTTCTTCAGCAATCAGCAACTTCATTATGTGTGGTTTTGTTGATATTTCTTCTGTTGGTACATTTACATAGTTTTCATCAAACTTGGAAACTTTTTGCCTTTTTTGGGGGGACTGTTTCACTACGTAGTTCAGGTTGACCTTGACCTCACTATGTAGCCCAGGCTGGCCTCACGATCTTCCCTGTCTCAGCCTCCCAAGGGCTGAGATTATAGATGTGTACCACTACACCTGGAAACTTCTTGGCTTTATTTAAATTTGTTTTGTCTCTACCCTCCTGTGTCTTCTTTTTGGAACTCTAACTATATCCTCGATAGACTATCTCATACTATATTCTAAAGCTCTACAAGGAAGTACTCTTTAGTTTATAAATTTAAGACTTCTAATACTTGTCTTAGATAGAGACACTGTTATTTTTCTTCTGCAGTATCATCTGCTGTTAATCTCATACACTGTAAATTTCTAAGATACTTTTCACCTATGGAAATTTCATTTAGATTTTTCATACTTCTTTCTCCTTTTTCTTTTCTTTTTTTTGATACCAGTAATTGAACTCAGGACCTTGTGCTTGTGAGGCAGGTGGCAGAACCACTGAGCTAAATCCCTGGCCCTCTCCTCCTTTTTTAAAAAAAATTTCCAGTACTGGAAATTGAGTCCAGGTGCCTATGCATGCCAGGCAAGTATTCTACCACTGAGCTGCATCCTCAGCCTTATATACCATTTCTCGTCTCATCACATTCATATTTTCCTTTATGGTCTTCAGTGTATTTGTAGGATCTTTTTTTTTTTTTTTTGCCATACTGGGGATTGAACCCAAGGGTATGCCACCACTAAGCTATATCTCTAGCCATTTTTATGTAAAAATTTAAATTTTGAGACAGTCTTGCTAAATGAAATTGGCCAGGATGGCCTAGAATTTGTGATCCTCCTGCTTCAGTCTTCTGACTAGCTGGGTCACAGGGCTCATCTACTTCAGGACTTCTAATAGCTGCTTTGAGGTCCCTTTCTACTACCTCCACTGTCATTATCATTTTTAGGTATTTTAATGTTTTTTTTTTTTTAAGCTTACTGGTCCTATCCTGCTTTATTGCACATCAGATAATTATGATTGAATGCAAAGCATTGGAACTTTTAGTTTTTGGGTACTATTTGTCTTTGTTTTTTGGTACTGGGGACCAAACTCAGGACCTTGTGGTTGCCAGTCAGACAAGGAGCCACTGAGTTACATCACCGGCCCCCATTTCTGGGTATTGGATTTGGTTATGATCCTTCAAGGAGTGTCTGGCTTTAGTCTCATGCAGCTAAATAACATGCAGATCAGTTTGATTCTTCTGAGGCATACCTTACACTTTGCTAGGCAGCACCACATATACTTATTCTAGCACTAAGTCCATAATCCCCTTGCTAAGGTGTCACCTACCACATGTTTCTTCACTATGGCTGATGGGAATACAATTTTGAGTTCAGCAAATTACTCAGTCAATTGTTTTCTGCAGTTTCATTCTTGGATTTCAAGGAGTTTCATCTAATGTATGTGAAATCACTACACAGACAAAACACTGAGGGGAACTCCTATGCAGATCGATCTCTCGTGTTCTGTAGTTACACTCCTTTCTCTTTAGCACTGTGCCTCTCTCTTGTCAGGCTCCAATCTCTGTCCCAACTCAGGAAGGGTGCGCCAAGCTCTGTGCTGGTTTCCTTTCCCCGTGCTACAGCCTGGACACTGCCCCTTGGCATTAAGCTGGGGCAACCCGTTTTCTCCCCTCTCTCAGGTATCACAGTCCCTTCGTGCCTGATGCCAATGTCAGCAACTGTGATTTCACACCTTAGCCAGTTCTCTCGCTGTGGGAAGAGGGAAATTCCTATGGGCATGAGATAACATTTCTGGAACACATAAAGTGGTGGGTCCTATTACAATCACTTTATATTCAACAACTCCATTAATACTGAGGAAGCTGAGGCTCTGAGAAACCAAGTATCCAGAATACCACCACTGATATAATAAAATGTGGAAGCAGATTTCAAATTCCAGCAGCCTAAGCTCTACAACACCAGTTACAATAGTTATACTGGATATCTGAAGAGGGAAAAGTAGATGAGGTCAAAAGGCAAGGATTCTTGACATACAAGATAAAGCAAGAACAAGGCAAAGGATATGAATATACATTTCTTTAAAAAAACCAAGCAAATGGACAATAAACACAGAAAAGATTCTCAACATCACTAGTCATCGGGAAATGCAAATAAAAACACACAACTAGATACTACTGCATTGCCACGATGAAGGGTATGACAAAAAACACAAGCAGTAAGTGTTAGTAACAATGTAGAAAAACGGAAACTCTCACACAGTGCTGGTGAGATTGTAAAATGACACAATTACTATAAAATATAATTTGTAAATTCCTCCAGCTTTTTCTTTTTAAAATTATTTTCTGCCGGGCGTGGTGGTACATGCCTATAATCCGAGTACTCAGGAGGCTGAGGCAGGAGGATCATTGTGAGTTCAAGACCAACCTACATAGTGAGTTCCAAGTCAGTCTCAACTACAGAGTGAGACCCTGTCTCAAAAAATAAAAAACAAACAAAAAAATTTTGAGTCAGGCGTGGTAGTGCACACCTGTAATCCTAGCACGGGAGGCTGAGGCAGGGAGGGTCACTTGAGTTCAAGGCCAGCCTGAGCTACATAGCGAGACCCTGTCTCAAAAACAAAACAAAACCCACCCCCTCAAAACAAAACAACAAAAACACCTGTATACAAATGCTTACAACAGCACTATTTATTATAGCTAAAGGTAGAGATAACCCAGATTGCATCATTTGATGGATATAATGAATCATATAGTGGAATATTACTTGAAAGGACAAAGGAATTTTTGTTTTGTTGTTTTGCCTTTTGTTTACTTTAGGCTTTTTTTTTTTTTTTTTT
>NW_022900915.1:18679778-18685918 GCF_012274545.1 Fukomys damarensis
TTTTTTTTTTTTTTTTTTTTTTGGTATCGGGGATCAAACTCAGGATCTTGTGTTTGCAAGGCAGGCAGCAGCACCACTGAGCTAAATCCCCGGCCCTACTTTTGGCTTTTTAAAGCAGGATCTTCCTATGTAATTCAGACTGGCCTCACACTTAGTATGTATCCCAGCCTCCTGAGTACTGAGATTACAAGTATGTGTGCACCATTACACTCAGTTGTTTTTGGTTTTTGAAGAGTAGGTCTAGCTACATAGTTCAGGCTGGCCTTTGAATTCAATGCCATTCTCTTGTCTCAGACTCCTGAGTGCTGGATTATAGGTATATGACTAGCCATACACCTATATTAATATATGCTATTATATGAATAAAACTTTATTCATTTTGGTTTTTTTCGAGACAGAGTCACACTCTGCAGTTCAGGCTGACTTTGAACTCACTATGTAACCAGGCTGGCCTCAAACTCCTGGTAATCCTACTGCTTCAACCTCTTGACAACTGAGATCACAGGAATGTGCCAACACATCTGGTTTATATGAACAAAACCTTAAAGTTTTATGCTAAGTGGAACAGACCAAATCATGAAGGCTTTGGGCTTCTGATTCTTTTTTTTCTTTTTGGAGTGCTAGAGACTGAACCCAGGCTGTCACAAATTCTAGGAAAGTATTCTACCATAGAGCTGTATCACCAGTCTATACGATTTCATTTACATGACATGACCAGAATAGGCAAAACTATAACTAGAAATTAATGAAAAAAAGAAATTAATGTAGTGGTGGCCAAGGGCTGGGTGAGGGAGGAATGGGGAGTGTTTGATAACTACCCCCTTGCCAAATGAGGTTTTCTGGGGTACAGGTAGTAAAATCAAGTTAGTGATGATAGTTATACAGCCTTGTACATTAAACACTGAATTGTACACTTTTAGATTCTTTTTTTTTTGTACCTGGGATTGAACTCGGGTCCTTGTGCTTGTGAGGCTGGCAATGGAACCACTGAGCTAAGTCCCTGGTTTGAATTGTTTACTTTCAAAGAGAATTTTAGGGTATGTGAGTTATGTCTCAATAGACATTAAAAAAGCCGGGTATGGTGGTACACACCTGTAATCCCAGCACTCTGAAGGCAGAGGCAGGAGGATCACCATGAATTCAAAGCCAGTCTAGCTACATAGTTCACGAGTTCAAAGCCAGCCTGAACTACAGTAGTGAGACCCTGTCTCAAAAAGAAAAAAACATTAAACAAAACAAAACAAAACAAAAACCAAGGGAAGATGAGGGATAATCCTTCTTGGCTCATTTTAGCCCTAGGCTGAGTATCAGCAATTTTAAAGTGTTAAAACAAAGATAACTGAAGGTAAGTAGTTTAAAAAGGGGGAACAGCCAGGCAGGGTGGTACACACCTATAACCCCAACACTTAGAAGCCTGAGATAGAAGAGTCACTATGAGTTCAAGGCCAACCTGGAATACACAGTGAAACCCTGTCTCAAAAAACATAAATAAATAAATAAATAAATAAATAAATAAATAAATAAATAAATAATTTTAAAAGAGGGTATAAGTCTGTATCTTTTTCAATTTCCATCCAGGGATTTAGCTCAGTGGTTCCACCACCTGCTTCGCAAGCACAAGGTTCTGAATTCAATCCCTGGTACCAAAAAAAAAAGAAGACATACAATTTCCAAATCTCAAAATTCCACTGACACACACCTTACAGGTCACTTTTAGAAGTGTATAGAAATTGGGCCAGGGATTTAGCGCAATGGTTCTGCCGCCTGCTTCACAAGCACAAGGTCCTGAATTTGATCCCCTGTACCAGGAAAAAAAAAAAAGAAAAAAACTGCATAGTACAATTTTTGCTTACCACTGCGAGGACGGCTTTTCCTGAGCCTATAACAGTCAAGGCAGACCCCAAATCCACATTTGCGACAAACCCAGTGGATGTTGAAGAGAGTTGTTTCACATACATCACACATTTCCCGCACGCCACGTACAGCTCTCTTCCATGCCACTTTCTCTGGTAAAAAGAGGAAGAGGAGAACTGTTGGCATTGACTGTCTTGATCAAAAGGTCACAAATCTACTGATCCCCATTCAAATAATCTTGTCCAGCAGATTCATGAAATTTGTGTTTCTATAATTATAAGAGAAACAAAACACAAGGCATTTCTAGTATTTCAAGGGCTTGGGGTAATACAAGGACACAATAACTTAGTGTTAATAAGGAATTAATGCTGTATGTTGTCCTTTAAGATACTGGAAAGTTGGGCCTGATGGTGCACACCTGTGATACCAGCTCACTGGAGACTGAGGCAGGAGGACCCTAAGTTCGAGGACAACCTGGGCAACCTGGGCCTTGTCTCAAAATAATAAAAATGGATAGGGATGGTGTTCAGCGTGAGGCCCTGGGTTCATTCCTTCCACAATACTGCTACACACACAGACACACACTTACACACACACAAAGATGCTATAAATTTTTCAACTAGGGATAGCGTAAAATAAGAGGATATTTTTTCTTAAAATTTAGGGCATAATTTCACAGTATAATTTTCTTTGGTCTACAAATAGCATACAGTATCTCATAGACTTGGTAGACATGACAAAGTATAATGGTCTGAAAATAAATAATCATGGTTAAAAAAAAGAAAAAAAAAGTGTAATGGTCTGAAAATGTGGGTTCTAGATATGAAACAAAGCATCCAGTAGGATCTCATCTATTCACAAACCATGGAACACTGCTTAGTAGCACAAATTAGTTCAAAGCAAATTAAGAATGCTTGGGGTGAACTAAATTCAAATGGGGATGCAAATGTATCGGATGGCAGCCATGTGACAAAATGAAAGAGAGGCAGGAAGGAATTTTTAGACTTATAATTGTCAAAGAGTGTTGGATGTAGTTAAGGCCTTAGCTATAGGTTGCTACAAATAAGAATCTTATTATAAGTGTATTTCATCCACTGAAAATGCCATCCTCCATTTCTTTCTTCATGTGAAACACTCAAAGTTTCCAACTAGCAGTGTTTGGAAGACAAGCAAGAGAGTGCCTTACGGTGCGGCTCCACCATCATCATGGCCTCCTTTTCAGACATTACAAGCTGACAGAACTGATCCCCAACATTGGCCAGGATGTATTTTGAGGTCTCTAGGTCTATCCCTTCTGCTAGGGAGGAAGAGGGAATCCACAGGTTCATGGCATCAGGGTCACTTTGTTGAGGGCTTAGAAACCCCTCCACACGAAGTACCCCCTTTCGAGTGAAGATCAACCTAAGACAGGGAAAAAGACAGTTAAACCCTTGATATCTGAGGGAGACTGGTTCCAGGCCATACTCCCACCTCCCCTAGTTGCCCAAACCTGTAATTGCTCAAGTCTCTCATATAGTGCAGGAACTCATATAACCTATGCACATCCTTCCATATACTTTAAGTCATCTATAGAGTACATATAATATGTAATGTAATATAAACGCTATGCAAAGAGTTGTAATACTGTATTATATAATGATAAGAAAACAGGCTCAGTACACTTGTTGTAAACCAAAATACATTTTCAATCCATAGTTACTTACATCTATATACATGGAACCAGCAGATATGTATTACCTTTCCCATGAGAAACTTGTGGCCTATTCTACTGAGCAGTAGGAGCCAGAAAAGAATGCTCACAAGCTCCTACCACCCCAATACAACATCTTCCTGCAAGTGGGCCTATGTACTCCATTGATCTCTGGCTACTTTGAATGATGTCCCAGTGAAGACCAGCATCTCTATCTCCATCCTACCTCACTCCCCAAACCAAATATATTCCTCCTCTAATTCTATCCTCTCTTTTCTACATCATCTAGTTCTCTCTACCAAACCAGCGTTTTATTTTATTTTGGTACCAGGGATTGAACTCGGGACCTTACACTTGCAAGGCAGGCAGCAGAACCACTGAGCTAAATCCCCAGCTCCAAAAACAGCATTTAAAAAAGCTCTACTGGGCTGGGGATTTAGCTTAGTGGTTCCGGTCCTGAGTTTGATCCCTGGTACAAAAAAAAAAAAAAAAAAAAAAAAAAAAAAAGCTGTACGGCTGGGCCTGGTGGCGCACACCTGTAATCCCAGTACTCATGAGGCTGAAGCTGGAGGAGGATCACTGTGAGTTCGAGACCAGCCTGGGCTACATAGTGAGTTCCAGGTCAGTCTCAACTACACAGTGAGACCCTGTCTCAAAAAACCAAAAAATTAAAAATAATAAAAAAGCTCTATAAAATCAACACTTAAATATGCTACGATTTGTATCACAAACATCCACATGATCCAACATCCTCTTCCATTTATCTGCTTGCTAGAGCAAGTTTCCTTCAAAGACTTGTCTACACTCATCACCAGTTCTCCTTTACATTTGTTCTTCATCCTCTACAGATATTTCACCTGCCAATACTGCTTTTGTTTTTTTTTTTTGGTACTGGAGATTGAACTCAGGACCTTGTGCTTTCGAGGCAAGCAGTGGAACCACTAAGCTAAATTCCCAGCCCAAAGATTAATCCCCAGCCCTTCAATACTACTTTTAACCAGGTCATTCAGTCTTGCTAAGTCAAATGGTCACTTCCAGTTCTTATCTCATACATCCTGTTAGCATCTGGTACAATTCATTATTCCTTCCTGGAAACATTTTCCTTAGTTGTCTCCTCAGACAGCTAGCTCACTCTCTAGTTTGCCTGCCACCTCAATGGCTGTTTTTCCCCAGTTCTCTTTACTGGTTCCTTCTCATATTTTCTAGCTCCAAACATTGGAGAGCGCCAGGCCTTATTTCTTGGAAGCCTTCTCTTCTTTTTGCACACTAACTCCTGAGACAATCTCAAATGACTACTGGCTTTAAATACTTGGTATAACTGGTACCTCCAGGTTACACTTCCTCCTCTAACTCTACAGGTGGAGAACCAGCTGCCTTCTCAACATCTCCAACTGGAAATCTAAGAGGGAGCTCAAGTTTAACATGCCCAAACTTAAACTTATTTTTCTTCTCCAAATCTTATTTTCCCTAAGAAATCTCCTCATCAGTAAATGGCCAACCCATTCTTCCAATTTTCAGACCAAACAATGCAGAATTTTCCTTAACTTTTTTCTGTCATTTTCTATATCATTTATATATCCATATCACCTATATAACCATAACTATATGCACTCTGCCTTCAAAAATACATTTAGAATCCAGCCCCTTTTTACTATCTCTGTTGCCACCTCTCTGGGTACAGCCACCATCATTTCTCACTTGGGTAATTTCAACTGTCTCCTATCTTCTCTGCGTCTCTGCCCTCGCTTCCATAACTTATTCTAAAAACAGCTAAGTGGCCTTTTAAGACACTAATTAGAGCCAGGCATGCTGATGCACACCTGTAATCCCAGCATTCAGGAAGCTGAGGCAGGAGAATTACCAGGAGTTCAAGTCCAGCCTGAGGTATACAGTGAAACCCTATCTTAAAAAAAAAAAAAAATTAGGAAATTAGGGGCCAGGGATTTAGCTCAGTGGTGCCACGCCTGCCTTGTAAGCACAAGGTTCTTAGTACAAACTCTGGTACAAAATAAAGAAATAAAGTTTGTGACACTCAAAGAGCCCATGAGTTCCAATGACTGATTCAGAGTAAAAGCCTAGAAAAACCCTTTAAACTAGATCCATGATTCTTTGCTCTTGCTTAAATTTGATGTTTTGTTTAGTGCTGTATCCTCAATGTTGAGAATAACTGCTAGCACAAAGTAAATGCTCGGTAAGTATTTGCCAAATAAGGGAATCCACACAAAATCAATAGCTCATTTGGATTTATTTTAAAAGTTAAATGTTCTTAAAAAATAATTTAAAAGATACTCCTAAGTTTCTCAAGTAGAAGAAAAGTGACTAGACAGCAGTTATTTGGTAAAAGCAGGGAACATTCAGGATTTTCTATTTCAAAGACATTTATCCAAGCTCTTCTGGAAGCTGTGGCAAAAGCATCATTTGAGCCCACATGATTGGGGGCAGCCTGGGCAGTACAGCAAGAACCCATCTCAAGAAAGAACGAAAATAAGCCAGCCAGGTATGGTGTTGTCTAGAATCCTGAACTGTGGGATCATAAATTTGAGCCTAATCTGGGCAACTCTGAGACCCTATGCCAAAAAAAAAAAAAAAAAAAAAA